>NC_025701.1:13424985-13473973 GCF_000633955.1 Camelina sativa | reverse complement strand
TATCCACATGATTTTCCCCCAACCTCCAAAATACAACATAAAGAACATATAGAAACTCTCTATTGGATATATAAGGTTATATAATCAAATCCCCTTCTTCTTCTCCTTCTTTTTGTTCTGCCTTGCTCTGTTTTTTTGTTTTTGTTTTTTGGTTTGTCACTTCACAAAAGCTTCCAATCTGCCAAATCATATGTCAAAAACAAACATTATTGCAAGAAGAAGATGAATCTGCTTATTAACAACACATAGGTTTAGTTTTCATAAGAAGACATCAAGCACACGAACGAGAAAAGTAAGGTGAAAATGTAATGGGCACAATACAGAAAAACAGTCATAATCCAAAAGATGAAACAAAGAACAAGATCATTTCAATCAAAACAGAACATGACATCTGTGTTCTTATATTTAAAAACCTTAAAGAACCCTAATTCAAACCTCCATTTCTAACCAAAACCCGCCAGTGGAAACATATAAAGATGATCAAGAAGCAAATCTTTGAATGATATATCTAAACAGATCCGACACCAATTGTGATAAATTTAAGGCTAAAAGAAGTAATTACCAGAAATCTCCTTTCCGGAGGGAGATGGAGGGGTCAAGACGTAACAGAGAATGGACCTCCCAACCATGGAAATGGCGGAGACGATCCCAGCGACATAGAAAACCATGATAAGAGCGAGAACCCAAGGCAACAAAAGAAAGCCGATGAAGAAAGTAACAGATCCACAAAGCATAAGAGCCACAGATATACCAAGCAGCAAAGACGCGAACCCAGACGGTGAAATATGGGCCAACGAAGGAGACGACGACGAGAAACGATGATGCAAAGAGGTATGAGGAGGACGAGGACGAATTCTACGAGGAGGCGGATCGGAGAACTGATCGTCGGGGAAAGATATAGGCATAGGAGGTGAACGGAGAAGATTCAAAACAAGAGAAGATAGATCGTAAAAAACCCTAGATTGGTGCTGCTGATCTCGCTCCCCCCTTCTCATCATCACAACCTCAAACAAGAAATGAAAAAAAAAATCCCAACTTTTTTTTGTGTTTAATCTCCAAAAAAGATCACAGAAGAAAAGAATTTGCTTGAGGAAGAAGATAACTAAAAAAAGAAGGGTGTTTTGCTAAAACCGAGGCGAGGAGATAAAAAAGAAAAACAAAAACAAAAACAGCCGGCAGAATTGATTGGGTAGAAGAAGAAGAAGAAGAACAAAGGTGTGCTGTTAATGGAGATTGCCTTACAAAATACGATAACTAACAATCTCTCTTACACAAACACACACACAGAGAAAAAAGGACTGAAATTTATGAAAAAGTTGTTCCTCGAATTTTGTGAAAAGAAATGCAAAAGGAGAAGGCGTCGTGAATCGTGTTGTTTTGGATAACGGAAAAAGCAAAGGACGAAGTAAAATAAAGGAAGACGCGTTGTTGATACGCGAGGGATATGGCGAGTAAGTAGGTCTCTCAGTAATGACGCGGCGTGAGAGAGTTGGGGTCTTTTCTCTTATCTTCTTTTCTTTCTTTCTACACCATTCTTCTTATCTGTTAACTTACAAGTCATTAATTTTGTTCCAATCATACCAGAGCTGTCGTTTTCTTGTTTTGCCCTTTTTTTCTTTTTGTGAAAATTTAGTTTTTTTTTTTAGTTTTTATTTTGGGTTTTGGTTATTTATTTGACTTTTTTTGTATAAGTTTTGAATTTGATGTATTCAACCAAATAATTGGGTTTGATTGGTAACCAAAACAAAGTTTTACAAATGGTACGGCTTTCAATTTTTACCAATCACAAAAACTTTACCAAAACTTTTATTAAAAATTTACAGTTTTTTATACAGTTTTGGCTACGTTACCAATAAGATCCAATAAAAATACTAATGGCTTTTAGAAAAATGAAACTGTCTTTGTTTTCAATTCAGGCTACTTGGATTTATGAAATGACTATAGTGATTGACAGTTCAATAATTCATTATTATTATGATATTAACTTTACTAATCCTTTCCTTTTTCCAATTCCAAAAAAATGAATATATATTATTATTACTAGGACTCAGACCCCCCGCGATGTCACGGGTAGGGGTGTCAATCGGGCTGGCCCGGCCCGGCCCGGCCCGAAACCCGTAAAGTCTGCATATATTTGAACCTGGTCCGGCCCTGCCCGAAATATTTCCGAGCCTATATTTCAAAGCCCGAGCTCGGCCCTAACAGGGCTACAAGACTTTTCGGGCTTTTCCGGGCTTATCTTATCGATCAAATATTCAAACTTATAAGCCTTAAAAAGCAGTGTTTGAAGGTGCATTATAAAACAAATCAATCAAAAATTTAATAACTCATCTATATTCACTACAACCAACTTAATTTAATAGAAATTGTTTAAAACTAAATAAAATTTCGATATTTTAATCAAATAAACCAATATATAATTCATATAAAATATCATTAATAAAAAATTTATAGTATAAAATATGGTTATTGAGTAAATATGAAAACTAGGATTAGAGTTTAAAACTTTATTTACACTGTTGTAAATAGAGATTTAGGTTAAAGCTCTTGTTCTTATTATTGATAATGAATCCGAGATTACATATATATAGGTTCCCATAGGGACCAAGTACAAACCGACATAAGTAAAGGACATAGCCGAATGGGCTTAAGTAATGGCCGATGGGCCTTAGTACAATGGACTGTAGACTACTAAGGCTAATAGATGGGCCGGTCAGATAGAGTCCATCAAGTGTTTTACAACACTCCCCCTTGGACGAGATGACCGTGCCTATGCGAGGATGAGATCGCTGCAATGTGCTTAGGGGATGCTGCCTCATTAAAACCTTACCAGGAAAACCCATTGGGACAAAACCTTGGTGAAGGAAAAAGAGTACAGCACACATTGCTCCCCCTGTTCCAAGCATCACTCTAAGTCCTTGAGCCTCCGCATTCCAATCTGGTGCGTGAGCTTCCTGAAAGTTGTAGTCGGTAGTGCCTTGGTGAAGAGATCGGCTGAGTTGTCGCATGATTGGACTTGTACCACTTGAACTTCTCCGGCCTTTTGTAGTTCATGTGTGTGAAAGAACTTTGGCAGTATGTGCTTCGTCCGATCTCCCTTGATGTAACCATCTTTGAGTTGTGCGATGCAGGCTGTATTGTCTTCATAGATGACCGTGGCTTCCTTGTTGTCTTCTAATCCGCTATCCGTCCGTATATGCTGAGTCATAGACCGCAACCAAACACACTCACGGCCGGCTTCATGTATGGCAAGGATCTCCGCGTGATTTGAAGATGTGGCAACCAAAGTCTGCTTCATGGAACGCTAAGAGATCGCTGTACCGCCGTGCGTAAACACATAACCTGTTTGTGATTTACCATTGTGTGGATCGGATAGATAACCTGCATCAGCAAAACCAACTAAACCATCTTTGTTATAGTTAGTAAAGTAAAGACCAAAGTCTGTCGTTCCCTGAAGGTAACGCAGAACATGTTTAATACCACTCCAGTGCCTTTTGGTCGGACAAGAACTATATCTTGCTAGGAGGTTCACGGCAAAGCTGATATCTGGCCTAGTGTGACTAGCCAAGAACATTAACGCTCCTATAGCACTGAGGTAAGGCACTTCAGGACCAAGAATTTCTTCATTGTCCTTCTTAGGAGCAAATGGATCTTTATCCACTTTTGTACTTCTCACAACCATTGGGCTAGTCAATGAGTGAGCTTGCTCCATATTAAATCTCTTGAGTACCTTTTCTGTATATGCCTTTTGATGCACAAGGATTCCATTATTTCTGTACTCAAGCTGTAACCCCAAACAGAATTTTGTTTTGCCTAGGTCTTTCATTTCGAATTCTTTCTTAAGATATTCGACTGTTTGGGCGATTTCCCCAGAGGTTCCAAGGATGTTCAAGTCATCCACATATACTGCTATTATCACAAATCCTTTGTTTGCAAACTTCTTTATGAATATACATGGACTGATCGGGTCATTCTTATAACCTTCCTTGGTCAAATAGTCACTAAGTCTATTGTACCACATTCGACCACTCTGTTTCAGTCCATAAAGCGATTTGTCTAGCCTTATGCAGTATTGGTCTCTAGAACCACTTTTCTTGTGTTCTATACCCTCTGGTAATCTCATATAAATCTCATTATCCAGTGGACCATACAAGTATGCAGTTACAACATCCATTAACCGCAAATCCAGTTTTTCTCTTACAACCAGACTTATTAGATACCTAAAAGTCGTTGCATCCATCACAGGGGAGTATGTCTCCTCATAATCTATGCCGGGTCTTTGAGAGAATCCTTGTGCTACAAGCCGTGCTTTGTATCTCACAATTTCATTCTTCTCATTTCTTTTCCTTATAAAGACCCACTTGTGTCCAACTGGTTTGATTTTAGGTGTTGTCCTTATGATCGGACCAAACACACTTCTCTTCTTTAAAGAGTTTAACTCCACATCAATGGCTTCTTTCCATTTAAGCCAATCTTTACTTTGAGTGCACTCTAATATAGATGTGGGTTCTAGATCCTCATTTATTTCAAGTGCTACCTTGTATGCAAATATATCATCAATGTCGACATCTTTTCGGTTCCATTGTATACCAGACATAATATAGTTTATCGAGATCTCATTGTTGTCAATTCCTTCAGGTTCTTGGGTCTCAGCGTCTTGAGCCTCATTTGATACCTTAGGAGTTTCTGTGACAACGTCTGGTTGTTCTATAATCCCTATAGCCTCGGTCTGATTTGCACCTCTTTTACTCTTCCGAGGATTCTTATCTTTGGAACCTACTGGTCTACCCCGTTTTAAACGTGGCTTTGACTCTATAGCAACTTGGTTATTGTGTTCCTTGTGAACATCAATACGTACTGGTGCATTACAAGCTGGTATGTACGATTTTGTTACTCTCTTTGGGTCAGCAAAGGAATCTGGCAATTGATTAGCTAGCTGCTGTAAATGAATTATTTTCTGTACTTCTGCATCACATGCGTGTGTGCGAGGATCTTGCCAATTTAAGGATGTTTGATTCCATGTGATTTCCTTGACCAGCTTGTTAGACTCTCCCCCTAATGTAGGGAACTCGGACTCAATGAACTGACAGTCCGCGTATCTGGCCTTAAATAAATCTCCTGTGAGTGGCTCGAGATACCTTATGATTGTGGGAGAGTCATATCCAACATATATTCCCATCCTCCTTTGAGGTCCCATTTTTGTTCTCTGTGGTGGAGCAATTGGTATATATACGGCACAACCAAATGTTTTGAGATGGGACAAGTCTGGCTCTTGACCCGTTAATAGTTGGGATGGTGAATATTTGTGTTCACTAGATGGCCTAATGCGTATGAGTTCTGCTGCATGTAAGACCGCGTGTCCCCAAGCTGACACGGGAAGCTTCGATCGCATTAATAATGGTCGAGCTATCATTTGTATACGTTTAATGAAGGATTCAGCTAATCCATTTTGTGTATGGACATGTGCCACAGGATGTTCCACACTCACCCCCATGGACATACAGTAATCATTAAACGCTTGGGATGTAAATTCACCAGCATTATCTAGACGTATAGTCTTAAGTGGAAAGTCCGGAAAATGTGCTCTTAATCTGATGATTTGAGCCAACATCTTAGCAAAGGCTAAGTTTCTTGTGGATAACAAGCATACATGAGACCATCTGGTTGATGCATCTATCATCACCATGAAATATCTAAAAGTCCCACTTGGTGGGTGTATTGGTCCACATATGTCACCTTGTATCCTTTCCAGAAAATTTAAAGTTTCTCTTGTGACTTTTACTGGTGAGGGTCTTACAATAAGTTTCCCTTGTGCACATGCTACACAAGTTGCATTTTTAGGGAAAACTTTTCTTTCTTTGAGGTTGTGCCCTTTTGAACTCTGGATTAATTTACGCATCATGTTCTGACCCGGGTGGCCAAGCCGGCCATGCCATAGAGTGAATTGTTCATTGAACATTTTGTGCTTTGCTAGGTTAGCTTCTATCATATTGATCTTAGCATGGTATAAACCAGTGGCTAGTGCAGGTATAGTCTCTAGGATCTTCTTTTGTCCATTTACATTTTCTGTAATGTATAGGAACTCTTTAGATCCTTCACCCTTGGTTTCAACATGGAAACCATTAGTCTTATATCTTTAAAGCTCAATAAGTTTCTCTTAGAGCTGGGTGAGAATAAGGCATCACTTATTTCAATATGTGTACCCTTAGGTAACAAAATGTGAGCCTGGCCGTAGCCTTCTATCATGTTTGCTATACCCGCAATTGTACTAACATTTGCACTTTTCATTTTAAGGTTTATGAAATATCTTTTGTCTCTTAGTATAGTGTGGCTGGATCCACTGTCCACCACTAGTTCACTCAAGTCCTCGACCATTTCTATTAAGAGGACAATAATTTGTATTTTACGAGACAAGTTTTATAAAATAAAATCCATTGCATAAATCAAAGCAATTATCCATTACAAGAAATTTAAATCATAGAAAGCATAGAAATTAAACCAAAATAAAAACGAAATTCAATCTAAATCTTTAAGGCAATCGGAAGTCTCATAATCTAGCAAGTCGTCCTTCTCATGATCAAAGTCTCCTTCATCATCGAGGTGCACTAGATTAGCCTCGGGTTTCTTCTTTAAAATTTCTTGGTATGCCTCAACCAGGTGTTTGGCAGTTCTGCAGTTCTTGTACCAGTGGTTTGTCATACCACATCGGTTACAGGCCGATTTGGCCTTGGCGTGTGGTTTAAAAGACCCACGGCCTCTACCACCACGTCCGCGGCCTCCTCGGCCTCCTCGGCCACCATGTCCTCTGCCACCACGGCCTTGGCCGTAGTGTCTTTCTCTGTGGACGTAGTTGGCCTCTAGAGGTTCTTTAGGCTCTTTGGCCTCTGCAGCAACTTTCTTACCCAAATCAACCTTGTTTGCCTCCGGTAATGGGGCTGTACCAGGAGGTCTCATAGCACTGTTCATCATCAGCAATTCATCATTCTGCTCAGCGAGCAGTAAACACTCAATGAGTTCCCCATAATCGGCAAGTTTTTGGTGCCGATATTGCTGCTGGAGTACTCGGTTATTAGGGCTGAAGATAGACAAAGTCTTCTCAATCAGCTCCTTCTCAGTCACCTCTTTTCCACACAGCCTAAGGAGTGAGACAATCCTAAAAAGCTCAGAGTTATACTCTTCCACGGATTTGTAATCCTGGATCCTTAGGTGTTTCCAATCATACTCTGCCTTTGGAAGGAGCACCGTCTTTTGGTGCCCATAACGGCGTTTAAGCTGTGTCCAAAGGTCAAGAGGATCTTTTAGGAAGAGGTACTGGCTCTTAAGAGGCTCAGCAATGTGATGATGTATGTGCTGGAGGCACTTACTCTTTTTCTTTTTAGCGCACTCCAATGTTTCGTCAAGGCATTCTTCCAATCCGTTTGACTCGAGATAAATCTCAGTGTCATTTGCCCATTGCAAGTAGTTATTTCCAGAAGCTTGCAGGATTGGGTATTCAAGGCTTTTGAGGTTTGCCATCTGCAAAGATAGACAACCGATAGTTAGCATGCGGTATATGAGACTGAACCATGCAACATTTATTCAGGTCATGCGGTAATGAGACCGGTCATGCCTTAGGTCATGCGGTAATGAGACCGACCATGCCATGCCTTTATGTATATTTTCGTTTGGTTTAATCCTCATGCATGCAAGACAACAAAATCAAATGCATGCAACAATCCTAGATAGTATTTCCTTTTTCTTAAAGTTTCCTTTTAGTTTAAGATTTACTAAATTTATGTTTTAGGAAATATCTTAGGCTTTAGGATAATTACTATATTTTAGATTAGGAACTTATCCTAATCAAGTCTTAATTCCGAAATTTTAAAGTTTTAATTCCTTAGCAAAGCTTAATATTTTATTTCGGATTTTAGGGTTTCAATTCGAGATCTTAGGGTTTATGCAGCCGAATCTAACAAGAACAATCTATGGTTCAATTTGTTTTCTAACACCCTACTCGAATCCTTATGATGCATGAATGATCAATTTTTAATTTCCTAGAACAGTTTAATTCAACAAATATTTCTAGGTTCTTATGCATCACAACAAGCAATCAACCAAATTTTAATCTTAAGAGATAATTGGTTTTAATTCTCAAGAAATCTAACAACCTAAACATGATTCAACTTTTAAGTTTTAGGCTTTAGAGATCTTAGTCTATGTTGGTTGTTTACTTGTTTTTCTTTTAGGGTTTTAATAAATCTTAAATCCAAATTCGTTCATAGGGTTTTAAGAAGGTTTAGAACTTTTGTTTACCTTCACCGAATTGGATCTCTGACTGGTTATGAACCGGGAGCTAAAGACCTCGGTAATTCCTCTCTTCCTCGAACAGCTTCCCTCGATCAGCTTCTCTCGAACAGCTCCTCACGAACTGCTCCTTGCTTCGCACTTCGAACTCACCCCCAATTCCGCGAACTACGAACCTCGATCAAGTTATCGATAGAAACTTGATCACGAGCTAAGGATGCTCGTGGATCAGTAAGAGATCTTCGAGATAAAGAAGATGAATCTCGAAGAAGAAGAAGAAGAAGGCGGTTTAGGGTTTTAGGGAAGAAGAAGAGATCGGCGGCTGCCTTTAGGGTTTTTAGGGTTTAGAGGCTATCGTGCTGATAACGTGTTGTAAATAGAGATTTAGGTTAAAGCTCTTGTTCTTATTATTGATAATGAATCCGAGATTACATATATATAGGTTCCCATAGGGACCAAGTACAAACCGACATAAGTAAAGGACATAGCCGAATGGGCTTAAGTAATGGCCGATGGGCCTTAGTACAATGGACTGTAAACTACTAAGGCTAATAGATGGGCCGGTCAGATAGAGTCCATCAAGTGTTTTACAACATACACTAAATTATTAATCAGATATTGCAATTAAACAAAAATATTAACAAAAAGGTACAAATATATTTATTAAAGGACTTTTCGGACTGGTCCGAGCCCGGTCGGGCTAAGGCCGAAATACTCTATAGCCCAAACGGGCTGAGCCCGAAAGGCCCGATTTTTTCTGGACATATATCTTTAAGCCTGAACCCAGTGTTTTGTTTTTCAGGGCCGGGCCGGGCCAGCCCGCGGGCTTTGGCCCTAATTGATATGCCTAGTCGCGGGGGAAATATTTTAGAAAAAGTAAATAAAAATTTAAATTTAAAATTATACATTATAAAATCATTTGAATGTAATAGAATAATTTGAATACATAAATATTAAACATAAACTGTTACTAAAAACACAACCATCAAAATGAAAACTTATAACAAAAAATATTATCTATAATAGATGCAACTTTGCAAAAAACATTGTTTAAAGTATTATAAATATATAAGATATTTTATGAAGAATTATGGTAAAGAGTTACAATTAAAAAATCATTATGACAAAGTGATCCTAATTGAGAATATTGAACTAATGGTTGTAATGAGTAAATATAATTTTTTATTAAATAATTTATAATTAAAATATATTAAATAGTGAGTGAAACTGTATCAACGATAAATTAAAATTCAAATACACAACTTTTAATAATAAAATAAAATAAATGAAAATAGTTTTTAACAAAAATTACGATATATAGACGCAACTATAAATTCTATATTAAGTTTTATTAAATTTCTATATTGCTATAATCATTTCTAAAATTTAATTTAGATAGAATAACGTTGAGAATAAGATATTAATATCCAAATTATATAGATTCAATATAAAATGGAAAATTTGTTTTAACGAATAATTATTTGTTAGTTATTGATGAAGAGACAAATATATAGAAAGTTCAAAAGACATGAATAATAGACACACCTATTAGAACGAAAATTTGTGATGAAAAAATATGAATAAAATATAGTGAAAAGACACAACTCTACAATGAACAGATACAACTGTTTGATTTTTTTTTTTAAACAATATTTTAACAAAAAAATACTACGAAAATTCGCAACTGTTGTTCGCATTTATTCAGATTGTTATTATTATTTTTAATTATTAAACTATTTTTAAAAGAAAAGTTATGATAAATAGATGCAAATGTACATTTTATATTAAGTTGTATTAAATTTCTCTATTACTATAACAATTTCTAAAATTTTAGTTAGATTATAAATTAACGTTGAATATTAGATATTAACATTCAATTATCTAGATTCAACATAAAATAAAAAAATTTGTTTCAACGAGCTTGTTAGTTACTAATGAAGAGACAAATATAAAGAGAGTTCAAAAGACATGACTATTTAAATAGACACACCTATTAGAATGAGAAGTTGTGATAAAAAAATATAAATAAAATATAGTGAAAAAACACAACTCTACAATGAACAGATATAACCGTTTCAATTTTTTTCTTTCAAAAAAACAAAAATTTTACGAAAAGGTGCTACGAAAAATCGCAACTGTTGTGTCTGCTTTTGATTATATTTATACCTAATAACCATATAAACTGCTTTTAAATAGAAAGCATCTTTATTATCATATTGAAAAGTCAAATTCAAAAACTCACTATATAATTCATCTAACTCTTAGAAAAAAACTCCAAAATATATAAGATATTTTATGAAGAATTAGGGTAAGTTATAATTAAAAAATCATTATGACAAAGTGATCCTAATTGAGAATATTGAACTAATGGTTGTAATGAGTAAATATAATTTTCTATTAAATAATTATAATTAAAAGTATATTTAATAGTGAGTGAAACTGTATCAACGATAAATTAAAATTAAAATAAACAACTTTTTAAAACAAAATAAAATAAATGAAAATAGTTTTTAACGAAAATTACGATAAATAGACGCAACTGTAAATTCTATATTAAGTTTTATTAAATTTCTATATTGCTATAATCATTTTTAAAAATTTATTTAGATTATAGAATAACGTTGAATATTAGATATTAATATCTAAATTACATAGATTCAACATAAAACGGAAAATTTGTTTTAACGAATAATGATTTGTTAGTTATTGATGAATAGACAAATATATAGAAAGTTCAAAAGACATGACTATTTAAATAGACACACCTATTAGAACGAAAAGTTGTGATGAAAAAATATGAATAAAATATAGTGAAAAGACACAACTCTAAAATGAACAGATACAACTGTTTGAGTTTTTTTTTTTTTAAAACAAATAAAAATAATATTTTTACAAAAAAATACTACGAAAATTCGCAACTGTTTTTCACATTTATTCAGATTGTTCTTATTATTTTTAATATTAAACTATTTTTAAAAGAAAATTTACGATAAATAGATGCAAATGTAAATTTTATATTAAGTTGTATTAAATTTCTTTATTACTATACCAATTTCTAAAATTTTAGTTAGATTATAAAATAACGTTGAATATTAGAGATTAACGTTTAATTATTTAGACTCACCATAAAATAAAAAAATTTGTTTCAACGAACTTGTTAGTTACTAATGAAGAGACAAATATAAAGAGAGTTCAAAAGACATGACTATTTAAATAGACACACTTATTAGAATGAGAAGTTGTGATGAAAAAAGGGGCATTCTCAAAAATGCCCCTTTTTCCATATCTCTTTTTAAAAATACCCCTTCATGTTGACCATTTTTAAAACTACCCCTCTTTACATACAAAATGACCAAATTACCCTTTTTTGAGTGACAGCAAGAATGTACAGTCATCAAAATCGAAAATATTTTCCCGCCAAAAACATTTCCCGCCAAAATCGAAAAATTTTCCCGCCAAAAATATTGAAATTTATACCTTTTAAAAACCTTGTAAATGCTTTTAAAAAACTTTTAAAAGCGTTTGCAAGGTTTTTAAAAACCTTGTAAATGCTTTTAAAAAGCTTGTAAATGCTTTAAAAGTTTTTTAAACACCTTGTAAACAATTTTAAAAACTTTTTAAAAGCATTTACAAGGTGTTTAAAAACCTTTTAAAACTCTTTTAAAAATCTTATAAAAATTTTTACAAGGTTTTTAAAAACATTGTAAAAGCATTTAGAAGGTGTTTAAAAACCTTTTAAAAATCCTTTTAAAAACCATTTGAAAACCTTTTAAAAACCTTTTAAAAACCTTATAAAACCTTTTAAAAACCTTTTAAAAATCTTGTAAAAACGTTACAAGTTGTTTAAAAAACCTTTTAAAACTCTTTAAAAAATATTGTAAAAGCCTTTACAAGGTGTTTATAAGGCTTTTATAAGGTAGAAACCTTTTAAAACCTTTTAAAAACCTTGTAAATTTTTTTTGGCGGGAAATTTTTTTTTTCGAAATTTTTTATCAAAATTTTTTTGACAAAAAAATTTTTGGCGGGAAAATTTTTTCGAAAAATTTTTGGCGGGAAAATATGTCGGAAAATTTTTGGCGGGAAAATTTTGTGTTTCTTTTTATTGAATAAAATAATTTTCATATAAGGGTAAAATGGTCATTAAAAATTAAAAGAGGGCATAAATAAAAATGGCAAGAAAAGAGGGTATTTTTGAAAAGGGGTATATCAGAAGGGGCATTTTTAACAAATTCTCATGAAAAAATATAAATAAAATATAGTGAAAAGACACAACTCTACAATGAACAGATATAACCGTTTCAATTTTTTTCTTTAAAAAAAACAAATAAAAACAAAAATTTTACGGAAAGGTGCTACGAAAAATTGCAAATGTTGTATCTACATTTGATTATATTTATACCTAATAACCCATATTAACTGTTTTTAAATAGAAAACATCTTTATTACCATATTGAAAAGTCAAATTCAAAAACTCACTATATAATCCATCTAACTCTCATTAAATTTTTATATTTAAAATTAACTAAAAGTTGTAAATTAGATTCATCATTCCAAAAATCTTTTGTTAAATCAAAATTGGAGTAATTTCTTTACTTTTAAAAATTGAATGCTAGAGAATAATTTAGAAAGCTGTAAAAACCGTTTAGAGATTGAAAGTTTATATTATTTTGTGTCATGGAAAAAAATGAAAACAGTTCAAACAGACAAATATATATAGATTTTAAAAGATATGGATATTAAACACAACTTTACAATGAACAGTTGCAACTTTACAAAAATACCGTTACAATGAACAATTGCAACTTTCTATAAAACACATAATTTATTTTTTTTAACAGATTTTTTAGAAATTATCCAAAAGGTATGATTGAAAAAACACAAATTTTGGTGACATTTACTTGGATTGCTATTATATTCATCATTCCAAAAATCTTTTGTTAAATCAAGATTTAGAAGAATTTGTCTTTTAAAAGAATGAATGCTAGAAAATAATTTAGAAAATGTATAAACCATTGAGATTGAAATTTTAGTTGATTTTGTGTCATGGCAAAAAAATGAAAACAGTTCAAACAGATAAATATATATATTACAAAAGATACGAATGTTCCAATAATCACAACTCTACAGTGAACAGTTGTACCTTTTCATAAATAACCGTTTTAATGATCCATCACGACTTTTCAGAAAATATCCAAAAGATACGATTGAAAAAACACAACTTTTGGTCACAAAGTCAAATCCAAGAACTCACTAGGTAATCCATCTAACTCTTGAAAAAACACTCTTGGTATTTTTATTAAACTTTTATATTTAAAATTAACTAAAAAAATGTAAATTAGATTCATCATTCCAAAAATCTTTTGTTAAATCAAGAATTAGAGGAATTTCTTAACTTTTAAAAGAACGAATGTTAGAAAATAATTTAGAATGTAAAAACCGTTTGAGATTGAAATTTTAGTTGATTTTGTGTCATGGCCAAAAAAATGAAAACAGTTCAAATAGACAAATAAATATATATATATATATATATATATATATATATATATATATATATTTCAAAAGATACGAATGTTCCAATCAACACAACTTTATAGTGAACAGTTGTACCTTTTCATATATAACCGTTTTAATGGTCCTTCACGACTTTTCATAAAATATCCAAAAGGTACGATTGAAAAAACACAACTGTTGATCGCATTTTTTCAAATTGTTATTATTATATAGATTATTATTATTATTATTATTATTATTATTAGTATTGTTATTATTATTATTATTATTATTATCAAGTTACAAGATGATGAATCATTGAACAGCAAGTTAGACATGAAGTTATCATTCAAATTTATTGATTGTGTACATCACATTATTTTTGTGGATTGGATTGGTAATAATACTAATCATATCATTTTGTGTCCAGAAAGTCAAACTTAAAATTATTTTGGATAGGACCCAGTCAATATATGAGCCAGGCCTAGTCTTAGAAATTTTATTTTTTAAATTAGTTTTATTTTTTTTTCTTTTCTTTTTTTCCTGATTTTTGGTTTAGTGAAATTTTGATGAGTTCATGAAGTATGATAGGCCATATGCAAAAGTATAAAGATGGCCCAAAATGATATTAAATGGGCCTACAGTGAGTTCATTGTTATGTGATAAACAACGTCCAAAAAAAAACAACTAGCTAGGTAGTGTGAGTTTTTCTTGTTTTTGGTTAATGGTGGTTTAATTATATATACAAGTATCGCGTAACATAAAATGGGAGTTGATGCTCTTAAAAGAATCTGGAGCAGGAGGAAGTATACTTAATAACAAACTTAAAACAAAAACAAAAAAAAAAGATTTATGTGTGAGAGTGTAGGAGTAATGGGTAAAAACACATATGGGGAGCAAAACTGATGACAAAATTATTGAATTATAGAAGGGCTTTATAATTAAACATTATTACACACACATGCACACAATAGGACCGAAAACATGATAGAGGTAATAAACTCAGAAGAAACATGATCATCATCTTAAAATCTCAAAACAAAAAAAAACAAAAAAAAAGAAGAAGAAAGCAATTAATTATTAAGAAAGTTTCAAATAGAGTTGGTATCGTAAGGTAACCAACCCAACATGTAATTATTCACACTTGGTCCTGCTCCCATTCCATCTTGCTGCGCCTGATACGACCTACGATCCATAATCATTACGATATTAATTAATCTTTGGTTTAATTAAGATCGATATGCTAGCTCTAGTTATATAATCAAAGGAGACCACATTAAGAATTGGTTATGAGATAGATAATAAATAAAGTTAATCCAGTTACCCGATCTGAAGAATGGGTTCACATTCCAAAGGCTGGAAGAAAGCTTGGGAGTGTTGTTGTTGTTGTTGATGATGATGACGACCATAGGGATCAATATGATCTTCTGGGTTAGGGTTCAGTTGAAGTGGCATCTGATACCCATCAGCTAACTGCCAAGTACACACACACTTGCTTTGTTACTTCAAACCATTAACCAAATTAATTAATGATGAGTACGTGTATTATTATATTAATTAAATTACCCTTAGTCTTAGAGTTTTATTTGTCTCAGTCAGCATGCGTTCCTGCGATTTTGTTTTTGGTTATATACTAAGATTTGGAATTAAAGAGGAGCTAGATATTAGTGAGTAATTAGTATTTACCTTACTCTGAAGATCGTTGAGCTGGTCGAGCATAAACTGTGTCTGCAGAATTAATTGAACCCAATTATATTTTAACATAGCATATCTTAATTGATAGTGTACAGATCATATGAGAAAGTGATAAACAAAGTATAGTACCCGGAGAGCTCGGATCTGCTTCAAGGAAGAATCAAGCTGTCTCTCGAGTGACTCAAGCTCCTTTGAACTTAGAGGCCCAAGATCTTCTCCCAGTAGATTCCTATAATTTCAAGATTCAAAAAAGTCATCAAGTTGTCTGTACATATAGTAGCTAGCTAGCTTAAGGAGTTGATTAATTATAATTAGTTACCTTTGGGTTCTTTGTAAGGCGTCATAACGCTCCTTAAGCTTGAGATACTCCTGCTGGCTACTAAGTTCCTGTAGTGTATCATCAAATCATCATTAATCATTGGATCTTTGATATCGAACAATTACTTAACTAAAGCTAGGTAGAAAATGAGAGTAAATTAATTAATTAATTAATATTAGAAGAAAGAAAAAGGAGAATGGGGTACAACTGCTAAGGCCTCTCTTGAAGGCACATTGGGCTCTGGTGCTCCATAGTTACATTTTTGGTACCTCTCAAGAGTCCGAAGCATGCTACTACCACACAAAACAAACAATTCAAGGATGGATCACAAGATATATGGTTAGCTTTTAGATATGAATTGACATTGGCATCACTATTCACTTCAAACCAAAAAATTGGAAAGCCCTTAAGAACTTCTGACATAAAAAAGTTGCGTGATTTGATCGAATTGGACGACCACAAATCAAAAGAGAAATCCTATAATTAGTTTAATTCATCACTAACCAGAGAAATTAACCCTAATTCTCATATCAGATCGATGGTTGTTCTCACTTAGCTTCTCAGATAAAATAATATTAAGTCTCCCCTATATATAATTAATTTCTAAGGATAGACAAACAAATAAAGCTTAGGGGATTCTGCAATAGAAGAATTAAAACTTTGATGTAAGGAAAAAAAAAAAAGAAAGAAAACAGAAGTGGAAATCATCAGAAAACACAAAAACATGTAAAAAAGCAATCTTTTTTTTTTTTTTTAATTTAAATGAAACAGATTTTGGGTATCCCAAAAAAAAAAAATTCCTCTTTGCTTCTTTAAAAAGGATGATAGAACACGTACGACACAACACATCAGAAAGACCCATACACATACATAAAACACACATTTCTTTTTTATTTGTTTATATGTTGGTTATATAACATATATGTATGTAATAGATACAAAAGTAGATAGATATATATATATACCTCGAACTACTGCAAAACTCGTACAGCTTTCCCCTATTTGAGAAGATGATGAGAGCAACCTCTGCATCACATAGAACGGAAAGCTCGTATGCTTTCTTCAAAAGACCATTCCTTCTCTTTGCAAACGTCACTTGCCTATTGATCTTGTTCTCTATCCTCTTCAATTCTACTCTCCCTCTTCCCATTCTCTCTCTCTCTCTCTCTTTAATTTTCTTTCTTTCTCTCTACCCAAATATCTCTCTCTCTCTCTCTTTCTTTGCAAGCAATTCTATATATATATATGAGTCTCTCTCTCTCTCTCTCTTTTTTTTTTTGTTTTGTTTATATTTGTTCTCTATGTTATATTACTTTTTAAAGTGTACATATACATTTGTACAAATCTCACAACACTTCTCTCCAAGTACATTAACATGTCAGCTTCATGACTTGAAATATTCTCTTTCTATATACTCTCTCTCTCAGCCCTCAACTATATTTATATATACCCTCCAATTATTGTGTACCAAATGAACCCTCATAGGATTTATTCAAATATTGCAAATTGAAAAAAAATCGTTAATTACTCTATACATGCTTTAGTTCTTTTCAAACCTAGCAATTTGATGCATTTTTATGTTTATACATTATTAGTAATGGAGACAATTTTTTTTTTTTGAATTCCACTCTCGAAGCTAGTGGTTTCTCATTTTCAAATCCATAGTTTAGAGAAATGTGATCCTCTGGCCCAATAGTTTAAATTAAAGAAAGTTGAATGCTTTTTTTCTTTAACCTGGAGGATGATCATCGAATTATAAAAAAAACTGGAAATCCTACATAAACCCTAACATATGAAAACCATTATTATTATTATGGTTTTAATATGTTGAGAGAGACAGAGATATTTATAATTAAATCGTATGATACATAAAGAGTAGTGATGTTGAAAATGAGAGCTAAAAATGGACGGTGGAGATGCGGCTTCGGGTGATGAGTGATGGCAACCCCAAACAGAAAAGAGTAGGGCAATGAATGAGTCCGGACACGTGTCGACATCTGGATGGTAGGGTCTGATAAATCCACCTGATTTTTTTCTTCTAAATTTTAAAAATTTTGGATTTTTTTTGTTTTTATTTATTTTGGTTGCTTTTATAAACGAGTTCAGGGAATCATGTGACCTAACCTTAACTAGGTGAAGCCTCGTACGATTTTCCCAACTTACGGAACTACCCCTTGTGATTGGTGAAAAATGTAAAGTAAAAACACCCTCTTTTGTGATTCATTCATGTTTTTTATTCTTCTTTACTGCTAGATTCATAATATCTACATCTCTCTTACTTACTGCTAGATCTGTTTTTCCGATCGTTTTCCAATTTGTATATAGTTCTACATACTTTTTGTTTTCCAATTTGTATGGTCTTAAAATAAATATACTATAGTAATGTTTATAGTATATGATCCACTTTATAAAACAAACCATGTTGATAAAATCCAGTTTGGTACGAGAGAGTTTGACGCGACTACACACACAGAAAAAAAAAAAGTATGGAAGAAGAAAATAAACATAAATGGATAAAATAAACAGAGTTTTGAATATAAGTGATGGTTTATTTTGGTTATCTTAGGGTTCGTCCGATGTTAGAGATCATGTCTGACCAAAACTCTTAGTATATATATATATGCTTTATGGTTGCAGACGTAATTGCTTTATTTTGACCGGTAAGTAGGTGATGGACACAAAGGTATGATTCAATTAGAAAAACTAAACATAGCATTATTATTCTGTTTGGTTATATTTAAACCATTTTAGTTTCTTTGATTTGCACACTGAATCTTTTGATTATCTCGCTTGATCGTTAAAGCATTTTAAGCAAGTTTGTATGATCAGTTCTATTTATTTGTCTTTATATGTGGACTCGTCCGAGATTATAATATTTTTGATTTCCTTTAGTTTTTCATTAGGTAGAGATAAAACGTATGGTTAACACTTAATAGTATAACTTACAGTCAAATATAGTTAGAAGGGTACGTATGAGAAGAAAAGGAAGGCAAGTACGAATTCACTTCTTTATCAGATCTGGTCGTATAGTTTCAATGTAAGATGATGACAATATGGATAGAGTTTGATGTGCATTAAACCAAAAGAGAAACTAAAGTACATTCAACTATTTATTTATTGATTTCATACCAATGAAGTTAAAACATATATATCTTCTATATTTTCCTTCTCTTTTTGTACTCTTTCCTTCGTTTTTTGATACCCCAAATTTTTCAAATCTTCCCCCATTGATAACATATGTGGTGAATTACAAGGTATGAGACCAACTGAGATATATACTATTTTTAGTTTTTAAAACTTTCAATTGTCAAACATTTCAAGAAAATAAAAACATTCTTCAAGTCTCTTTTAAGACTTTTATCCAAAACGAAAACAAATTTGTAACATATACTGAAATAATTGAAAAGAATCAAATAAAAAGTGAGATAGTTTTTGTTTATACAATTTTATCATTCATTTTATCGCTACGTAAGGAGTAATTTTTTTTTTAGGTACATAGAATTCTCCTATATTGACATCTACTTTATGAAATAGAGTTTTATACATTTTAATTCTTGCTTGAGCGGAACACATCAATTTTTCATGCTACCATATTATCTATCTATTTTACATTATTAACAACAATAAATCATAGACATAATTATCTGTTACTTAACTTTAGTCCTCTCCATTGCTAGATACACCGAATTAACTCGAAAAATGTCACAAGTTAAAGTAAAGCATACTAAATTTTAGTGATAAGATGAGATCTTGAAGGTATATGAATTGTAAAAGTAGCTACGGCCGAATAAATATCTCCTTCTAAAGCATAAGAAAAAAGGGTTTACAAGAAAAAAAGAAGCACTTGGAAATACTCTTTTGGCTTTGGGATCATATGCCCTGGAGCACACACAGGTCCCACTTGGGGCTAGATCGATGAGAGATCCAACGGTCATAGAGAAGTCCCAAAATAAAAAATGCTATTACACGTAGGAAAGAAAGAAGAATCTCGATGTGAGCTAGAGAGACGACGACGACGGTGATCGATGGGGGACCATATCAACTTGCAATGTTGCACTACAAACTAGAACAAATAAATGCCACGTGAAATCCTACACGACAGCTAAGTTGCGAAGTACTGGTGATGTGGTCCATCGACGTGAGATGGGAATCGGACGGTTTTGAGCCGATGTCGTGAAGGGTCGAAGAAGGAATAAGAACCGTTGGATTAATCTGCTAAATATAGACGGACAGGGTCCATGTCAAGACGTAATGGGAAGGGGACCTCGTTTCCCAAAATAGAAAGATGGTGTTATCGTCAAACAAGTCACGTCTGGGGTTTATTGAGTGGGGTTAAGTTTTTGGACCAGTCTCTCTACTTTTTTTTCACCCTTCCTCTACGATATATAGTAAGTTACTGTTGTCATAGACTCATAGTCATTATGCATTAAAAGGTTTTCACTTTTCAGCGTGCAAGAAAAATATGGTTCATCTACGTTATCTATACAAGTTAAAGGACGCTTTATATGTCCGTAATCAATCTAAGTCTAAACTAATAATGAAATGTTATTTACAACAAATTAACGCATATACGTTTTATTTGAACTGTTGTATTACTTAAATACACACTAACAGGTTTCATATACATATATAATGATGTAACTATAAGCACAAAAACTATATAACATATTAACATATATTGTCATTTATGTAGAGACTCAAGATAGTGAGAGTAAATAATTTAATTGATGGTATGGCTCTTTATAAGTTTGCGCTTTTTATTAAATGGTCTTCGTTGATTCTAAAACGGATACATATATATTACTTCGAATAGACCGGAAACCTTTCAAAAAAATGAAACAATAGAGCCGACGAAACAATTTTATACCATATTAATTTTAGATGCTTAGTCCAAGATAAGGATAGCTCACTAGAAGGAAGAGTCATCCAAACTAGCTTTGGAGGAGTGTCAAAGGTGGTTAATTTTGGTTTCAGATTTCGGAAGGAAGAAGCTTTGTTTTTGACATGTTTGATCCACTATAATACTATATTAAAGATTTGAGTTAGTAATTAAGAGAGTAATCTTGTTGCTCCTCAATTTCACGCCAAAGTTCGTATATTAATGAATGCTAAACCAGGCCTTAATTAAGTAGGTTGGGGGCGAGATAACCAAATACAATGTACAATCATCCTTTTGACAAGAAACCTTGCATATATAGATTTATTTATATACATGTAGGCTGTTAGAAAAGAGACTGAAACAGGTTACCTAATGGTATGATGGTACGTATAGTAAGAAAACGAATATGCAAATAATGGGCCGCAAACACTACTCATAAGTCTTATAAAAAAATACAACTAAATTGCCATATACAGTTATACACTACTCTAGTACTGAAGCTTTAATAGAAGTGGTCTTTGTATTTTCATTTTGACATGTCGGGTTTTTAAAACCGGCCAATGTCTCATAACAATGTTATAACATGGAACCATATACTTAGGAACTAGGAAGTAACTATATGTAATTAATATTTTACAAATAGGGTGTAGGGTGTAGTGGTCACTCTAAACCCTTGATTAGGACTTGGAGTTGCCACTTTAAAAAGATAGTGGTCTTGTTTGACTCTAATATCTTCATGGAGTGTTTTTCTTCTCTCCCTATCCTTTGGATTTCTCTAATCCCTAATTTTTGGCATTATCTTAGTCTGTCTAGGTGTTGTATTTTGGTCTGGGTTCTAAAAGTTGTTCTACAAACACCTTCCCGCGATCAGTGGCGGAGCTAGGAATTCAGTTTAACAGGGTCAAAAAAAAATTAAAAGGTCAATTATGTTATTAAATTTTTTCATAGAGGTCAATTGTGCCATTTTACAAGGGTTAATTTGATTTTTTTCCTAAAAGTTTTGCAAAATTTAAAAATTCACCAGGATTATTTGACCCACATGATCCTATATTAGCTCTGCCACTGCCCACGATCTGTTTTTTTTTTTTTTTTTTATATTCTTGTCCATGTAAGTTTTATGATGTTTGTAAGACTTTTCCAGGAGAAAAGTTTGCTCGATCATGACTTAATATAATAGATTTTGGCTAAAAAAAATAAATAATAGTTTACAAATATAAAGTTTCGTGTGAAGAAACGAAATATCAAAGATCTAAAAGTCTCGGTTTGCAATACTCCACAGTTTAATCTCAAATCCTCTATACATGTAAACTCACACCATATTTTGAGGATCCAATATATAACTCCACAGAACTCGAGTTTTTTTCTACCTCATTTTATTGTCTTCACGTTTAATTTTTGTCCCTAATTACAAAACTGTAATGTACTCCTAGCTAGAGTCCCCAATTACATCTCTTGATTGCATAAACTTCATCTTGCATGTCTTAATTATGGGCGGCTGGGCGCTAGAGACATACACACATGCATTCGATCGAGGATTTCAGTTTTATCTCTCCTTTGCTATATCTTTTGTGTTTCCTTTATTTGGTACGTAGCTTCACTTTTTTTGTTTCTCAAGTGTCTCGGTGAATGGATCACTCTAAATTTGGAGAACTTGGGCATTTTGATTCATCCAAAACATACCAAGTGATTTTATGCAGGCCTTGTTTTGTTTTTTTTTTTTTTTCTAATAAAAAAATGGACCAATTAATATGATCGGATCGGGTATGACCTTAAACCGAATCTGACCGGACATTTCGGTTTGGTATGAGTAGCTCTGTTTTGTGCCTCGATCTCAAGGGAACAAACAATATAGTCGCACGTCGTCGTCTCTATCCCTCTCTGTCTCACTTCATCATCGTCCCAAGAGCTGCCTCTGTTTCAGCCGGTACGTTCCCACAGCTCTCTTCTACAAATCCTCTCTTAGATCTTCTCTCACGCGGCTTCGTTTCCCATCTTAGTTTCTTCGCCGTATAAGCTCGTATCTATCCATGGCTCTTCCGCTCGGGAAGCTCACCCTCCTCATCGGTGCAGGTCTGTGCTTTTTATATCAGTGACTAATTTGGTCGCTTGTTGAACTCTCCTCTAGTTTTTTTTTAATTTGTTTCGATGGGTAATCGCAATTTTAGAGGATGAAAAGTTAGGGTTTTTCTTAAACCCTTTGATTACTGTACATAACAATCAGTGTCCTTTGACTGGCTCAAAGTTTAAGGCTTTTCATCTTTCAATTGCCTTTGCTGTAAATTTTTATTGGGGGAGGAGAAGCTTTTGTTTTAGTTTCTATGTTAATGGCACTGACAGTGATTGTGAACTTGCTGAATTGATTGATTTAGTGTACGTGCTTTATGTTCATCTAAGTTACTGCATTTTACTATATTGTGATTTTGATTGCAAGTGTTACTTTAGGTCTTGTTGGGTCAGCTTTTGCTAAAGAAGGGAGCGCACTAGATGTCTCGGGTTTAGTCTCGGGTGCTGTTAAGGTATTCAATTTTTTTCTATGTTGTGCAAAAGCTTGGCGACTCCCACATGTGTATGATGCGGTTTGGCAAAATAAGGCAATGGTTTTGTTTCTGTTGACAGATGGTATTTAGGCAACTGAAACAAGAAGAACCTACCAAACCAGCTACCAATCCCCACAATGATGTACTTGCGGCCCAGGTTAGTTTGACACTAATCTATTGCCTAGGATAAGCTGTCGGATAGAGAGAGATAATATGTAGACTTAGTGAGGACTTACATTATTGTGATTGAGCTCTTTTTTTTTTTTTTTGTAGGTTAACAGTATTAGGCATGAAATACAGTTGCTGTCTTCAAGCAGACCTATCACCATTGTTTCAACAGCAGGATCAGGTCCTCTGGAGTTTTTAACTGTTTTATATTGGAGTTTTTTTATTCCTCTTCTGCTTTTAAAATGACGAAATTGGTTTGATACTTGAGTTGGGTTTGGCACACTTAAATTATGTAGACATTGTTTTTAAAAATCATATTTCAGGTTTTTTTTTTCTCTTTTGCTACTTTTCTCACATCAAACAAGACATACCTATGCTCTAGTCGGTGGCTTTTTCTTCCTAGCATTAGCGAGTCAATTCACTAGCGTAACTCCATTCGTTTTTTTTTTACTGTTAATCAAAACTCGGAAGAAAACATCAACACTTTCCTTGAATCTGCAGGTGGTAGAAAGTATGGTTTGATCATTATCATTGGGGTGATCGGCTACGGATATGTGCGGTGGAAGGTAATGATCCTTCGCCATACCTAATCTACTTAAAATTAGTTAGTTGCTCATTTGAAGTGCTGTTGACTAGTCAAGATTTTGTATTTTAAAATCCATTTCATTCGGTTCTCCTTGCTAATTAGTTTGAACTGGTTTAGTTGTCTGTAGTTTCTTTCTCTTGTTTGAAAACCTACGGCTCACTTAATTAATCTGCAACATTCTCAGGGCTGGAAACTTCCGGATTTTATGTTTGCGACAAGGCGTAGCTTATCAGATGCATGCCGTACTGTTGACAACCAGATTGATGGTTTTTACTCATCGCTAGAGGCAAGTTCTCACTTCACTTATTTCTCAAGCACTCTTATAGACTGCTCATGTACTAATTTGTCTTGTTTTGCCCATTGAACTTTTTCTTATCAGTTATGATGATTTCTTTTGTGAGCTAATCCATCCAAATGATCTAGTACAATAAGTATAATTCAAGTGCAGAAGATCAATATTTGTCTCATTTTGTATCTGTTTGCGTTTTATGACAGAATACAAAACAGGATTTAAGTTCAAACGTTGACAGGATCGGTTGTCATTTGGATGCAAATATGGAGGTTATTGAAGAAACAGAACGAGAGGTACGTTAGATTGAATTTAAACAAATATTTCTGTTTCACTGCATTGTCAAGGCTTTCTGATGGTTCTCATCATTCTTTATAATGTATCAAAATGTTTAGGTGACTGAACTACGGGATGTTACAACAGTTATAAAGGATGACATTAAATCTGTTTTCGATGCTGTTGAAACTCTGGTGAGTAAACTGAGTAATCGCATATATGTTCACCCGTTTATTCTCCCTAAAACAGAAAAAGAGAGATAATCTTGTGATTTTCATGATTGTCAGGCAAACAAAGTCTATCGCATTGAGGGAAATCAGGTAATATGTCACAATTGTAGTTGGAAATTTTTTTGTGTTCATCTTGCATTGTGTTGATCGAATTTGAATTTCTTGGCCAAATATAAAGGATATCACGCTTAGAGGAGTTGGGGCTCTGCATGCTCAATGTCGGGAGAACCAAAGAATTCAAGAGTCCAATCAGGCATGACCCTTCTCCATTGTGCAGAGCATTTTAGGGAAATTGCTACACATACATGTTCATAGTTTTTACGCAGACTTCTTTTATGTTTAGGCTTTGCCATCAACTTCGTCATTGCCAGCCCTTGAGGGAGCTCCTGTGACACCATCTTCAAGGGTAAATGATCAAGTCTTTTATCTAGTCTGGTGTAGTAATGAATTTGAACTGTTCATCACGTTATCTGGATTGTTACAGATCTTACTCTGTCCTATTGTTGATTTCTCTCGTGTTTGATGTAAGCAGACTCTGTCTTTGCCTCCTGTTGCTCCCGATGAATCCCAGTCGCTTTCAACCCCTAAAGGTGCTAAACAGGTTTGTTCTATCTGAAACCAGAGTTTTTTGGTTAGAAACTAAATTTCGTTGTACAGAGTACTGACGTTTCATTTGGACAGTCACACGGTCTACTTCAGCACACTCAATCTATGTCTGGGTTGAAGGTAAAGATTCTTTATCTCTTCTCTGTTCCTCAAGTTCTGAGCATCAATATGCGTCGAACCTAACCTAAAACAATCTTCTATGGATCCGGGTCTTAGGACCTAAGTGAAAGCTCCAGCGGTCGCGAGACAGTTTCAAATGGAACATATTCTGGAGGAAACGGTGTATCATCAGGCTTGAGTTCGGGCATGCTTGGTAGGTTCTCAATACCAAGAATAGTGAGGACTCGTACGGTCAACACAGTGCCTACTAACTGAAGAGAATTAGTTAATTTAATTACTAGAATTAACAAACAAGAAGGGGGCATGTTGTATCTAATAGAGTATTCGAATAGATTTTACTTTTCTGCATGCATCGGAGACAATCCATAAATATTAAATGGTGCATAGTTTTGTAGGGATGCAGGTTATATTCAAATGGGTCATTTATCACAATTTTGTTGCTGTTTCTTTGATTAGGTTTGGTCTGTTGAAACTTGAAAGAGCTATTAATACAATTATGATGAGAAGGGTTTTAATATAAAAGCTATAAACAGAACGAAATCTTGGCCCTCTTTTAAAAATGCAGGTGTCAGAGTTGTGTAGATCTTTGAACTTCTTTTTGGACTGGTCAGTGGTGTTAGAAATCAGAGCAATGAGATATCCCTATCTAACATGGTTCAGTCTTATGTAGCATATGGTCATCTACTGTAAACGTATGATAGATTATGAACCTAGCGTACAATAATATGCCATGCCATACAAGTTGAATAATCAATTCAGGATGAAAGAAGAAAGAAACGATTAGCAAGCTAACAGACCTCTTGACTCGTCGTTTTGGAGTTTATAAGTGTTTCTCATCTGCACAGCATGATGCTTTCCCTTGAAAGATGGTTGTATTTGTGAGTTGGGCTGGTTGGATTGGTTAGCTGCCTCCTAAAACTCTTATCTTACTGGCTTGGGGCAAGCATGAATAGAGTTAATATTCTGCATATCGCGTCAAAAATGAGAAATTAAATTCACTGCATCTGCCTGTAATATACTAATATGGCTCGTCAAATGATGTTCCAAGGTTGAGAAAATTCAATACTCTGCATGCACAAATTTACTTTTGTTTCTGTTGTGATTGTAGAAATATTAGTGTTACAAACCAAGGAAGAACATGCTAAACTCATAAAGTTTTTTCACTGGATTGAATTATTTTTTTGCAATTATCAGGAAGCCAGTTCCTGGATCTTGCTGAGATCATAATACCCTGGAATCTTGGATCAAGATATGAGTCAACGCAACGTTGGAATTTACCATCGACCATTCAAGTTTGAGAATCATGCGTGTCCTGTGACTACTCTTGCTTACAGTCTTTGCTACTCGGTCCAACTTACTATATTTGAGTTCAAGTTGAAACTCAGCTACTAATGAAAATATACATCTAAATTACGAAATCAGCCATTTTAGTCTCTCATCTCTTGCTAGAAAATTTTAAACATGTCACAATGGTAGTATCTATCGCTAGTGGCTCGGCACTTGAGCAAAATAGTGATCTTGTATCTACCCAGTTACTTTGCTTGTTTCCAAGCATGATCACTTCATAACTCTTCACATTAACTAAGCAAAAGATGACATGATACAATCTCTTATCATATTTCACTATTAAGGAAAACTTTTGGTCGAAACAATGTAATTGCCAAATGGACCAGCGTTTTTATTCAATACATAAAGGAAAAAGAAGAGACGGCCAGACATAACCATCGTCGACTTTTTTATAAACTGAATTACGAAAGGGCAGAGCAACAGACTGATTAATTGTGACAAATATATCCAATTATATATAAGCTGCATCCCTACAAAAATTATGCACCATGTATGACATTCTCTCCACTAAGCAAGGGACCGAGCATAGACGCAGCATAATCTATTCAAATCCTCTACCCATCTCTGGCTTGCTGACCATAAATATTTGAATGATCAAAACTCTCTCTTCGGTATTGACAAGCAACTATTGGGGTCCAATGGAGTTAGTAGGCACTGTGTTGACCACACTACGAGTCCTCCCTATTCTTGGTATTGAGAACATACTAAACAGGCCTGAACTTGTATTTCCCGTGGTCTCTCCGGAATGTGTTTCACTGCCATTAATCTCCTGAGACCCAGAATAGATTGTTTTAGGTTAGGTTTGACCCATATTGAAGTTTGAGACTTAAGAGGGGAAGGGAGGCAGAAACTTCTTTACCTTCAAACCGGACATAGATTGGGTGTGCTGAAGTGGACCACGAGACTGTCCAAATGTAACGTCAGTATTTGCTAAAACCAAGTTCAGTTTCTAATCCAAAACTCTAGTATGAGATTGAACAAACCTGTTGTGCTCCATTAGAAGTTGAAGATGACTGGGATTCACGGGGAGAAGCAGGAGGCAAAGATAAAGTCTGCTAACATCAAAACAGAGAAATAAGCAAAAGAATAGAACAAAATCAGTAACCATCCCAACAATGCAATTAACAGTTGAAATTCATCACGAGCCGAGATAAAAGATTTAGTCATTTACCCTTGACGATGGTGTCACAGGAGCTCCCTCAAGGGCTGGCAATGACGTCGTTGATGGGAAAGCCTAAACATAAAAGAAGTATGTAAATAAGATGAACATGTAGATTATGTAGCCAATTCCTAAAATGCACTACAAAAATGGAGAAGGCTCATGCCTGATTGGATTCTTGAATTCTTCGGTTCTCCCGACACTGAGCATGCAGAGCCCCAACTCCTTTAAGCGTGATATCCTTCATGGATAGCCAAGAAATTCAAATTCAATCAACACAATGCCTGATGATCAAAAAGATGTGCACCTACGACTGCTGCAAATGTTACCTGATTTCCCTCTATACGATAGACTTTGCTTGCCTGAAAATTACAAAGATCACATGATCACCTCTTTTTATTCTTTTTCTTGTTTTTTGAAGGGAGAGCAAACTGGTGAACATATATGCAATCACTGAATTTTCTCACCAGAGTTTCAACAGCATCGAAAACAGATTTAACGTCATCCTTCATAATTGCTGTACCATCTTGTAGTTTAGTCACCTAAATATTATGTATGATATATCATGAAGCAAACAGTCATAAAGCCTTGACAACGCAGTGAAAGTAGTATTTGTCCACATTCAATCTAACATACCTCTCGTCCTGTTTCTTGAATGATTTCTGTATTCGCATCCAAACTACGACCCATCTGGTCAATTTTTGAACCTAAATCCTTTTTTGTACCCTGTCATAATATGTTGAAAATGAGTACTAGCACAAAATTGTTGTTCTGGTACTAAATTAAAATATGTACTAGATCATCATAACAGACAAGAATAGAGTTTAATGGAAATATTTAAAAAATAGTAAGCAAACAGACTTCAAGAGCACTAGAGAAAATATGGGAAGTAAGAACTTGCATCGAGTGATGCGTAAAACCCATCGATCTGGGTGCCAACATTATTACATGCATCTGATAAGCTGCGCCTTGTAGCAAACATAAGATCTGGAAGTTTCCAGCCCTGAGAATATTGCATAAAAAAATTATTGACAAGGAGATTCAGATACGAAAATACGAACAAGCAACTATTTTGGATAGCTGAGGAATGATGAAGTCAGATTACCTTCCACCATACATATCCGTAGCCTATCACCCCAATTATAATTATCAGACCATACTTTCTACCACCTGGGAATTGAAGAAATTTGTTAAAATTTAAAACTTTTAAGCTACAATTTACAGTAAACAAAGACCAACGTCACATATATGAAATGACTTGCTAAAGCTAGGGATAGATCATGACATAGCTAGAAGATTAGAGCAGAGAGGGATACAAAACTTCAACATAAAAATTCTAGAGGACCTGATCCTGCTGTCGTGACAATAGTGATAGGTCTGTTTGAACCCAGCAACTGCAATTCACGCCTAAGACTGTTAACCTACAAGAAAAATAGAGATAAGACAAGTAAATCTAAGTCCTCCACACGCCTATCTTATCCAGCACTATTTGATAACTTATCCTCATCAGTAAGTAAATAAATCTCAAACAAACCTGGGCCATAAGTGTATCATTGTGGGGCTTGCTAGATGATTTGGCAGGTTCTTCTTGTTTCAGTTGCCTAAATACCATCTATCAAGAGAAATAAACCATAACCATTAACCCATTTTTCCAAACAACATCGTCATACACACAAGGAACCGCCAAGCTTTACACCCAATATTTCATAGTAAAATGGAAACAGAGAACACTTTTTGAAATCAGAAGGTCGGTGAAAGATGATGAAAAGCAGTGTGACATAGATATAAATATACCTTAAAAGCCCCCGAAACAAAATTGGATACATCCGGTAAGCCCCCTTCTTTAGCAAGCACTGACCCAACAAGACCTAACGTAAAAGCAAGATAGATGAAAACATCAAACTTCTGCACTGAATTTATCAATACAGTAAAGATAATCTATCATCGACGGTGCAGTAACAACGAAATTTAAACATAAATATGTCTTCCAAAGAGGTCCTTGAGAGTCAAAAATGATTCCTTTATTTCAGATAGCTCGAAGAAACTAAACCCACAGATGAAAACAAACAAACAAAACCCAGTGGAGGACACTAAAAGTTCAAAAAGATTTGAAATTTGAGCTGAAAAATTAAGAGCCAGTCAAGCAACAGTGATCATTCCAAAGGGTTTATCAAAAAACCCTAAATTTTTCTCATTCTCTAATTGCGATTACACATAGACGAACCGAAATCAGAAACCAGAGACGAATTCGAGCACCGATCAAATTAATTAACCAGTACGAAAAATTAAAACCTCCCGATAAATGAACATACCTGCACCGATGAGGATGGTGAGCTTCCCGAGCGGAATAGCCATGACGAGTACTCAAACCCTGCGAGCTTGTATAGCGAAGAACTAAGGTGGCAGATGAAGCCGCATAAGACGATCGAAGAAAGAATTAGGAAGATGAGCTCCGGAAAAGTACACGGCGATACAGATTCGGTCTTGCGACGACGGAGGGAGGCGGCGAGGAGAGAGAGAGAGAGACTCAAAATTGTCTTGTCGAGGGGACAGTGTTCCACAAGTGACTTGAGAGACAATTTTTTTTCTTCCTTCATTTTATTTTCTTTTTTCTTAGTATTTTTATTTTTATTTTTTTTTTTCTCTGGGCCGAGAAATATCAAAATGGAAATGACAAGGCCTTAAGAATATGCTCTGAGAAGATGCCCATAAGGTTACTTCCGGTTTGAATTCGGTTCGGATAGATATTGTTAGGTTCTCTGATCTAACATTTTGGTTCGGTTTGGATAAGTTTATCCAAATTTATAAAAATAAAAAGGTAGTTGTGGTAACAGGTTTTTATAAACTTCTATATCCTAACTTAACCTAAACTTGGGAATATGAAAATACAAATTAAATAACCTAAAGTTGGGACATAAATAAACTAGAGATTTAGTTGCTAAAAATATATAAACGAGACACACAATATTTGAGAAGTGCCTAATCAAACAAAGACATTTCTCTTGGCCCACCTTCTGAAACTATGCAACCTAATCCTTAGGTCATCCCCAACGGAGGTTTTAAGGAGGAGGTTTTAAGAAAAAGTAGGAAAAAAATAAATCAGAAAAGAAAAAAAAAGAGAAGAGCTCCTCTTATTTAGTATACTCGATTTTGGATTAGAGACTGTGACGTGTAGGCGCATAGTTGGGTAAAAAGTTTAATCGAGAGCAAATTTTTTTTTTTTGCATTGTGTTCTTTCTCTTCCTCTCTCTCTCTCTCTCTCTCGCAAATCTCTCAATCGGAGGAGATTTAATCGGTTGGAATAGTTGGAGATGGAGTCGGAGAAGACTGGAATCGAAGGAGATTGAACTGGAATCGAGTCTTGTTCCCAGATTGAATCTTAGTCAGTATGAGGAACACATGAACCGTGGAGCTGGGATCTATGCTGTTCTTGTGCATCAATTTGAAGGACATGTCGCTGGTTGGTCTTCCTTCAAATTATCTTATCCCTCTCACTTACAATGTTCCCATGTAAGTAATTCTTTTCAATCTCCCACGGTTTTGATGGAGTAGCCTTCGATACACGATCATGCCATTGCGTCTTCATAGCTAGAAGAATTAAGGAGTTTTGTAAACCATTGTTTAGTTCAAATTACTGATGGTTTTGGCTTGAGATGAGTTAATGTGTAGAAAGGTATAGGCTTGATGGGGTTGATGGTTTGTTTTTATTGTTTAGCACTAGACATCGCACCTTGCGATTTTGCAGGATAAAGAAGCAGAGAAAGAGGGTGATGGTTCGAGGAGAGGGCTTCGGGCTTCGGTTCCCTGCAAATTCTCCACGAACACGAACAAGTACTCTCCTAGCTACAAAAATGAACCTATTTGTTTGGTTTGATTAGAACAATTTCTGTGTAGCTTTCTTATTGTCTCAAAAAATTGTGCAAGCTTCATTGTTATGCTTATGATTGTTGTTGTGATTTAGCTGCTCAGTTGGAAATCGTGTTGGCTTATTACAAAAGTTTTGATATGTTTTTGTTCATTCTTTGTTAGGGTGTACTAGTTTTATTTTGTTGCAGGCTTGGCTTGATATTGTAAGCAAGAAAGATATGTTGAGGATTGTTGTTTTGTTTGATAGCTTACCAACGGAGTTGGATTTTGAGAGGACACGAGGGAGACAAATTGCACAAGAGACAAGTGGAAAAGTTCAGTATGGTGGAGGGCGTCAACCTGCAGTTTTAAGAACCTTCAGTCAAAGACTCTGTATTTTTTCACCCTCGCCGCTGGAATCCCGCAAGCTGATGCAAACTGCAGCATGTTCGTGAATATCTCATCCTACGATGCGAGTTACTAAGAAGTGTGTGAGCTCGGTTATTCTGAAAATTGATCTGACATTGTTTTGTTTTGGACAACTTTGGCATGTTTTCATTTTTGTTTCAATGTAGACTGCATTTATTTGTTTTATACATTTTTCATTATGGAAAAATTTTAATTTCAAAAAACTATATTTTCAAAAATAAGAGACTCAAAATTATATCTCACCATTGGAGGGGATAATTTTAATTAGGAGATGAAGGGTTCTTATTTTTAAAACAGTACATAATATATTTATTAAAAATTCAAACAGTACCTAAGAGGCTCAAAATTAAAACCCCCAATGGTGATGACCTTATTACTTTGTTCCCAAGCAAAAGGATAAAATGGAAATACCAAAAATGTGTGCTTTTTCATTAACATAGAGAGTGAGGTTGTTACCACCAACCCAAGTGAGAAAGAATATACAGTAGAGCCTGAAGCAAAGTAACACAGTTTCAAACAAGTTCAATCACAAAGAACAGTAATGAAATATATGTCTGCGTTTTTAACAGAGTTAGGTGACTTAACAATAAAGACACTTTAAAAATAGCAATTCTTATTACACAAAAGTAGCTTTTGATTGATCGATATGGCTTTTAAGGGTTCGGATTCCACAAGCTCAAGAAACGCGAACTGAGTAAACCCAAAACGTCCGGCAACAACTTCCTCGCCAAACCCTTATTGTGCCCGGTCACTACATTCTTCATCGATTTCTCTGTTTCCACCGTGAGCTTCAGAGGTTCTGTGATCTTGGCGATGGGTTCTTCCGATTTATCTTTCTTCTTTGCTCTATTCCTGTTTCTTTTGGATTTGTGTGACGCTGAGGGGCTGTCGCTGGTGGTGAGATGATCTTCGAAGGCTTCTATGATCTGGTGGATGAGTTCACGGTTGGGCGAAGAATCCCATCTAGACCAGTAACTGGTGTAGCAATCGAAACATCCGCAGTCAAGAAGAGGAACTTTATGAGTTCTCTTCTTCTTGCTAGATACGGTGGTGGAGAGTGACGTGGTGATTAAGTAAGCAAGGACTTCTTGATCTTGGGAAGAGAGAACCGAGACCAGAACAAGAATCGCAGCCGGGAGAAGCTTAAAGACAGAGGGAGAGTTATCTCCACTTGAAGAAGAAGATGGTGGAAGAGGAGGAGGCAGAGGAGATGGGTGCACTTTACCTTTCTTCATTACTTTTCACATATATGTATCTTTACAGACGTTTTCTTTTCTATCTCGAGAGAGAGAGAGAGAGAGAGATGAGATGAGAGTTTTCTTTGATGCGTTCTTTTTGGCAGATAAAAGAAGAAACAGAGCTATGTAGTATAGTATATCCTCTTTTTCATGTTTACTTCTACTCCATTTATACGACCCACCTAGCGCGTTTGTCTCACGTCCCTTTTCAAAAATAAATTCAATCATTTTTTTTTTCTTTTCAATATGTATCTCTAATCTCATACAAAAACAAAGAATAACCAAATTTTAGAAAATTATTTAAAATATAAGAGTAAAATAGCTAAATCACAATGAAATTTTTAGCAAAATATAAGAGTTTTACTTTTTTTTTTTTTTTAAGTTTTAAAGAACAAAAATAACTAACAAGTAGATGATTGAGTCATTGACCTACCTACATTAAAATTGTTTATAAAAAATAAAAGTTGATTAATTATAAGCACGGTGAATGTTAGCCGTGATTGTGATTTGATGAAAGCGAAGCCATCTTGCACGATAGCATGCCATTTTATGTTTGTTAATTGTTAGTTAGCGATTGAACTATGTCTCTTACGGATCACATCAGTATGGCCGAACCCTGGAGTAAATCCCACAAAGTTCCAAGTCTAACTCTTGCAATATCTTAGGAACAATTGTTTTGTTAATGAGTTTGATCAAACTAATCAGATATGGATATCATTTGGCTAAAAGGAAGACACATAAACAAATAGTTGCAAAACCCTTTGGAAATACTAATAGAAAGCAAAAAGGGCCAACTTGTGAATTGAATGAATTATTTTATTCTGCAATAACCCTTCACTTAAACATACCAACACAAATCACAGATTTTGGCCAAAGGCATAACCTTTGGGATACATCAAAAGGCTCCAAATTTGTCAAAATTGTATTTGTCCTTAACTATTCAATTCCATCATATATATCATTAACGCAATTGTGAGAGAGAGCCTTTGCATCTTTCTCATTAACTCACTCTTTTGTCTAATTCGAAAATGTCATCGTTTTCTTCGTCTCTCTCCTGCCCTACCTACCGCTCCCGCACCTCGTCGTCTCCTTTCTTGTCGACTCATCATCATCCTCATCATTCCTTGATCAATGTTGTTGACCCACGCCGGTCACTCTCCTTCCACTCCGCTTCTCCTCAGGGGCCAAATCTATCTGAGCTCTGTGTTAGATCGCAGCAGAGGAAGTCCGTTCAGAGCTCTGCTCTAGTGCAAGATGGTAACTTTAACTGGATTCTCAATTGGGTTTTCTTCTTTTTCCCTTGCTTTGCCGGTAACTTTGAAGCTTTGTTATATATATATATATATATATATATATATATATATATATAGGATTTGATTTCACTAGTTCATCAGTGTGCTTGATTTAGATTTGATTCTCTTATACAAGACAAGAGTCTCCGGTCTTTAGACAGAACCAATACATGTAATGTTCTCTAATACGCTTACAATTGTGTGTTTAGGCTCAGTAGCCACCAAGTCAAGCCCCGCTGAGGAATTGAAAGACGGATTGGTAACGATTCCTACAATAAAAGCAGAGAATGTTGTGGCGGAGTCTAATGGCGAGGGAAACCAATCAACAGTTAGTATCACGGTGGTCGGAGCCTCTGGTGATCTTGCCAAGAAGAAAATATTCCCAGCCCTTTTCGCACTTTACTATGAAGGCTGTCTTCCTGAGGTATAATACAACCCTTCCTCTCTTTCTTTCTTCCTTTCTCGTGATTGTTATTTAATTGATTCATGTGGTGAGCTGTTTTTTGGTTGCAGCATTTTACAATATTTGGATATGCGAGGAGTAAGATGACAGATGCTGAGCTTAGAGATATGGTTAGCAGAACACTGACATGTAGAATTGATAAGAGGTGAATCATTTTAGCTTTTTGTAAAAACCAACAAGACATTTTGGTACTTATGGTTTCTTTTTAGTTTGGTTCTTTTTATTGCAGAGATGGTTTGTTTAAGATTTAAGTGTTATGTTTCAGGGCAAACTGCAACGAAAAGATGGAAGAGTTTCTCAAGAGATGTTTTTACCATTCGGGTCAGTATGATTCTCAGGAACATTTTGTTGCATTGGACAAGAAGCTCAAGGAGCATGAGGTATTTGATGTTTTCCTCTACTTACTGTGTTTTTCTGCCTTCCTCATCACTTGGACACAGAAGTGGGGAAACTTTGAATGTTTCTTAAAAATTAGTAAAAACTAGAAAAGTTTGGTCTTCTAACTTTTTAGCTTCTTATGTGTCCTTATTCATTACACAACTTATTGCAGGGTGGGAGACTCTCGAATCGCCTATTTTATCTTTCTATCCCTCCAAATATCTTTGTCGACGCAGTGAAATGTGCAAGCTCCTCTGCTTCATCTGTCAATGGATGGACTAGGGTCATCGTAGAGAAACCTTTTGGCCGAGATTCCAAAACCTCGGCTGCTTTAACAAAGTCCCTTAAGCAGTACCTGGAGGAAGACCAAATATTTAGGTGGAGATATTGTGCTTAAGTTATTACTAATTATTGGTATTGATGATGGTTTTAGATACCTAGCTGATATGGAATGTTGATCCTTACAGGATAGACCATTACTTAGGAAAGGAGCTAGTTGAGAACTTGTCGGTTCTTCGATTCTCAAACCTTATATTTGAACCGCTATGGTCAAGGCAGTATATAAGGAATGTGCAATTCATATTTTCTGAGGATTTCGGCACTGAAGGACGCGGAGGGTAATCGTTGTTGTCTTCTGTCTTAATTTTTAATTTCTCTTCTGTGTTGAAGCCTATGTTTTAAAACTCATCTATTCTTCTAATTCAGGTACTTCGACAATTACGGAATAATAAGAGATATAATGCAGAATCATCTACTTCAAATATTAGCTCTTTTCGCCATGGAAACACCTGTTAGTTTGGATGCAGAGGATATCAGAAATGAAAAGGTTTACTATCTTTCCCTTTCTTATAATTATAATTTGGTTGAGTTTAAGGCAGTATTTTGAAATCCTTGCATCAATTCAGGTAAAGGTACTACGTTCAATGAGGCCAATACAACTTGAAGACGTGGTGATAGGACAGTACAAGGGGCAAACCACAGGAGGAGTTACTTATCCAGGCTATACTGATGATAAAACTGTGCCAAAAGATAGCTTGACCCCAACATTTGCTGCTGCTGCACTCTTCATCGACAATGCAAGATGGGATGGTGTACCTTTTCTTATGAAAGCTGGGAAAGCACTACACACCCGAAGGTACCAAACTTAAAAATTTCTTGGAAGTTTTCTTGATTTGCCTTTTCCATCAGTAATATATTTTGCGTTTATTGATACAGTGCGGAGATAAGGGTGCAGTTCAGACATGTGCCTGGAAATTTATATAACCGGAATTCTGGTACTGATCTTGACCAGACCACAAATGAGCTTGTCATTCGCGTACAACCAGATGAAGCTATCTATTTGAAAATCAACAACAAGGTCCCTGGTTTAGGAATGAGATTAGACCGGAGTAACTTGAATCTTCTCTACTCAGCTAGGTGAGTTGAGAAATAATGAAGAAGAGCTTTTACGTTTTCATAGCATATATGATTCCCAACTCGATAAAGTTGTGTTCTTTTGTTGTTGAAGGTATTCAAAGGAGATCCCAGATGCATATGAGAGGCTTCTGCTGGATGCAATCGAAGGCGAACGCAGGTTGTTCATAAGAAGCGATGAACTTGACGCTGCTTGGGCGCTGTTCACTCCATTGCTCAAAGAGATAGAAGAAAAGAAGACAATTCCAGAATTCTATCCTTACGGCAGTCGTGGTCCAGTCGGTGCCCATTATCTAGCCGCAAAACACAAGGTCCAATGGGGAGACCTAAGCCTTGAATCTTGATCAGTGAAAGAGTGGAAGAACCAAGCAAACATTTTTTGTTCATAGAACCACGTCTAAGATTTCTCATTAATTTGTGTTTGTTTATGGGGTACCATGGAAATTTTCTTCACTTGGGTTTTCTTTCGTTTACAGAGATAGAAGTGGGTTTGTTCGATTTTGTACCTTGAATAATAAGAAAGGGTTTCTGTTTCCACCATTTTAGACTTCAATGAAGCAAATAAACCACTAATTAACGTAGCGTCTGCAAAGACTTGAGCAACTTGATTCTCTATACACATACAAAAAAAACAAAGAAAGAATAGTTAGAGCTTGTGTTCTTGATCTTGGAGATCATCTGATGCACCTTGAGGCCATTCCAGGAACTTATAATGCAGAAGAGACGGAGGTAGATATGTCTGAGCTGCCGCAGAAGAAGGATCATTGGGAGGATATATATACTCTTTTCCATAGCCAAGTTCCTTCATTAACTTGGTTGGAGCGTTCCTCAGGTGTAGAGGCACCCCTTCATTCTGTCCAACCGAGTCCTTCACAACCTTCTGTGCAGCTCCTATTGCTCGGTAAACTGCAATGGATTTAGGAGCCAGTGCCAAGTAAGCGGTGCATTGCGCGAGAATTACATTGCATTCAGGCATACCCAAGAAATGTGAAGCTTGATAGCACGCAACCGCCTGAGTAAGAGCTGAAGGGTCGGCAAGGCCAATGTCCTCACTTGCAAACCTTATAAGTCTTCTCGCAATGTAAAGTGGCTCTTCACCAGCCTCAAGCATTCTAGCCAGCCAGTAGATTGCAGCATTAGCATCTCCTCCTCTCATGGACTTATGAAGAGCACTTATGAGGTTGTAATGTTGTTCCCCTGCCTTATCATAGGCTAAATGTTTGCATTGAAGAGCCTCCTTTGCATCATCAATAGACATAACAGCCCCAGGTCCGGCTCTAGCGGTAGCCATGGTAGCTGAGATTTCCAAAGCATTCAACGCGACTCGTGCATCACCATCACAGTTATTAGCCAAGAACTCAAGGACAGAATCATCTACCTCAACGTTATTGGAGAGCCCTCTCTCACAATCATCTACAGCTCGTCTAAGAAGGGTCTCAACATGATTGGGTTTCAAGGGATTCAGAGTAAGAACTCTACAGCGAGAGAGCAATGGAGTGATCAAATGAAAAGATGGGTTCTCAGTGGTAGCTCCAATGAAGAGGATACTACCATCTTCAATAACAGGCAAGAATGAATCTTGCTGTGACTTGTTAAACCGATGAACCTCATCCATAAACAAGACAGTCCTCTTCTTACCTTCAAGATTGAGCCTTTTGGCACTCTCAACGGCGTCTCTAACATCTTTGACTCCACTAGTAACAGCAGACAAGGAGACGAAGCGATACAGAGACGGGTCCTTTGAGGAATTGATGAGAGACTTGGCGATTGAGGTCTTCCCGGTCCCAGGAGGACCCCAGAAGACAATGGAAGGGAGGCGATTAGACTCGACGGCGGAGCGGAGGAGAGAAGCGGGGGAGAGGAGATGGTCTTGACCTACAACGTCGTCGAGAGTGCGAGGACGCATACGCTCCGATAACGGCTGGTGTTGTTTGCGGTGGCTGGAAGATGAGAGCTTGGGGCGCTTGTTGGAATCATCACCCACGAAGGGGATTAGGGTTTTGGCATTGGGGCGCTTGCCGGAATCATCACTGACGGTGGGGGTTAGGGTTTTGGAGTTGGGGCGGAGGAAGCGGTCGAGTTTGGGCTGTGAAGTGGCGGTGGTGGTTTGTGGGGAAGAACGGTGAGAGAGAATCCAGTCGGTGGCTTTCTGGATGGAATCCCCACCGGTGGCCGTTAAAGCTTCGGCGGCCAAATCGCTGGAGAAACCCATGCTCACTAGCTGCTCCATCTTCTGTCTCTACTCTCGAAGTGATAGACCAACAGCTTTTGTTTTGCCAAACCAGTAAACAGAACAGAAGATATAAAACTCTCTTTCAACTTTTGAACTACTATCAGATGTCGACTTCTCCAGTGCCAGTGGCTATCACACACTAGTCAGATGTAGTGGCTGCATCAATTAAGATCTTAGCATTTGTAACGAATATGAACCAAAGTACTAAACAATTTCTCAACTGAAAAAACTATTATTATTTTATTTCCTGTGTTCCAATGTGATGGAAGCTATGTGTATAAAGGACCTATACGCCTAAGCTTGAGCAAGCTAATCTTTACATGTAAAGATACTGTACACAAAAAGAAAGAAAGAGAAGGAGTTAAAAATCATCAGCGCGGTGGATCTCTCCCATAAGAATGCGATTGCTGGTGACTTTGAAACCAAGAAGAGCTGGATCTATCTGCCTCCCTTTCTTCCCTTTCTTCTTCCCACCTCCACCTTTGCTTCCTTCAGTTGCATCAGATGACTCTGCTGCCACTTTCTTCATGCTATTACTCTTCTTCAACATCTCACTGAACGATGCCTCTGACGTTGACCCTTTGTTTCCCGCTGCTCCTGATTCCCGTCTCACACCTCCTGATAATATTTGTTTACAGAATGAGTCTCATTTTCCATAAATAAAGCCCCAAACGACAAAGGATCCTTGAGATAAATTTACCTTCAGTTCCAGTATACGAACTTGCTGCTGTCCTGCTAGCCGTGTCAGACATACGCTCGAGCAATCCTTCATGCGATGATGAAGAATGGGACGAGGGAGGCCTTTTTAACAAAACCGAATCCTGCCCATGTGATGGCACTACCAACCTACAAACAATCACTTCAAAATTTAATCGGCAGGAACATAGAGGTATCAGGGTGCTTTACTTATCCAATCTACTGGTTGCCAAACGTCGGAATACAAAAGTTACCTATCCTTCTTTCTATCTTCTCCAACCGAGTTGTCACTGTAGTGGTCTGCAGCAAGAGAATATCAGGATAAGCCTTCATAATAACAAAGCAAATATCAAGCTCCCATACCATGAATTCAGCGAAAACGAAATCTTAAAGATGCAATTACTCTGGAAACAAACATACCTGAGATATTGAAAGAAGACTGTTGGCCAAGCGTAGCAACAGGAAGCTCCCCTTGAACCAGGGACGTTAATACTGCTTGCTTGCCCATTCTGTCTTGGGCTTCATATGACATCATCCTTCCCATTTTCTCATTTTTAGGCGGCACATTGTTCCAAGTTTTGATGTCATTTGCGTCCTTATTCATAGCAAACATATTACTGATGGCTTGGGTTTCATTCAGATTGGACAGCCCACTATCAATAATTCCCGAAAGCAAGGAACTATTACGGTGCAATGATCCCATATTGTTCCTATCTCCCGGTAATCTGTTGACCTGTTCCTCGGAAGCTGCTCGATCCCCGAGAGCAGAAGCGTTTAGACTACCACCATGGTCTGAAAGTCCACCAAGTGTTTGAATCCCTGGGGTAAGGCCTAAAGGAGCCATCCGGTCATAGGGATTTCCCCGGTTCATGCTTGGTGACTCAGCAGATTGATGGCCGGGTCTCTGGTGGAGCAACTCCATAAAAAGCTGCTTTGACCTGTCTTCTGTAGAACCACCTCTCATCCATGAGCTGGAATCTTCACCCGGTCTCCTCATTTGAGATTCGGCCCAGTCACCAGGCATTTGTGTATCAGCTCCAGGCCAGCGTCCTTCCATTGGTTCCAATTGTGAAAAATGAGGTTCACTTAATGGTATACGGTGATTCTGATGATTGAAACCCAGAGTAGAATTTCCCAATCTGCCCGAAGATTGCATGTGGGCAGTAGCATCCCGCATATCCAAACCCTGAGAGAGTCCAAGACCATTTACTGCATCCAGATTCAGCCCCGATGCACTTACAGGTAAGGATGCTGATCGCTCAAATGGAAGACCCTGCTCGAACAATTCTTGTCGAAGATGTTGCTGATACAGAAGGTTACGCTCAAGTTGACCAAACTGATCCTCAAAGGGTGGCCTCTGCTGCTGTTGATGAAAGTCTAGTGGTCTAAATCCCGTCGACGACCGCGAACGATGGATCCCAGGATGAGTTCTTAAAAGCTGATCATTATGGTCAGATGGCCACAGAGGGTCAATATGTCTCTGTTCCTCCAATAGTGTATTGTGCCTTCCATTTGCCAATTGCATCAGTTGCTCTTGCTGCAGCAGTTGGTACTCCAAAGACCGGCTTGATTCAGATTGCAGTTGTCCGTGTTGAGATTGCATTTGTCCATATTGAGATTGCACTGGTCCATATTGAGATTGCATTTTTGTTGAAAGTAGGTGTTCAATTAGCTCCCTCCGATGACCTTCATGTGGCAATTGCCCAATATTTCCTGCAGCAAGTTGCTCAATGTATGGTGCAAAATTTTGTGACGGATGGCCAGAGCCTTTCTGCAATTCATTTATTAACTGCTGCTCTAACAACATCTGATCAACACTGTTGGATCGAGGGAAGTCATGTGACTGCCCAAACCTTGAATCAGGAGTCTGTCCTTGTAGAATCTGTTGAAAATGTAACTGTCGAGCATGAGACTGTTGTTGCTCTTGTAAGAGCTTCTGATGTAACTGATGCTCTTGTTCCAGCTGATGCTGTTGCAACTGAATCTTCTGCTGCTGTTGCAACTGAAGCTTCTGCTGCTGTTGCAATTGAAGCTTCTGCTGCTGCATCTGGAGAGCTATTAAATGCTCCAGATCCTGAGCTTGATCACCTCTATATGAATGCGACAGCATATCCCGATTTTGGAATTGCTGTTGGTGATGTTGATTTGATGAAAGTTGATCCCCAAGGTTAAAGCGGTTGGAATGTTCAAACTGCGCCATCCGGTTAGCAGCCAGAGAATCAAGGGACATGTTGGGATCAATTTGTGTATTTCTTCGGGAATCAATGGGCCAATTGTCTATTGAACCAGTAGGCTCCCCCATTGCATCATAAGACCTGTTTGGTAACAGGTTAACTGGTGTACTACCATTCTCTAGCTCAGACCACAACACACCAAACGGGTGCAGCTTATTCTCACTCTGATTTTGAGTAGCAGCCTTAGTTGATTCACCAGGAATAGTAGACTGACCAGGAAATTCACTTAATGCATCATGCACACTTGCAGAGGATTTAACCGACGCATAACCAGAACCTCCAGCTCTTCCTGGGAATACAATTTCTGATTTAGAAGAAAATAAAAAACATTCTTAGTTATGATGAACACAGAAATAAATATGAACATGAAAGCTTCTCCACAAGTATATGAACCCAAAGAAAGAAAAGGTTAGCAGCAGAACATACCTTCATCTTGAGCAGAGAAGTCCAAGAAACTTCGGTCCTCAGCATGTGGTGGTTTCACATAAACTTCAGACTCAGATATTCTCTGAAAATTATCCTGAGCTGAAGGGTTGTTATACGCAGAAAAAGAACGCGACGTGGCAGTTATAGCGGATGAATCATTGGATTCTGCTACAGGTGCAATTGATAAACCAGCGTCTGAATCTGCTTTTAAAGTCGTCTCTTCAAATTCATTCTTTTGGTCACTGATATGGGCATCGATGCTTTCTGCCTTCAAATATGACATGACCCTGCCTAGATCTTGAAAAGGAGTTCCTTCTGGTGCATTTGCCAAGCGAACCTGTAGGTCCGTCCCAAAAAACCCTTGTTCAAACCATGAAATAATGTCAGAACCAATGAAAGGTCCCTGAATTACTCCTTGAGGATCAATATACAAGAACAAAAACTCCTCAGGTGGCATAGCCCCTTCTGAGTGATTCACTTCAATATCTGGTTGCTGCAGCTTGCCCATATAATCTTGCTCGAAAGAGGCAACAACGGATTCACTCCCATCCAGCGCAGATGATTTAGTAAAAGCGGATCTAACCGCTTCAGGACTTCCATGAGAAAGTTGATAACCAGCTCCAACAGATCCATAACTCTCAGAAGCCACTGAATTCAATCTTGAGACGCTTGACGCACCCCCCAGACCTCCATTTTGACTACCAAGTAACCCTACAATAATAATATTTTTGACTTTTGTTCAGAATATATAGGACATTAAAAAAATCCAGTAAACTCATAAAGATAAGACATTTTCAAAACAATATATGATATGAAAGACCCATTTGATATATATCAGACACGTACCAGAATCACTATTTTGCATGGAAACATTGTCACCATTCACAAACCCTACCAAAGAACTATCCGCTCTTGTTTCACCTGAGTCAGGTATGCGGCATTTTACTGCAGTAACATCCAAAAGACCACGGTCAGAGAAGCATTCATCAAATTATGCTAGGTGGAAAGATAGAGGCCAAGCAGCTAAAGACAAGATAACATACCCATGCTGTTTTCACCACCTGAGGATTCTTCCTCAGATGGAGTGTAAACCTCGCTACTAATGATCCTTCCCTTCCATATGCCGTTAAGGCTTGCCTGATAGATAAGATACCCGTCAACAAACTCAGTTGAGAATAAGAAATAAAAAACACTCATGAAAAAGGGCAATGGAAGCCAGTTCTCAGTGGTTACCATACCTCTTCGTCGGCATCAGGTGCAATAAAAGCAAGAGGATTGATCAAAGCCACTTGAGTAATGGAGGCAACTTCCTCCATCTCAGTCGGTATCCTACCTAGGGAAGAATCAGGCTTCTGTTTTCTATACATGTCAAGCAACTTACCCCTTGGATACCGAAACATAGAGGCTGAAGCGCTTTGTTTACCAGGAATACTTTCATTTCCTAAAAAAGTACATGCACCAGCACCAATTGAGGAGGTTGACGAACCCCTCCCAACTACAGATGCCCTTCCTCGGCCCACAGTGAAGCCTAAATTTGGGCCCTCGGCTCGTCCTCTATCAAGTCCAAAGCCAGGTGCAGCGCGATAAGAAGTTGGCCCAGCAGACTGGGATTCCATCCTATGACGTGGCCTCCATTTGTCACGAGGGTCAGAGTCCCGTTCAGAAGTAGCACGGATGCTGCTAACCACAGATTGACTTTCACTATGAGGCTCTTCCTTGTCCTTGTTATTATTATCTACCTTCTCAGAACGGGTTTCTTTCTCTTTGTCATCAGGACCCCAGCGAGATGACCATTTGTTGTCGCGGCGAGGTTCATGTACAGCAGCACGAGAAGTAACATCATGCCACCTATCAGAAGAAGCAGTGGTTTTAGTGTCACCAGTTTCTCTAGTAGTTGGGACATTGTCAATGCGACGTTCAGTTTTTCTTCGATCAGCTTTCCTGACACCGAGTAAACCAGTTTCTCTTTCCTCTTCACGCCATCTGCGACTAGTTTCATTCTCAGGAACAATTTTCCTCCAGTCCTTTTTGTCTTCGGGTGCATCCAAGCGCCATGCATCCTTGAGATTAGGGTCACTTGGGTTTCCCATGGGCACAGGAGTAGGAGATCGAACATCCTACCACAGAGCCACAACAAGATCAGATGAAAGAGTATGTAAAAATGTTACAGAGAAACAGCAAAACTCATCTAAGAACTTGATACTGTCTAGATACGAAGCCTTATTAAGGTGATAAAAAGAGAAGAAACGTTAGGCATATAAGGTACTATACCATCTTGCTATCGCTTGATTTCGTGTAAAGCCACTGGGGAGACAAAGGAATGTTGTTATCTGAGGCCAATTCTGCACAAAAATAACAAAGACAAGCTAGTCAAATGGCTGAAGGAAATCTAACTAACCGAGTCAGGAAACCAATAGTGCAGAAATTAGATTAATGATTGGTTCTTAGTTCCTCCAGATCCCAAACTCTGGAATCGGAAACAAAAGAGAATTACGTCTGTCGTTTGAATCCAAAAATGAAGTTGCTAATGCATCTAAAAGCGGATATAACAAGGTTGCTAAAAGAAATCGTAGAACCCTAATCAGCACAACAATAATAGCTAGGTCAAATTGTGATGAATCTAATAGATATACATGGCTGCCGCATCCTATTTGGGAATTCAGATCCATAAACCAAACGATTACATTCGTTTCTCCGCATTCAAATCGGTCCAGAGAGAAAGAAATTCAAATTCAAATTAACGAAATCCAAAACAGAAGAAGAAGAAGACGACGAGGATTGAGAGGCGCTTAGGGAAGTACCTTTCAACTGATCAGATTTGGAAAAGATGAGATCGTCAGGCAGATCGAACTTCCCTTCGGCCATGGCAGGACTGGAACAACAACCGACTTCGAGATTACGTATAAAGAAGGAGACGACGGAGCGAGCGCAGTTGAAGAAGAAAGGGTTTTGGAGAGATTTGGCGGAGAAAGTTTTTTTTTGCTTGTGTTTCGATTTGCCTTTGGAAGAGAAGAAAGCTTTTCACGTTGAGATCGAGAGATCGAGAAAGAGAGAGAGAAATAAGAGAGTGAGTAAGGAAGGAGGGCGACAAAGGAAAGGCTATGGACTTCGCCCAATTCTTTTTTTCTTTTCTTTTTCTTGTAATTATCATAGTTATTTAAAAAAAAAAAAAATTATTTTAAGTTTTTACTGTTGTAACTTGTAACCACCTCTCATCATGTCCCAAAGATTTCAATAGTACGAATTAAAATTTATATATTTGGTATGTCATGTATTTGTTCTTAGCATATATACTTTTTAGATTGCCTGTATATAGATCTTCTATGAACTTTCAATATGTTCTTTTAACAAAAATAAAATAAAAATCATGATAAGACTTATATCAAAAGAGAACATATGGTTGGTTCCTTAGTTATATATTACATTATTTAGTATAGATGTAAACAAATAGCTAAGTACAAAGTTACTTCAAAATGTGATCAATCTTTAAAAGTAAAATTCATTTATTTTTACAATGGTTTTAAATATTGAAAACTAATAACCATATAATAATGTATATGCATTTTTTCCATTTTTTAAAAGAGATTCAACAAGAGAATTTTCCAGAATCAACACGAGAATTTTCCAGAATCAACACGAGAATTTGCCAGTACTATGCATAAATTCATGCTATGTTTGTTAAAGGTTTTTTTTTTTTTTTGCCAGTGCTATGTTTGTTAAAGTTCTTTAGTAGATATTACAATATTATTTTCATCAACATAAATTTTTTTATGTTTTTAAATTCATAGAAACGTATACTGAATAAAATTTATAGTAAAAAAAGTTGATATCTATCTAAAACGTGTCCATATATTTTTTGACATTAAAGATGCACTTAGCTAACCGATTTTCAACCAAAAAAAGATATAATGTTAGATCACGTTTTGGTTGTGTTTAAACGGTTAACATTTGTTTTAATTGAAAGTAACCAATAATACTAGGCACATAGCCACATAGTATGAATATTCAAAAATGAATATATGTATGTTAGTCGAGTTATTTAATGTTTTCAGTAGATCTGAAATACGTAAAAAATATATATATTTTTTTGCGTCATAAAACCTATATTTTCGAAAATGAATATAAATTCATTATAAAGAAAATTAGTAACATAGTTGATGATGTAAAGTGGTAAAGTTATTTTTAAGGGATAGAAAAACTGGTAAATGAATGATACAAAATAATTATGAACAATATGCAACATAACATAGTGGTTCTAAAGAAGTTGAGAATATTGTTTTTCTATTACTTTTAATAATTTTACTATAGGTAATTCTCAAAGTGGTAGTAGTTTGTATTTGTATCAATCGGGGGTTTGTATCGTACGTATGTCGTTGGACAAAGAAAGGTACTTTGAGTTAGTTGGTGAAAGTAATTTTGACCAAAACCCTAAATCAGTTGACTCAGACTCACACAGACACAGCCGGGAATTTCGTCGAACACTTGAGCTGCGTTTTTTAAGTTTTTTCCCAATGGCGCCTTTTGCCTAATTAATAAAAACCCTTTACTCTCTTCACAGAGAGATCTAACTTCTCCATTTTTCCCAATGTTCGGCACTCCGTCTTCCTCGCCGGCGTTCGGCACTCCCTCATCTACACCCGCTTTTGGCACGCCGTCCCCAGCCTTCGGTACTCCGTCATCCACGCCGGCGTTTAATACACCGTCATCCACTCCGGCGTTCGGTACGCCGTCAATTCCTTCCTTCTCCTCCAGCGGATTTGGCTCCTCGCTCTTCTCTACTCCCTTCTCATCTCAACAACCACAGCAACAACAACAACAGCAGCAGCAGCAGCAGAGTTCAATCTTCCAGCAACAGCCATCTTCTAATTTTGGTTTTCAGTCACCATTCAACAACTCGGCGCAGCAAACGCCTTTCCCAAATGCTCAATTGACTACTCAGATGGCTCCCGTTGCTCCAATTCCTTACTCTCTCGCCGATCGTGATATCCAGGTTTGCTATTTTTTCTTTAATCCCAGATCTAAACAAAATCCATAACCCTAGTCTTTTACATTGATTGTTTCTCCCTTTTGATTTAGGCCATCATTGAAGCGTATAAGGAAGATCCGACGAATGCTAAGTATGCTTTTCAGGTGTGGAAAATTCTAAAACCCTTAAGCTGTATGTTGGTTTTTTTGGGTGGTTATGTTGAACTGTTGTTTCCGTTTGCTTGCAGCATCTTTTGTTCAGTGTGACTGAACCACAGTACCGGGCTAAGCCTGCAGCAGTATCAGATGTGAGAATCTTCTTGATCTTTTCTATCATATCATGGAAATATGAAGCCTTCTTGTGTATAATGAATCTTGTTCTTAGTTTCTGTATGGCTTCTCCGGGAATCTCTCTGAATGATTGATTGTTTGTATTTGGTGGTAGATAATGTGGGCAGAGGCCATGAGCAAACTTGAAGGCATGGATTCAACAGAAAGAGAACGCCTATGGCCTCAACTTGTTCAAGGTTTCAAAGATCTTTCTCAGCGCCTTAAGGTAACATCTCATCACCTACAAAAGTTCTTATAGATATTGAAACCTAATGATATGTGAAGAAAAATCATTTATTTACCACACTTGACAAACGAATCTTGACACTATTTTTATATGGGTACCTGCAGCTTCAAGATGAAGTTCTCGTTTCAGATAGGGATAGAATAAAAACGACTCAGAGCAATGTTAAAATGGTGAGTTCTCATTTCACTACTCTTTCTCTCTCTCGTTTTATTAGTGGGATAATCTAACAAGAATATGTTTGATTTTGTTTTACAGCTTCAGAGACATTTGCAAGCACATACCTTTCCATCTATTGAAAGGTTGAGACAGAAGGAACAGAGTCTTCAAAGACGCATGTTGAGGGTAGGAGAAGTCGTCACATTAAAAGATCTGACCTTGTTATGTGAGTCCAGATTACAGTCAAAGTTACATTTACCCTTGTGTTATGAATTTTTTGCTTGAAGGTTATGAGGATAATAGAGAGCTTAGAAGGGAAGGGTTTCCGGTTACCCTTGACGAAAGGAGAGGCCGAACTGTCTGAGAAGTTGACTGCAATAACAAGACAGGTCTGTTTTCATTTTTGTATTTAACTTCTACTCAAGGTTCAGTGGTTCACAATGTTTGATGTAAACAAAATGGATGTGGATTACTGGATTCCCAGGTGAAAGGTCCTGGAGCAGAGCTTTCTAGGAGGGTGCAAAGTCTGCAGACAATATCTCGTGCTCAAGCAAATTCGATTGCTTCTGGTAGTTCCCTTTATCTCCCTGGGTCGACAAAAATAGACGAGCAGAGCCTGATCGATATGCAGGAGGTATGATATGCAACACCTTTGGTC
>NC_025701.1:13409999-13424864 GCF_000633955.1 Camelina sativa | reverse complement strand
TAAACAAAATGGGTGTGGATTACTGGATTCCCAGGTGAAAGGTCCTGGAGCAGAGCTTTCTAGGAGGGTGCAAAGTCTGCAGACAATATCTCGTGCTCAAGCAAATTCGATTGCTTCTGGTAGTTCCCTTTATCTCCCTGGGTCGACAAAAATAGACGAGCAGAGCCTGATCGATATGCAGGAGGTATTATATGCAACACCTTTGGTCACTAACCTCTGGATTGGTATATGGATATTTTGTTTTTCTATTAGAAAGGTATGTGACTTTTTGGAACATTGTAAATAGGTATTGCAACAGGAGACAGAAGCCATAGGAAGACTTGGGAATGTATTGAAGCGAGACATGAGGGATGTGGAAATCATGGTGGCTGAAGATACAGAAATGACTCAAGACCCATGAAAGTGATCTGCAATTACTCTAGTTTGGAATGTCTTCTTTCCTTTACTATCACCTGGTTGGGTGTGCACATTGTTATGCTCAGACATGACAAGGCTAGCTTTAACATGTACGTAGTAGCTGAGCTATAAAATCTTGATGTATTGTGATTGCTGTTTCATTAAATTTCTTTGGAAGAGACTGCCTTTTTTGTTCACAACACGCGCGGATAATTTTGATGTTCAAAGATCAAAGTTACAAATGTTGGTCATCGAAACAGGTTTTTTTCTTTAAAATAGAGGGTATTCTTCAGACATAATTAAGAGAATCAGTGCAGACCAACCGGTGAAGACACGTGCACCTTCTCCAGTTCCTTTTGTTTGATCATAGTGTTCCCATATATAGCCAGTCTGGTCATAGTTTCTAACCACGTTCCTGCACAAACAAGCAGTATAGGTAAGGCCACATATACTCAGACATCTTCAACTTCAACTGTACCTTATACAAGCATGCATACCTTATTAGATTGCTCCTTAGTTCCTCATAAATTGTTCTTGCCTTGCTGCTGTACGGTCCATCCACTGCAGACAATTTTGACGGGTTATAGAAAGTTTTTGTTTGTGAATAGGTGGGGACTCACAAAAGTACCTTTAGAGTAATGGTGTAGGGAAGAAAGAATCATGTAGTTCATATTCATCCATATTGCACCTCTCCAGTATGGTGCTTCGTCCTCAGTGTTATACTTCATGTACAAAGAACTGCATGAAGAGAAATGAGTGCTTATGAAATCACTGAAGAATGAAAAATTCTTAGATGTGTTTGTTCTTGCAGGCTCACCTAGTTTTGGCAAGTGAAAGTAAACCATAGTCACTCCATACGATGCTCCTATTTGAAATGAGATCGAGCTGTTTGTCGAGTATTGGAGAATCCTTTCGTCAAGCAACATTAAATTTGAAGGTTTAATTTACTTCCAGTTTTCAACAAGGGCTTCAACAATCATATGGACGATACTAATGCACAATATACAAACTCACAGCTGGGATGATCCTGAACATGAAAGGAAAGAAGCTGACGTAGCCGATGTGAGGAACTAATCTTAGCTCTGGTCTCCCAAATGTCTCCCTTACAAGCTCTCGAGATAAATGATCATCTACTCCAGTTACCTCTTTCCAGATTAACCGAACCTGAGAAATCAAACCAGTGCATATATGATTCAGCAAAATTTCCTAGGTAGATTTATAATTCATGACAGTTGAAATCTAAGCTTCTCTATGACATAATTCATCAAAAATTTCTTACGTCTTCTGTATGATTACCAAAGTCAAGGTAAGCCCCATGGTCATCGTCATAGTGCATCTGTTGAAGAAGAGAAGAGTGAGAACAAGAGATCATGCCATCCTTGTCATGATTGTTAAAGGAAGTGATAGAAATGTAGTCATTGCATATAAAAATACAAACCTGATTCAGAAGAGTGAAATCTGAAAGCAGCTTCGCAATTGAGCTATAATCCTCCTGCATTATACAGTTTCAAAGATATGTGATGAACAAATTAGAGAACGTAGTCTATATGTTGTTCTGACCGTCACAAGTATGTCTTTTTTCCCCATAAACTCTTGGATGGAGTTCATGCAATCTGCTGCAAGATACATCCAGCATCTGAGGTCAACATGCCTCTCATCTTCATTTGGGTGTGAAGCCCGAGGATAATCATCCAAACCGGAGGAAAGAGACTGCAGGGATATGTGAAAGCTAAGGTATCAGGATAAGAAATAGGAAGCTAGGGGATTAGATTAAAATCCATCATTAATGATCAAGAAATGGTACCTGAGGGTTTAGTTGCTTAGTTGTTATATTGTCTCTGCCATGCCAATAGTAGCTTCCCTTCTCCTTCCCTGGTGTTTAACCAAATCATAAATATATGAAAACGAACAGTGTAGGACTAATGTACTCAACACGAAACACAGCAGTTGAAGAGTGAACACATCCGGAAACTTTGTATATATGTTGTTAATATTACCTATTTGGGAAGTGTTGAACCATTTGAACCATGCATCTAGCCGTACAAAAGCTCTATCAAGGAATGACAAGATTTCATCTCTTTCCACCTCGTTAAACTTCTCTGCCCGTATACCATCAATCAAATCTGAAAAAAATACAAGGAATGTCAACATGGAGTTGATATGATTTTTGATATCTTGTTATTTACTCCAAGCCTTTCTCATTTTTCCAATCCAAAAGCATATATCTTAGCCAGGTGAAACATAATTAATCTTGGCGACAATGTACAAGAAAGTTTTTACCGCGTATCACCAAAAGTAGTGTAGGTGGATTGCCATTGCTTGGGTACTGAACAACGTACTGCTTTGGAATTTTACTGCACAAAACCATTTTGGAATAAGTATCAACAACAAACAATTATGATGCCTATTTTGAGGTTAGTAAGAGTATATAGCAACCTCAGAGCTTCATCTCCCAAGATTTGCTCACGAGGAATCCATCCATCTATATTCATTAGATCTAACCAGTTTCCAACAATTTCCAATGTTATATGGACATCCCAGCGCCTGATCAAACAAAAATAGAAACACTTCAAAAGAATGATTGTATTATACAACTTTGTACTAACAGATCTTATCTCAAAAGACATTACAAAAAGATTCAGAAACTGTTCAGCCTATTCAGTGAAGTATAATGAACGAACCAGATCAACAGTTGATGGAAGCCTTCATCCCACAAAAATCCCCTAGGAAATACAGGCCGGCTTGGAACTGCTGTGTACAGCTCAGCTGGCCAATATAGCAAGAAATCATCCTCACTTTTAGCCTGCAACTAAACATTGTTAACTATGTGAATCTGTTTTGGACTGCAAAAAGAAACAGAACTGAAACTCACCAGATCACTTCTAGGAACATGAATTTTTGATTGACCATAGAAGTAACCAATGCCTCCAAGCATGTTCCCTATTGCAGCTTTACCAACCACCAAAGTTTCAGGATCAAGCTGGAATCACAGGAAGATAGAATCATATATTTATCTCTTATAAGCACATCAAATCAGATGCATATAAGAATTGACTATAGCAAGTAACAGAAAGCCTATAAGAAAGGAAAAGACTACTACTAGAGCTGAGAGGTGAAAAATGTATTTGCACAGTGGTCAACAAGATCTTTAAAAGTGCAAATGAGATCCTTCATAAAAGTAGATCTTTCTATTGAGAAAAAATAAGAGAGTAGAATCATACCTTTTCAGACAGGTTGAAGCAATCCTTGAACTTTGCATTAAATGCTATATGTTTATCTGCAAGTAGACTAGAGAGTAGCGAGCCTACACGGATAAAATACAGAAACTTAGCTCAAAGATAAAATCGATACCAGCTAACTAAAATTAGATATCTTGAAAGGAAATGGTGTTCAGCCAATCATCAAGGAGGGAAGCTTATAAACCTGTAAGACTCATTATACGCTTCTCCATGTTGGAGGTTTCTTCTCTTATCCCAGAGACAAAGGCAACATCTATAGTAGATTGAGTTGTAGTGGAAATCTGCATGACAAAATGGGATCAGGGATGAAGAAACATCTAGACGATCATACAATTCATATGAGTAATTTGGGGATGCTGGCTTTATTTTTAAAATACGTCTGTAATCATATATCTTGATCAAGACTGATGATTACCTGAAAAACATAAATGTTAGAAGAATCCTCTGATGTGTCAGATAGCTGAAGTCGTCCAGACTTCCCTTCCTGAAAATACATAAAGCCAATAGAGACATATGAGCACTTTGGTCTTTGTAAAAGAAAAAGCAAATACAGATTGGAAAAACTTGCAAAACTGTGATAGAACCTGAACAGCGAGATTTTGCTGAACAAGATCAGACAGATTGACAATGTCAGGCGTCTTGAAACCGCAATAATGTGTTTCAAGATGATTCTGCAAAAGAGAAGAGCACAGCTAAAATGGTCACTTTCTTGCAAAGGCTGTAACTAAGAAGATCCTCTGTGATCTCTCAAAAGAACTTTTAAATAAAAAAGTTACCTCTGATTTTAAGTGCATCTGCCAGTTTCCTACATCTTGACGTGAACCAGAAGCCAGGACTGAACTCTCTTTAAGCCCCAATACATCTTTACCTAGATTCACACCATTGCCACCTTCATCAGCTAGATAGAAGAAGAGATGTACGGTTCTGTTTTCTTCATCATTCAGCATATTCTTAACATTGATTCTAATCGACCAATCCCCTCCATAACCATGGCTCCCCTCCTTAGACTTGACAAAACTTGTCTCCAAAATCATATCTTGTTCAAGCAGCTCTTGCCGTCCAAAATCTCTTCCATTGTGTTCTCTCCAGCCAAATGACTTAAGATCTTCAGAGTTTTCACAGAAATGCCTCATAACAGGCTTACCATCTTTTGTAACGAGCCACATCAAGCCAGCAACAAGGGACTTAGGAGTTCTGCATAGTCAGTCATCTACAACAACTTAGCAGGCTTGTACAAGAAAGAAACACAGTTTCACAGCTTGTACTAGTGTTCTTTGTAAACCAATCCCTTGTAAAATTCTTAGTGTTCTTTGCTCATTCTCAATTAATCAAACAATGACTTTTGACAGATACTGATTCGAAGAAGCATATAGTATTATGATACCTGGCTCGAACTCCAAAATAAACCTGAGGGCGATAAGTTCCCCAATACAAGCTCTCCTTATGGTCATCTTGAAACTGATACAAGAAGATCAAGATTTTCAAATATCCCAGAGTGAAGAAAGAAAATATAATAGATATGTTGGAGAGAGTACCATAGGCAAGTCAGTGAGTTTAGGAGAAGGAAAAGGAGTGATAACACGAGGTGAACTCTGGGATTCATCGCCGAACAGTGGTTTGATTCCACCAGATGGGCTAAATCCGGTCGTCATCATATGAGTCTCGTTGTTGGAATATAATAGATTAAGCAAAGTAGAGCTATGTGAATGATCGGTGAAGCTGAGAAAGGACAACAAGAAAACAAGACAAAGCAAGTGGACTTTTGAGTTTTGACCAACTACAAGAGATCGTCGTCGTGCTTGGAACTGATCATTGTAATAACCCATTTTTTTAAGTTTTCATTCTTGTCTGCCTCCCCTTAATTGTTTTTAGTCACTTTTTTTAGTTTTTTGCAAAGTCTTTCTATAATACAGAAATTAACTAGCTAACTAATTTTTGAAAAATAAAAAATTCAAAGGGAACAAAAAGGAAAAAATAAAGTAGATGAAAAAGGTAGTTCACTTTGAAATGAATGACACTCTCGTGACTTCACTATCCTAATAAATCTCATTTCTCTTTGATGCCCCGAATCACAAAGGAGACTATAAACCCTACAATACATACAGTATCTCTCTTATATGTATGTAGTTCTCTTTTTTGGTATTGTTGTTGTTGTTGCGAGTTTTACACACGTGCGTTATTTTTTTCTTGCAACTCTTTTTGTTCTGTTTTTTTTGGGTCGTTTGCAACATTCGTGTAAATCAATCAATCATCGATGGTTTGGTTCGTGTTTCAATTATAACCGTAGATTATTTTTGCGGGTTTTGTGGAGCTGACAGAGTTCTTCTTCTTCTTCTTCGTCCCCATTTTTTTCCGCCTCTCTCTCTCTCTCTAGTCTCTACCGTTATGCTTCTGTTTTTTTTCTTTTCTTGTCATTCTTTTTTTTTTTTATCCTGGGTTAAGTTAAAGACTCGTTTCTTTACAACAAAGGTAATTTTTTTATTTTTATTTTCCAAGAATCGTGTTTTGTTGTTTTCACCACACCACGAAATATGATTCGTTGTTTCCTCAGATTTTGGAACTCAAAAAGGCAATCCTTAATGCGTTGTTTGTTCATGTCCTTCAGGTTTGTATAAAAACTCTCTGTCTGTAGCGAGATTACAAGATCATGGATGTAAGCGAGCTTGAGGAGAATTTGTTCGCTGCTAGCGATGCTAAGGTATCTTATTTTATGCTCCTTTCAATATCTTTCTCAATGATTCATGTCGGTAGTTTTTTTTTGAATCATTATGGACAAAATGGGGCTATAATATGTTGCTTACTATGTTGTTATCTCTGTTTTTGTTTATATCATGTTTTAGAAAATGTGATTCTCCCGAATCCTGTTTTGCCTTTGATACCTTGCCCTGTTGATTATAAGCAAATCTTGTGTTGAGAGAGTATTTGAGGGAATCTTGGGGGTGGTTAATATGTCATCTGACCTGAAATATATATTTAGAGGCTTTTGTAATGTTCCTCTTCTTTGATGTAAATTATGTTAGTTGATGGTGTTCTTCTCTATATATACTTAAATTTGCTAACGTTGTGTGTTATGGTTTATTGTTAAAATGCAGTTACATAGAGATATGTGCAAGGAACTATCTGCAGTTTATTGCAAGGTATTGTCAATCTTCCCTTCGTTGGAAGAAGCAAGACCTCGGAGTAAATCAGGGATTCAAGCCTTGTGTTCTTTACACATTGCACTTGAGAAAGCAAAGAACATTCTTCAACACTGTTCTGAGTGTAGCAAACTTTATTTGGTTTGTGTTTCTTTCTCTTTATGTGTCTCTTTCTTTTCATGCGTGTTCTTCTCTTTTGTGTTTTGGATTTGGTCCCTCTCTTGAATTCTTCCATCTATTTTTTGGTCCTTCTGAACAGGCCATTACTGGGGATGCTGTACTGTTGAAGTTTGAGAAAGCTAAATCTGCACTTATCGATAGTCTTAGACGTGTGGAGGACATTGTTCCTAGCTCAATTGGGTCTCAGGTGAATCTCTATTTCAGTGCACACCACAATCTTTCCTTTTGCGCAGATTAAGAAAACTGTCTATGACTAACAGTGCACACCAAAATGTTCTGTGCTAGTTCCTAGTTGAGAATTCTAACTTCAATATTTGATTTCTTCAGATTTTGGACATTGTTAGTGAACTAGAGCAGACCAAGTTCTTGCTTGATCCATCAGAGAAGGAAGTTGGTGATCGGATTATTGCACTCTTGCAACAAGGGAAGAAATTTGACAACTGCAGTGACAGCTCCGAGCTTGAAATTTTTCTCCAGGCAGCAACTAGACTCAGTATAACTTCTTCTAGATCAGCTCTTGCAGAGCGGCGTGCTTTAAAGAAACTCATTGACAGGGCACGTGCGGAAGAAGACAAGCGGAAGGAGTCTATTGTGGCTTACCTCTTGCATCTCATGAGAAAATACTCCAAGCTATTCAGAAGTGAGGTTATGGATGAGAATGACTCTCAGTGTTCACCACCATGTTCACCCACTGGTCAAGCTTCTAATGAAGATCGTGCTCATGCCTTTGGGCGTCAACTATCCAAGTTTGGTTCTATTAACTTCAAGACCATGAACAGTAGGAAATCAGGACAGATGCCCATTCCACCTGAAGAACTGAGGTGTCCCATATCTTTGCAGCTTATGTGTGATCCTGTCATTATTGCTTCTGGACAGACTTATGAACGTGTCTGTATTGAGAAATGGTTCAGTGATGGACATAACTCTTGCCCCAAGACTCAGCAGCAGCTCCCACATCTTTCCCTGACTCCCAACTACTGTGTTAAAGGTTTGATCGCGAGCTGGTGTGAGCAGAATGGGATCACAGTCCCTACTGGACCACCAGAATCTCTTGACCTTAACTACTGGAGACTAGCCCTGTCTGACTCTGAATCCACCAATTCAAAGTCAGTTGATAGTATAGAATCGTGCACAGCAAAGGGCGATAAAATCGTTCCTTTGGAGGAGAGTAGTGCTATTGTTTCCCAACAACAACACAAAGAAGAAGTCAATGTGTCTGTTGTTGGTGATGAGGAGACTTCTGATATCAATGTTCTAGAGAGGTATCAGGACATACTAGCAATCTTGGACAAAGAGGAGGACTTGGCTAAAAAGTGTAAAGCAGTTGAAAATGCAAGGCGATTGCTAAAGGATGATGAAGAGGCCAGGATCCTCATGGGAGCCAATGGGTTTGTCGAAGCGTTTTTGCGGTTTCTTGGATCAGCTGTTCATGAAAACAATGCAGCCGCACAAGAAACTGGAGCTATGGCTCTATTTAATTTAGCAGTCAACAATAACAGGTTAGATAGCTCATCCTCTTTCTTTTTTTTGTTACCAATCAAAGTTAGTGCAAACCTTCTCACAATTTCCTCTGTTTTGTTTGTTATTTCATTGGAGTGCAGGAACAAAGAGTTGATGCTGACTTCAGGGGTCATTCCCCTGCTTGAGAAAATGATCTCTTGTTCCCAATCTCAAGGGCCAGCAACTGCGTTATATTTAAACCTATCCTGCCTTGAAGGAGCCAAGCCGGTGATTGGCTCAAGTCAAGCAGTTCCTTTTTTCGTGAACCTTCTTCTTCAAGGTGAAAAAACCGAAACCCAATGCAAGCTTGACGCCCTTCACGCCCTCTACAACCTTTCAACCTACTCTCGCAATATTCCCACTCTCCTTTCATCAAACTTAATCAAAAGCCTCCAAGTCCTTGCATCAACAGGTGACCACTTGTGGATAGAGAAGTCATTAGCCGTATTACTAAATTTAGCCTCTAGCCGGGAAGGGAAAGAAGAGATGATATCAACACAAGGCATGATCAGCACTCTTGCAACTGTGCTAGACACCGGTGACACGGTGGAACAAGAGCAAGCCGTTTCTTGCCTAGTGATCCTATGCACGGGAAACGAATCATGTATCCAGATGGTACTACAAGAAGGAGTGATCCCGTCTCTAGTGTCCATCTCAGTGAACGGAAGTCCACGAGGAAGAGACAAGTCCCAGAAGCTTCTGATGCTGTTTAGGGAACAAAGGCAACGAGATCAGCCATCGCCAAACAGAGATGAAGCTCCCAGGAAAACTGTATCGGCACCAATGTCAATACCAGCGCCAGTTTCAGATCCCGAGTCAGAAGTAAAACCTTTGACTAAATCAATCTCCAGAAGGAAAACAATGACAAGACCATTTAGTTTCCTCTGGAAGAAAAGCTACTCGATCCACCATTAAGTATATATATAGATTGGGGTGTAACATTTACACCCTACTACGTAAAGTTGATCTTTTGTTTTCTTTCATCTTTTACCTCTTTACAAGTCGTCTTCATAGAGAAGTAAAATATGTACAGGCGACGTTGTGATCTCACCATTTTTGGTCACTATTCCTCTCTCACCAGAGGTATACATGTAGGAGATAGCTTACTGATGTACTCTATTCTCTTTTTCTGAAGAAGAATTAAAAAAGTTGAAAATTCAGTTGTCTTGAATTCATACTTATCTGCACAGAGATTTACTTCTCAAGAACGAGATGTCTCTTTGGGGAAGCTTAATCAATCATAAACGAGAAGATAGTCAGTTGGTTGTATCTAGATATCTTCTACCGGTCTTACTAGACGATGGAATTTGCTTTTTGCCAGACATGATCTGTTACTGTTAGCAAGGGATGTTAGGAACATGATATTGACAAGAGTATTCACTGATTGACACTCTTTGCTCTGATAGAATCATCAGTTTGTTCAAGATCATTCCGCTTGAGTATTAATCTTATTTTGAGAAACAACTCCTAATTCCGCTTCAGTTTAAGGTATTAAATAGATAATTTAGCTGATTAGTAGTTTCATGTGTTTACTGCAGCTGAACGCATAAGGCAAAAAAGTTGACTCTCCAAGATACTTCACTTCAGACTCTGGTAAAAGCAAATATTTGCAGTTTTTGTCTTTTTTTTTTCCCTTTTTCTTTATTGGCCTTATGCAAATGGATTAAGCTTTTTAAAATGATTCATTGGGAAACAGTTTTAAGAGGAACAAGCAGATGTGAAAGCTAGTCTTGATGGAGGTGTTAAATTTATTTTGGAGAAACGAAGCAAAGTTCCCAATCAGGAGAAGCTACACAAAATTTTTTTTATCCAGAGCAGCAAGTAGAAACCACTCTGCAGCAGGTACAAAGGGAAATCTTTCAGAAGTTCACCAGAGAGAGTCAGGTAACAACAGGATTTATCTATCTATCTCAGCAGACCCCTCTGTAATATTGGATTTTGATAGATTTTAAGACTTTGTCGTTTCACATGTAGACCCTGTCCAATATCGACAACTCTTGTGATACGATTGATTCTTAAACCTAACATTACGGAGTTAACCTAACATCTTGAAGCAGAGAGGTGGCATATTACAGTCGTTTCACATGTAGACCCAATCTAGTGGATACATCCAGCACCACGTAGTATGAATCAATTATTATAAAATTATATAACTTTTTTTTTTCTGAAACAAAATATATTACAAAAAAAGATCGGCCCCACAAAACATCACCTGCACGGCGTCTCCGTCGTCTCTGTCCCGGCGTCTCCGTTGTCGCTGTAACCTTGTAAAAGCTCGTAAGAGAGAAATTAGATTCCTTTCGTGATCTTAGAGTCTGTAGAGCCTGAGAGTCTTCTTCTGCTTCTTCCTAATTTGTGTTTCAGGGGATTTTAATTAGAGTTTACCGGTTCCTATGACTTTCAGGGTTTAGGGGTTTAGCTTGTCGACCATGGCGATGCTAGGGCTGATCAAGAGGGTTACACGAATAAGCAGAAACAATTCGTGGGTCAGAGTGTATCCAGTGAGATACTTCCAAAGCAAGGACCTTTCAAACACTTCAAATTGCTTTCGTGGCGAAGATGCTAAGCTTCCTGTTCTGATCGTCGGAGCTGGACCGGTGGGACTCGTTTTATCGATCCTTCTCACCAAACTAGGTACAGTTTTCTCCAAGTTTTCATCTGAGCTTGCCTTACATTAGTAATTTTGAGTTCACGTCTTTGATCAAATTGGATTGTCTCACCTTTATGTTAGGCGTGAAATGTGGTGTTGTGGACAAAGCCACAAGCTTCTCTAAACATCCACAAGCACATTTTATCAACAACCGATCAATGGAGGTTGGGTTTTTTTGTGTGTTCCCTTTGGTTAATTTTGTTTTTCGGTGTTGTCCTGGATTTTTGGAATCTTAGTTTCTTCCTTTTCATATATACTTAGATCTTCCGTGAATTGGATGGATTAGCTGAGGAGATTGAAAGATCACAGCCTCCTGTAGATTTGTGGAGGAAATTTATATACTGCACTTCCCTCTCCGGTTCAACTCTTGGCACAGTGGACCATATGCAGCCTCAAGGTGTGCTCTTACATACAATTTTCTTGTGCATATAGTTCTACTTTAGCTGCGGAAAGATGCAGACTTTTTCAAAGATGTCCTCTTTTGGTGTTATTAATAGATTTCAAGAAAGTTGTCAGCCCGGCTTCTGTTGCTCACTTCTCCCAGTACAAGTTGACAAATTTACTGCTTAAGCGGTTGGAAGACCTTGGCTTTCATGTTCGAAATTCCAAAGAGTTCGATGGTCTTGAGCTTGACTCTGTTATTGCGAGGCAAATTCTCATGGGTCATGAGTGTGTGGCGATTGATTCTAACAAAGATAGTGTTACAGCAACTGTTTCTTTTCTCGAAGGAGGCAAGCATTTGAAAAGAAACATTCAATGTAGTCTACTGGTTGGTGCTGATGGTGCTGGGAGTGCTGTAAGAAAGCTCACCAAAATAGAAATGCGAGGGGAAAGAGATCTACAAAAGCTTGTTAGTGTCCATTTTATGAGCAGAGAGCTCGGTGAGTATCTGATGAGTAGCAGACCAGGGATGTTATTTTTCATTTTCAACACTGAAGGTATTGGAGTTCTCGTTGCCCATGATCTTCAACAAGGAGAGTTTGTTCTGCAGGTAACTACAGACCCGACCAGAAAATCTCAGTTTAATTAGTGTTATACACCATAGCTTGGCGTGTAATCATTTCTTTCTACTGCAGGTTCCATACTATCCACCTCAGCAGAGCCTCTCTGATTTCAGTCCCGAGGTATTTATTCATCACTTAGAGAAGAGTGGATTTTACTATCACCAAAAAAACAAATGGACTTTTACTTGGAACACAGATTTATACGCCTCTGTGGCTTTATTTCCATCCCAACTGTGACCAAATTCAATTGCGATTTTGTTTGTTATTTTTCCCTGAACTATTATTTTCCTATAGATGTGCAGGATGTTGATATTCAATTTGGTGGGACATGAGCTTTCAGACTTGGATGTAGCTGATATTAAGCCATGGGTCATGCATGCTGAAGTCGCTGAGAAATTCATGTGCTGTGAGAATAGAGTGATACTTGCTGGTGATGCTGCTCACCGGTTCCCGCCTGCTGGAGGTTTTGGTAAGTGTTCAAATCTTTTCAAAACGTGAACCATATGCTCTGCTTCTTTGACATTTTTTTCGTGTATGATGGTGGTTACATATTTGGAAGATATCTATCATCTCCATTTTTGTTCTATTATGATTTAAGGTATCGTCAAATGAGATAATATGATACCAAGGAATGCCGCAAACTTAGAAGTTGATCTCAAAGGATCCTTGTTGTCAGTTTCTTTTTCTAAGTTTTATGAATCGAGCAATAGCAGGCCTTAGGAATCAGTTCGATATGATGTACTTTCAACTAGCAGTCTTGTATAATATTCTGACAGCAGATTACATGACATTTGCAGGAATGAACACTGGAATTCAGGATGCTCACAATCTTGCATGGAAAATTGCAGCTCTTGTTCAGGGTTCTGCAAAACCTTCAATTCTTAATACCTATGAAATAGAACGTAGGCCGGTATGGTATTTATCTTTTCTTAACTTTTTATTGACATCCGTTCTTCTTAAGTTGATTCATTTACAAGCATCTTACGGTGACTGCTAGATTGCCCTTTTCAATACTTCACTCAGTGTTCAGAACTTCAGAGCCGCCATGGCGGTTCCTTCGGCGCTAGGCCTTGACCCAACAGTTGCAAACTCAGGTAAACTAGAACTAGCTTGTCTCTTGCTCTCTTTATCGCTTCATAATTAGGTTGCAGCAATAATATCTCTATGTTGTTGTAGTTCATAGGTTTATAAACAAAACAGTCGGTTCCATCCTTCCAACTGGGCTGCAAAAGGCAATCTTGGATAATGTCTTTGCACTAGGTCGTGCACAGCTTTCAGAATCTCTGTTGAATGAGAGAAATCCGCTGGGAAATCAGAGACTTAGCAGATTAAAGAGTATCTTTGATGGAGGACAAAGCCTTCAACTACAGTTTCCTGCCGAGGATCTTGGTTTCAGGTATCATCATCATTTTTGAAACTGTAGAATTTTCACTCTAGTCTGAGTAGTGCAAGAAGAATAAAAAGAGAGAAGAAAACTAGGGCTGGCTGCTTTTGTCAACTAATATCAGCGGTTTCATGACATGTAGATTGTGGTCTTGAATGTTCAAACCATTGTGTTTCTTGCATTATATCTCAACAAAAGATATGTGAATTTACTGTGTTTACTATTTAGGTATTTAGAGGGAGCCATTGTTCCTGATAACAAGTCTGAAGCTGGTGATCCTGAAGTACCAAGTGGTCGTAGAAGAGACTATGTTCCTTGTGCTGAACCAGGTTCAAGACTGCCTCATATGTATGTGAGAATGCTGTCAGATTCCGCAAAAGCGGTTGTTGTTTCTACACTGGATCTTGTTTCCACGGAGAAAGTGGAGTTTCTACTAATAATATCGCCATTACAAGAGTCCTATGAGCTAGCTTGTGCTACATTTAAAGTGGCGAAAGAGTTTATGGCTGATGTCAAGGTATGCGTGGTCTGGCCTAGTAGCGAAGAGGGTGTTGAAAGGGAGAGCAAATCAGCAATAGCTCCATGGGAAAATTATGTCGATGTTATGGAAGTTAAAAGACAAGATGATGAAGGAACTTCGTGGTGGAGTATATGTAAAATGTCAGAGAGAGGATCAATTTTAGTCCGTCCTGACCAACACATTGCTTGGCGTGCAAAGTCTAGTGTTACTTTGGACCATACACTGCACATGAGAGATGTCTTCTCAATCATACTTGGTAAACAATGAATAACACCAATTATATCCACAAATTCCATGTATACTATTGTTATTTGCAAATAACAAAATCACGATTCTTTTCTTTGTAATGGTGTTCCAAGTTTTCTTTACATCAAGTATAGAATGGCAAGATCATAGCTTTTAATTAAGAATATATATAGTGAATCAATACTTTTTTTTAAGTAAGAATTTTATAATAAATCATACAACTTCCCTAAAATCATTAAAGTTATTTAAAATCTTATGGAAACTCAAATCACTTGAAATATTAGATTTCTATATTTTTTTATGTTGAGTTCATCAGATTAGGCTATAAATTTTCTTAATCTCTCAGATTTCCCATAGATCCTTGTTGAGTTCATAAGAATAGGCTATAGATTTTCTTAATCTCTCAGATTTACTTGTTGAGTTCATCAGATTAGGGTTAGATTTTCTTAATTTTGATGAGTTTATTAGATTCTAGACTGTAGATTTCATAATCATTCTCTTCGTTTCTGTATTGATGTATTTCTTGCTTTTTTCAGGAAAATGTTGACGATCAATGGGTTTATTGTGACGTGGAAGGAGTTCAGGTTCCGGGAAATCGTTAGTGTGAAG
>NC_025701.1:13399239-13409165 GCF_000633955.1 Camelina sativa | reverse complement strand
TTGTTTCCACGGAGAAAGTGGAGTTTCTACTAATAATATCGCCATTACAAGAGTCCTATGAGCTAGCTTGTGCTACATTTAAAGTGGCGAAAGAGTTTATGGTTGATGTCAAGGTATGCGTGGTCTGGCCTAGTAGCGAAGAGGGTGTTGAAAGGGAGAGCAAATCAGCAAGAGCTCCGTGGGAAAATTATGTCGATGTTATGGAAGTTAAAAGACAAGATGATGAAGGAACTTCGTGGTGGAGTATATGTAAAATGTCAGAGAGAGGATCAATTTTAGTCCGTCCTGACCAACACATTGCTTCGCGTGCAAAGTCTAGTGTTACTTTGGACCCTACACTGCACATGAGAGATGTCTTCTCAATCATACTTGATAAACAATGAATAACACCAATTATATCCACAAATTCCTTGTATACTATTGTTATTTGCAAATAACAAAATCACGATTCTTTTCTTTGTAATGGTGTTCCAAGTTTTCTTTACATAAAGTATAGAAATGGCAAGAGCATAGCTTTAAGTAAGAATATATATAATGAATCAATACTTTTTTGGACAATTCTTGGGTTCATCCCCTCTTTAAGGAAACAAATCTTAATTTAGGAAACAAATTCTGTAGATCAATCAATTTTAAAATTATTAATTCTAATACTATAATACTGTTTTTAATTATCACTTCCAAATCCTAAACACTCTTTTATAAATTCAAACCGACATATTATTTTGTTTAATTATAAAATCTAAACTCTAAACACTATTTTATAAACCCAAACCGACATATCATTTTGTTTAATTGTAAAATTTAAACCCTAACTACTATTTTGTAAACCCAAACCAACATATAATTTCATTTAATTGTAAAATCTAAACCCTAACCACTCTTTTGTAAACCCAAAACCGATATATAATTTTGTTTAATTATAAAATCTAAATTCTAATCATTCTTTTATAAACCCAAACCGACATATGATTTTAAAAATTATAAATTTAAACCCTAATCATGTTTTATAAACCCAAACCAACATAATTTCCTTAATAAAAGATATACATAATTTGTTTCCTTAATTTGTTTTGTCTTTTTATTTTAATTTTGATTTATTTTTTAAATATGATATGACATGACACATTATTGTATTCTAATTGTTTAATTAAGAGGGGGTGAATGAGAGTTGTTTTAAGTAATTTTTCATACTTTTTTGATTTTAACTAATTGGCCTAATCTGATGAATTCAACATAAAAATATAGAAATCTAATATATCAATTGATTTGAGTTTTCATAAGATTTTAAATAATTTGATGATTTTAGGGAAGTTGATATGATTTATTGTAAAATTCTTACTTAAAAAAAGTATTATTCTTACTTTAAAAAAGTAATATTCTTACTTAAAAAAAGCATGAAAAATTCTTGGGCTATAGATTTTCTTAATATCTTAGATTTCCTATAGATCCTTGTTGAGTTCATCAGATTAGGCTATAGATTTTCTTAATCTCTCAGATTCCTATAGATCTTTGATGAGTTTATTAGATTCTAGACTGTAGATTTTCATAATCATTCTCGTCGTTTCTGTATTGATGTATTTCTTGCTCTTTCAGGAAAATGTTGACGATCAATGGGTTTATTGGGACGTGGAATGAGTTCAGGTTTTCGGAAATCGTCGGTGTTAAGACGTCGTTCCAATGTTGAAACGTTTTCTATTTTCACGAGGTTTTTGCGGTGATCTCTATATTCTAGGTGTTGTGGGATTCCTAGAACGTTCGCGCATCCCACATGAGGTTCATAATGCTCTCTGGGACCAACAAATCCCTATTTACAATATGAATATCGGTAAGTAAAGTCTTTGTATTCATTCTTTTTTTTAGAAAATACATAAAAAGATAAAGCCCATGTAACTAGGGTTTCAAATCCCACCTAAAACCATGAGATTTAGATTCTATATTTTTAACTAAAAAATCCTCTCAAATCCTCCAGAATCACTAAAAATCATTGAAACCCAACTTCACAAACTGTTTTTAATTATGATGGACTTTAAGATAGATTTTTAAATCATTAGTTCAATCTCTATATATATAAAAGAGAAGTACAAATTCGAAAATTGCCAAAAATTTCCAAAATTGCCACTCAATTAGTTATGAAGGAGAGTGTTTATTGAAATTAACAGGGGTAATTTTGTCAGAAATTGTCAATCGACATTACCCGACCCGTTCAAACAAGGATCCGCGTCCTTTCAGTTATAACCCGGTTTGTATATTGTTGGGCTTCGACTCCATTATCTTCGGCCTCTACGAAATCCAAAAAAAAAACCCTTCTGATTATTTGTTTGAAACATAATCGAAATTAATCAGAAAATCTTCAAAACTCAATCACCACAACAATTACCTGAATCATCGCTCAATCAAATTTTCAAAAATTTATCCAGAAAATCTTCAAAACTTAATCACCACAGCAATTACCTGAATCATCACTCAATCAAACTTCCCTAAACTCAGTCCTTAATATTCGAATAAAGATTTTCAATTAAAAGAATCAAAGATTTTGTGCTTGCACACAAAGTGTATCATTAAACACTCTAACCTAAACACTAATACGTGAACCACCTATAAATATACTCATCACCACATAGATTAAAATCATCACAAATACACCATATCTCGACTCTAAAACTTTGACACATATATGAACATATGAGTCCCCGTTTTTTTTAATTATATGTATAATTAAGTATGCTCAAGTATATGAACGTGAAATGGCTCTACAATCTTGCAGTGATCTCCTTGGAGCTGAAGCTTTTCTGGTTGTGACTATCGCTGGTTTGTCTACGGAGGTGAAATCAGGACAGGTCTCAGGTTCCACGGCGGGAGCATGAGTTGTTTCGTGAGTAAATGCAACCAGGTCTCTCAGTTCAGTCTGTGGCTGTGAAACTGCAGGCTTCTGCAAAATGCAATGTTCAATTATAAGATGGGAAGGCACCATTGTGTGAACAAGAGTAGCTTTGCACGTCTCTGCTCTTAACTCAGCTTGTGGTAGAGATGTTGCAGGTTCAGGTAGAGGAAGAGAAGGCACAGAGTGGACTAGAGCAGCTATGCGTGTCTCCAAGACAACACTGTGTGACGAGGCGTGAACATCCGCTTCTTCTTAAACGGGTCATCTTATAACATGCCCCAGTTCAATCCTCTGTGTCAAGGACAGATCATGACTACTAGAAGTCTATAACATGTATCTTAGGGGGTTAGAATAGGGTGTAGTCTGTTGGTAATTGTACATATAGCGGTTTCTCAAGACCGAGGTTTTCTGCAAGCCATGGAACCCTTTCAATCCTTAGTCAATATTAATCCAGTGAATAAAAAAACATGTAACCAATGTCACTGAAAATTGTCGTGGCTGTAGATGAATCATATTTAATTGTTTTACCATTTAAATCCTAAATTAAACTATATTTAAATATTAGCATTTAAATTAAACTTACAAGTATTATGATACACAAACTAAATTATAAGTACTATTGTTTTTTTTTTACAACATAAGTACTATTGTTAAATAACAAGTATTATGATTCATTCTTAGACCAAAATTATTGTAAGTGTTGAAATAAGTCAATAATATGGTTTCTAAAAATATTGTACTTAAATAATTTTTTTTAACATGTCAAAAGACCCCTTTTTAAAAACGGGTCATGTAATTTGTGTTTTTGTTTTGCAAAGCACTAGGATTTTACATAATTAATCAATTTAATTGGTTACCACTTTTGAAAATATAGTTATTTTTTCTATTGTAATGGTTTTCAAGATAAATAAAAACGTAAATGACATTAAATAACAAAATATATATTATTTTTTATTTTCTAAAAGATATTATAACATTGAAATCATAAGTTATGTTTTAAACAAAAAGTTTTGTACCGCAATGGATCGCATGTTAATTAGTATCCACATTTAGACTTATTAATTAAAGTAAATTGTATTGGACGGATGCAACTGCGGGTCTAAATATTTCAATAAAAAAAATAACGATATTTTATATATACTACAGTAGGATAATTTTCTGTGGGGGCTAAAAATCTTTAAATCAGTTGCGCGACAGGTCTAGCATAACGGGTTTGAACTAACCAACACTAAAATTTTTAACTTAATTATTTCTTTTATTGTATTTTTATTATATGAACTACAAAATATTTCAATACATCACAAAATATATTATATTATTTCAACTAAGACTTAAAGATTAACAATTAAAAAATGTATATTAAAAACACAATAAAATTAAAAATCATCCTGCGGGGTACCGCGGGTTCAAACCTAGTAACAATGTATTTCAGAAGACTTTTTAAAATACATTATTGAATAACATAGGATTTGTAAATTTTACACAAATCACTTAACCAAAACATATGTTGCTCTACATCAAAATGAGTTATTTGTCAAGAACTCTCTGATTGAATAACATATGCCTTAACCAAAACCAAAGTTGCTCTTAATTTTCTGAATTCTTTGAATCAGAGTTCGGATGGGATGGTTAAGGAAGTGAAATCGGTTTTATAGCCAGAGAGTTCATTACTTAGCGTTACATCAAAATGAGTTATTTGTATCTGCCTCTTTTTGCTTAATTTTTGTTCAATTTTTTATATGAGGTTGTTATTAACTCTTGTGGTTAATAGCTCATGCTTGTGGCCGTTTGTTGAAATCATCATATATATAAAAGTATGATTTTACTCTCTCCTTATTGGTCCATTTGACATTTAATTTCTAAAAACATAATATTTATTTTCAATTAAAAAGATAATTGTAATTGTAACTCCTCTAATTAAATTATTTTTAAAATGTAACTTCTATCACTTGAAATCCTATAAATAACCATTCTACATCCTCCTCCACCATATCTCATATTCTAAATATGTTCTTTTTTTGTTTATGTTCTTGCATGGGCTGGGAACTCATTGTAAGTGTTTAATCTTATATTTTGTTGGACTTATCATATAATGTGTTCAATTTTATTTATTTGTTTTATGTATTTCTAAAAATATGATATTTATTTTCAATTAAAAAGAAAATATTATACTAGTAATCATGTACATTAATCCATACTTTAAATCTACCATTTAATATTAAATTGTAACTGAAATTACATAAACTATGAAATGACTTTTTTTTCTCTATTCATTTTCATTTAAACCTACTACAAATTATAATTGTAACTGTTCTAATTAAATTATTTTAGAAATGTAACTTCTATCACTTGAAATCCTATAAATAACCATGCTCACATCCTTCTCCATCATATCTCAAATTCTAAATATTTTATTTGTTTTGTTTATATTCTTTCATCAGTTGAAAATTCATTGAAAGTGTTTATTTATTTATATTTTGTTGGATTTATCTTATATTGTGTTCAATTTTGTTTCCTTGTTTTTATGTATTTCGTCCTTTCTTCTTTGTTTTCTTATTATTTTTAATCTTCAATTACATATGTGTACTAAAATTTTAATGGCAATACGAAAAAATTATTGTGCCGATTCAAAAATATTAATTTCCATCATTACACAATAAGAGAATCAAGTTAAACTTAACAAACCATCTTTATTGTTTATCTAGATGTTTGAGTATTTCTTTCATATTTTGTTTATTTTCAAAAGTATGCAATGTTTTAATGAAATAAACTATTGTAATAATAATATTAAATTAATTTTCCTTAAGTCTCTCTTACCTCCAAAAAAATTGTAATACATTTTTTAGTATATTACGTTATATTTAGTTCTTATGATCCAACATGTAAGTATATATAAAGATCATTACAATGTTTATTTATTTCAAGTATTATAATTTAATGTTTTTCCTATATAAAAGACATTTTTATTTTCCATCTATAGTTGTACTACAAAGAAGAAATTATTAGAATTAAACCTAGCAATACTAATTAAATTAAGTGGAATATAAACAAAATTAAAAATAAGCTTAATCTTTGGAATTTATTTAAACGAAAGGGCCACATGCATGATATATGTATCTATATATATATAAAGTTACATTTTTCTCTCTTCTGGTGCAGCCACCTCATCCACTTTTCTTAAATATTTTTGATGGATTTTCGGATTTCATTAGCCCAAAGATTCCAAATTTTCAGGTCCAAACCATTTCCCCAATCCTATCGACTCCTCTCCTCCGACGACGACGCTCCACCGTCACCGGTTTCTCCCCTCCTTAACTATCGATCCATGCCGTTTCACCATTTGATGCGAATTCAATTCTTCCAATCCTCTACACTTTCATTCATCTTCCATGTCTTCCATAACAATTGCAACAGTTTCGTTTGTAACTGCTAATTTTGTTCTTCGATCTTCTCTGATTTAATGGACGGTCCACTACTTCTTCCTTAAATTGTCGTAAGTCCTTCTCTTATATAAACAATCTCTTGCTATAGTCATTTTCTCAACTTACAATTGGCCTTATGCTTCTCTTCTTACAAATATGAAATCTGCTTTCGTTTCTTTCACTGACCTCAAAACTGGTCGACTTGACCAACAATCGTAGGTAGGATTCTCCGTTTCTGGCCTGCTCGAAACATTAAAAAAGGTGGACAACTCATGGGTGTTGATTTCCTTCTTACTGACGAAAAGGTTCCCTCAAACTCCATTCTCCTCTTGATTCATTCTTAATTAAGTAAACTCCATTCTCCTCATAATCCACTATGTGTTAACAACTAAACCAGGTTTGGTTTGTAGTTAAGCTCTGAGAAATCAAGGATGTCAAAACTAAAACCAACCTTGAGCAGAGTCTATGGCTATATGGAGTCTCATTTCCCAGCTAAGATCCTCTGCATTCTCACCTGCATGTCCGTAGATATAACACACCGGTGACGGTGAGCTCATAGGAAGCACCAATTGGTAACAGAGAAATAGAGAGAGATGAAGATTACTTGAAAGATAAGCTTGCAAGTTGCCGTTGGCCATGTACTCGTTGATGAGAGCCATACTGCGATCATCGCAATATCCAACAAAGGAAGCTAAGTAGCGGTGATGCACTGTCAAAAGAAGCTCTGCCAGCAAACGTTTTGCACTTGCGCAACCATAAAACAACATTTTCCAATATAAGTAATCATGTTTTTTTGGTGTTCTTTAGATTACCTCGACTTGGAATTGGTTAGAAGCCCTGGATGATGATGATGATTCTTTAGGTTTTCCTGGTGAAGAATCGTTGATCATCTTTACAGCAATTTTAGTCCCATCTTCAAGAGAACCAGGTACACAGTACCAAACCCTCCTTTACCAATCACTTTATTGAAGTTGTTTGTAATGCAAGAGAGCTCATTATATGTGAACCTTCTCTTCCCCGAAGGTAGGAGTGGTCCTGATGATAGATACTTGACAGTAAACATTTCTCAGCAAAATTCTCTGACTTCAAATTTATTAACCATGAAGTAAAAAATTTCAACCATTTTGTCTTCGCCTTAGTATGATCCATAGATAACCATGAGCACAATGAGAATGATTACTGATGTCTACAGCTATGGGCACGACCATGTTGTTTTTATTCTTGTCTTGACGTGAACGTGAGCTGCAAAGGTTTTGGTCATCCACACTGGAAAACAGAGGAAATCACAAGATCAATAGAGAGTGTTTGTGATTCAGTAACTTTTCTGTAAAAATCTAGATGTTACCTGAGCGCAAGTAGACCGGCCTTTAGTTTTTTCATAAGAGAACTTGGGATAAACCCAGTAAAATTATTTTCTTTCAAATTCCTTTGCAACACAAAAAAAAAATGTCATGATGCAAGTTCACTATTAAAATAGACCAACACTATACATCTATATTTGTGGTCACTTACAGAAGTTTCAAATATTTTAGATCAGCCAAAAACTCTAAAATATTTTGAAACTAACAGCTTTTCTGTATATTTTGTTGTAGGTTGTTGTTTGATAAATCCCTGAGTAAAAACAATGCATAACTCTGTTATATAGTTTATGTGAATAAAAGTGGTGGAGAGTGTCAATGTATTTGTATACTTACAATGACTCAAGAAGGGAGAGATTCTTAAATGCCAAGGCTATTGGTCCGCTTGAGCTAAGATTCAGGGACTTGATTTGATGATTATTATCGTTGTAACTGCATCCAATACCTTCCCAAGGGAATAGTCTTGGGGAGCAAGGATCACCACTCCAAACCTTATTCACTTTATACGTTGCTTTGATGTTTTCTATGGCATGAACTACATTAACAAAATAAAAATAAAAAGTGTGAGTTTTAGTAGCAATCTTACAGAGTCCAAGTTGAGATGGAAACACACCATCATCAGTTATGGTGTAAAGTTCATCTAGAGATTGTGCAATGAAGATCTCTATAGCATTAAGAATTGGTGGACGCGTTGAATCTGCGGTCTTCTGAAGAGAAATCAAGTGATCATTACCAGAGAAAGCTCTTGGATTAGAAGACATCATCGAGTACTTTGAAGAAGGAACAAAAGAAGTTTTAGAGACAGGGGAACAGATCTATAAGAGAAGGAAAAAAATACACAATACAGTATATGCAATTGTTACTACATTGTCTTATTCGGCTCTTGCAAAAAACACTCCGTTCATTTGCCATTATTCCAATATCACAACCTTAAAAATTCATCTAAAAGGGGAAAACAATATAAATTAAATCAACCCGAGGAAAAAAAACACATACGTATTAAACAGACACATCTCCAAATATATGATTGACCTTTCATCAAATTCACATACGTAATATATAGCCTTAGTGTTAAAAAATAATTAACTTACAAACGAAAAATATGGGGTAAAGGAAAATAACAATCATTAAATAATAATTAGAAAGAAAGAAAAAAGGAGCAATAAACCAAAACAATGTTAAACAACCTCTTTAAAATTTTAAACACATATGGCCAATTAATATTGAAAAAACAGTACAGTGTAATGACTAAAAAAATTAAACTCCAAAAATCAAGTTCATTATCTATTTATGAAATTAAAAAGTGAGAATAACTCTTACAAATAAGAACTCCATTACTTTAATCGAAAACCAAAACAAAACAAATTGCAAACATACAAAAACTAACGGAATGAATAAGAGGGGACAGACTTGAAAAAAAAAAACGGATAATAAATATAGACTAATTATTAAAATCCGTGACACACATATGTTATCATCATACAAATACAACAGAAATGGTTTGTAGATAACCAAAAATACAGACATAGTGGTTTTCACATGTGTTAGTATTATACTTTTAAAAACAAACTTCTAATTGTTCACAGTTTTAAAACGGTTAAAAAATTAAAGGATAATCACAAACCCCACTCAACCAAATTGCACAAACAATTATGACCTCGATTAATGATTAAGAAAGAAACGACAAACTCATTACGATTTCAAAACGATTTCAATATCAAAGAGACAATGAAAAGAAAGAAATAGGAAGCCCAACAGAAAATAATACAATAAAAGCAAACGTAACTGCAACTCACGTCCAGGCTATACGAAAAGTCTATACAAAAATCACACACAACTTACAAAAAATGCTAACAAACATACCCTACTTTCTTGAAGAACTACCAAACGACGTGCTCAGAGATATAATCTCTCCAGTTGCTTGGCTTTCACGGACAACCGTCAAACATGTTATGCAAGCATCACCACATCTAGCCAAGGCAGCTCAAAATCACCGAGTGTTCAAGAATATCAACCTAAGGCCCGTAGCCATGAATCTTGTAACGCCCGCGATCCTGAATAGGATCGTAGGCCGAGACTTAGTCCGAGAAGGAAGGGGGATCTCGGACAAGTCGAGAGAAAGCTACTCGTTAGCTCGGACATTGAGGAAAAACGCGCAAAGTATCGGAGAAGGATCGGTCAGCTGCGGACAGCTCTTGGGAACTGTCGACCAGCTGTCGACCAGCTGTCGACCAGCTGTCGACCAGCTCGACCAGCTGTCGACCA
>NC_025701.1:13391793-13396257 GCF_000633955.1 Camelina sativa | reverse complement strand
CTTACAGAGTCCAAGTTGAGATGGAAACACACCATCATCAGTTATGGTGTAAAGTTCATCTAGAGATTGTGCAATGAAGATCTCTATAGCATTAAGAATTGGTGGACGCGTTGAATCTGCGGTCTTCTGAAGAGAAATCAAGTGATCATTACCAGAGAAAGCTCTTGGATTAGAAGACATCATCGAGTACTTTGAAGAAGGAACAAAAGAAGTTTTAGAGACAGGGGAACAGATCTATAAGAGAAGGAAAAAAATACACAATACAGTATATGCAATTGTTACTACATTGTCTTATTCGGCTCTTGCAAAAAACACTCCGTTCATTTGCCATTATTCCAATATCACAACCTTAAAAATTCATCTAAAAGGGGAAAACAATATAAATTAAATCAACCCGAGGAAAAAAAACACATACGTATTAAACAGACACATCTCCAAATATATGATTGACCTTTCATCAAATTCACATACGTAATATATAGCCTTAGTGTTAAAAAATAATTAACTTACAAACGAAAAATATGGGGTAAAGGAAAATAACAATCATTAAATAATAATTAGAAAGAAAGAAAAAAGGAGCAATAAACCAAAACAATGTTAAACAACCTCTTTAAAATTTTAAACACATATGGCCAATTAATATTGAAAAAACAGTACAGTGTAATGACTAAAAAAATTAAACTCCAAAAATCAAGTTCATTATCTATTTATGAAATTAAAAAGTGAGAATAACTCTTACAAATAAGAACTCCATTACTTTAATCGAAAACCAAAACAAAACAAATTGCAAACATACAAAAACTAACGGAATGAATAAGAGGGGACAGACTTGAAAAAAAAAAACGGATAATAAATATAGACTAATTATTAAAATCCGTGACACACATATGTTATCATCATACAAATACAACAGAAATGGTTTGTAGATAACCAAAAATACAGACATAGTGGTTTTCACATGTGTTAGTATTATACTTTTAAAAACAAACTTCTAATTGTTCACAGTTTTAAAACGGTTAAAAAATTAAAGGATAATCACAAACCCCACTCAACCAAATTGCACAAACAATTATGACCTCGATTAATGATTAAGAAAGAAACGACAAACTCATTACGATTTCAAAACGATTTCAATATCAAAGAGACAATGAAAAGAAAGAAATAGGAAGCCCAACAGAAAATAATACAATAAAAGCAAACGTAACTGCAACTCACGTCCAGGCTATACGAAAAGTCTATACAAAAATCACACACAACTTACAAAAAATGCTAACAAACATACCCTACTTTCTTGAAGAACTACCAAACGACGTGCTCAGAGATATAATCTCTCCAGTTGCTTGGCTTTCACGGACAACCGTCAAACATGTTATGCAAGCATCACCACATCTAGCCAAGGCAGCTCAAAATCACCGAGTGTTCAAGAATATCAACCTAAGGCCCGTAGCCATGAATCTTGTAACGCCCGCGATCCTGAATAGGATCGTAGGCCGAGACTTAGTCCGAGAAGGAAGGGGGATCTCGGACAAGTCGAGAGAAAGCTACTCGTTAGCTCGGACATTGAGGAAAAACGCGCAAAGTATCGGAGAAGAATCGGTCAGCTGCGGACAGCTCTTGGGAACTGTCGACCAGCTCGACCAAGCTCGATTAGCTGTCGACCAGCTCGACCAAGCTCGACTAACTGTTCGACAGTAGACGATAAGTNTACTCGTTAGCTCGGACATTGAGGAAAAACGCGCAAAGTATCGGAGAAGAATCGGTCAGCTGCGGACAGCTCTTGGGAACTGTCGACCAGCTCGACCAAGCTCGATTAGCTGTCGACCAGCTCGACCAAGCTCGACTAACTGTTCGACAGTAGACGATAAGTGAGCCAGTTGGGAGCTCGCGGACGGTTATCGGACTCGGTGACCGAATCGGTGCAATGGAACGCGTGCGATCGAACGGGTGTGACCGAAGGGTCTCGACGATAGGCACCTTTTCGGGCCTAGACTTCGGCCAGACCCTATAAATAGAGGGCGAGACGCACAATTTTGGACATACGGAAAACCAGGAAAAATACCCAGAAACTCTCGGTGCGGATCGAGAGAAAAGATCGAGAAAAAGGGTTTCTAAGGCCGAGAAAGGTTTGATCGACGGAGGTACGGTGAAATACCGTCTCTAAGGGATCTGGGGAATTGGGTAGTTGCATCATCGAGCATAAGCATGTATAGGCTTCGGTTGGTCTTGTTGGTCAGAAGAAAGGGGGTGCAGCTCGGAAGTGGATCGGTAACCGCAAGGATCGCCGTGAAACGACCGAACTGATACGCATGCTACCTCCCTACCGATCAGCGTATCATCCGGGGTGTCCGAGTACGGACGGTTCGATCGGAGAAAAGTAAACGCGGCTCGGCGGTTGGACGTGGGATCGGTACAGATTCCTCGATACACCGTCGGACTGATGCGCGGGATAACTCTCTACCGGTCAACTGCCGTACTGGGCGAATGTATAGAACTTAGCGTGCATTGCATGACATTGTACGGCCTAAGGGAAAAGTTATTGATGCCTACTTGGATTTCAGGAAAGGAGGGTGATCGCGGGAAAGGAAAGGCTTAGGCGCGGGACTCATGGCCGGGAAGATGAGTGGTGGTATTAAGGGTAGTTAGGATCGATTATACAACTTGTACTAGCTTATTATGCAAACTCATAAGTTGTATCGAATCCTTTGATGATTAATGCAATATCGAATATTTACTTTACTCTAAATTTATATCATATAGACTCTAAATATCGAATCTCAGAATGCGCGAATGAACCTTGTCTAAAGAATGGGCCCTAAAATTTGTCTAAGTAGGAGATGGGACGAGAGAACCTCTCCGGCCATAGATGGCCGGGGTCAGGGTCTTTCAAGTTGGTATCAGAGCATGCTTGGTTCTAGGACCGGTAGTGCGGGTTTTGGGGTATCACCACTCATCGGCTTATGGGATCTCGCGGTAGTTGCTTTTTAGCGGTTTATTTATCTTAAACCGTGACTAAAGTGCATAAGTTTTGCAGATGGGTAAGAGCAGCAAGGAAAAGAAGCGAAAGGGTAAGGAGGTGGCCAATGAGACTATAGAACCCGCGGAGACACTAGTCGACGCGTAGGCAAGGAACACGGACACCCAGAATCCAGTCGGACCTGTGGCTGGAGATAAACAACCGGATAATGATAAGCCGGAAAGTAGTGGTGCAACGGATGTAAATGGGCAACAAAATGCCGTACCATCGCCCCAGGAACAGTGGGAAACGATGAAGGCAATGATGGCGCAGTTGGACGTTCTCACTAAGGCGTTGGTACCGGATCCTGTGGTACCAGCGGTATGTAGCAAAGTTGTTACGGAGACCATTGAACTGGATCCTGAAGATTCTCCGAGGAAGAGAAGGGATTACTTGGATGCGTTGGACTAGATCATGAGACTGAAAACCAAGCATTTTTCGGGAAGTACGGATCCGATCATGGCTGACGAGTGGAGGAGCCGACTTGTAAGAAACTTCAACTCCACTCGCTGCCCGGAGAATTACCAAAAGGAAATTGCCGTCCATTTCCTTGAAGGGGAAGCCCATGACTGGTGGGTGTCGGTTGAGAAACGGAGAAGTGGTCAAGTCCTAACCTATGCGGACTTTGAGAAAGAATTCAACAAGAAATTCTTTCCACCGGAGGCTTGGGACAGACTGGAAACTGAGTACCTGAACTTGGTACAAGGGGACCTAACGGTGCATGCTTACGATGCCANGATGCCGTATTCAGTCGCCTTAGGCGCTTTGTGGGAAAAGAAATCGAGGATGAGAAAGCACAGATCCGTCGTTTTATCCGCGGACTAAGGGTCGATATCCGCAACCATTGCGTGAACGGTGTCTTTAACTCGGTCGTGGAAGTAGTGGAAAGGGCGGTAATGATCGAAGATGGGCTGGAGGAAGAGAAACAGCTTAAACGCGAGAAAACTTCTTCGCGCTCGACTCACTCAGCCAAAACCACCGACCGAAAAAGGAAATGGGACAAGGTGGATAACGCAAAGTCCGACTCTAAGTATGCTGAGTGTAAGACTTGCGGAAAGCTCCACAGCGGGACTTGCTGGAAGGTAGTGGGTGCATGTGGACGTTGCGGAAGCATGGACCATGCTATCCGGAACTGTCCGAGAATGGAAAGTGGCGATGGGCCAAGGACTTGTTTCCTGTGCGGAAAGAAGGAAATTTTAAGAGGGAGTGTCCGAAGCTGGATGAGGGAAGGCAGAACCGTAGCGAGAATGCTCTACCTCCACCACCGAAGAGACAGGCCGTCGCACCGCGTGTGTATGAGCTGTCCGAGGAAACTGCCGCTGGGGATTTCAGGGCGATTACTGGTATGTTGCGAAAACTTTTCTAAGTTAAATTCGTGCATTACATAGCATCACAATGCATGTGAAAAGGGGATATGGGTACTTAGCATTCTAGAGGAATGTGTAGGGACC
>NC_025701.1:13371584-13391733 GCF_000633955.1 Camelina sativa | reverse complement strand
GGAAAGGCTTAGGCGCGGGACTCATGGCCGGGAAGATGAGTGGTGGTATTAAGGGTAGTTAGGATCGATTATACAACTTGTACTAGCTTATTATGCAAACTCATAAGTTGTATCGAATCCTTTGATGATTAATGCAATATCGAATATTTACTTTACTCTAAATTTATATCATATAGACTCTAAATATCGAATCTCAGAATGCGCGAATGAACCTTGTCTAAAGAATGGGCCCTAAAATTTGTCTAAGTAGGAGATGGGACGAGAGAACCTCTCCGGCCATAGATGGCCGGGGTCGGGGTCTTTCAAATCCACTAGCGGCACTAACAAAATACCAAGACCTCATGGAAAAATGCATTGTAAATGGAAATGTGAATGCCCACTACATCAAAGGGATCCAAGAGTATTTTCACAAGAACAACAGAGAACCAGGGTTGGAACTCTTGAAAAAGGCAGCAAAAGGTAATTACGACGATGGTATTTACCTTTATGGAATTGTGGAGTTGTGCAGGGGTGACACCACCGAAGGAAAGTTTTGACTCGACAAGCTAGGCTGGAAACAAAACAAAGCAAAGGCTGATCAATGCTGGAAAGATATCAAAAAGTCGTTACACAGAGTCAATGTACAGAACTACAATATTAAAAAGAGGAACGTGAGTGAGCAAAATACCAAGATTCTTGCAGTCCCATCCTCTGAACCCGTCAATATCTGGAGCAAGAGACTTAGCATGATCAGACAAACATTCCAAATGTGGAAGTTAGATACAGATGCAGGCCCGTGAGAACCAACAACTGCAAGTGTGGTCAGAAATGTTAAAAGGTCAGTTGCATACCAATACGTAATGGAAAGAACAGCTTTCAACAAAGTTAAGAAGTAACACAGGCAATAGAATATTCAGATCTACTAAAAGGTTTTATAATTTCAGACAAAAATTACCATTGTGAGTAGTCTTGGCATATATGACATATAGGTTCACTTGAATAATCATCTGATCCATGGGAAGCTTTTGTTTCCGACTCTTGGACAAGGCTAAACTGTGAATAGAAACACATGACAAGAGAAAATCAAACAAACAACATTTTATTTTTATGTGATTGATTAGAAACGGAAACATCTTGCAAATCTTAAATCACATGAACTTGGAATGATCACATGGATATAGTAATCGCCATCGCAACTAAGGAACACGACCATGGGCTAAGGTAACAGAGTGGATTATATGCTTTAACCTTAATTTCTCTAAATCACAGTGTGGAGAAAATATCCCACATCTGATAGATGTGAAGGGACTTGAGTAATATATAAAGGGTTAGAGCCTTTCCACTCATTGTCAATTGGTTTTGAGTTGGAAGCCCATAGTAAAGCCCGAGTTTAACATGATATCAGAGCCTACACACGCTGGTCCGTTAATTAATCCAGCCCAGATAGAGGCCCGATCACCCCATTAATTGATGGTCCAAAGGAAGGCCCAATTCTATCGAGATAGCTGAAAAAAATAAAGCATTATCTCGAGGGGGCGTGATGAATTCTGTTGAGATTAACGGCTAGAATAGTCATTATCTCGAGGGGGTGTGTGGAGAAAAGATCCCACATCTGATAGATGTGAAGGGACTTGAGTAATATATAAAGGGTTAGAGCCTCTCCACTCATTGCCAATTGGTTTTAAGTTAGAAGCCCATAGTAAAACCCGAGTTTAACACACAGAACCCTGATTTCTATGGCCTCAAATTAAAAAAAATTCGTAGCATGAGACAGATATTCGTACCATGAGAAAGAGATTGGTGAAGGAAAATGTCGAGTTGGTGAAGGTAAATCTTTGATTTGCCAATGAAAACACCGATTTGCTCAGGCACAATCACCAAATTGCCGAATCAGAGTCGACGATCATGATTCGGAGGTAATGATCATGGCGGATTGAAGACGTCGAGATCACAAAATCTCTTCTGTTTGCTTCTGATTCCAGTGACATCTCGCAAATGCCTTCGTCTGAGAGAGAGACGATGAAAGAAGAGAGAGAAATGTGGACCAAATTTTTTTTTCCGTCTATACATTAACACTCACCGATATCATATTGTGACACATTAGTAGTTTTAAATGTTTCTAAAAATCTAACCACAACATGACTAATGATGTAAATTAAGCCCAACTAACAACTACAGGAAACAACAACTTTTAATTAATAATGTTAACTTCTCATTACAATTTTTTTTTAAAGAACTTCATGATGATTACAGTATATTTAAAACAAACAGTTCACTAAATTATACTTACTGCAAAAATCTATTCAAAAAAATATTAAATAAATAGAACAACAAATAAAACAAATGATCTACATAAAACAAGTGCAAAGAGAATTTAACAGAAGCAAAAAATAATGTACAAAAACAATCCAAAAAAATATTCTAATCAAACTTCTGCGCGGACCAATTACTAGTAATATATATAGTTGCGTTGAGAAATTAAAATATGAAAAAAAAAAATCATGCACATTTTCATCTTTTAGCGAGCGAAGCCCCTCAATCAGTATTCGTAATATATGGTTTTGATCAGTGTTCGAAAAAGCATTCTAGGCGTCCGCCTCCGCCCCGTCTAGGCGCTAGGCGCTATAGCACCGCCTAGACGACCGCTTTGACCGCCTAAAATTGTAGTATCATCATTTTAGTGTATTTTTAAAATTTTAATTGCACAAATTTAAAATATTTAAAGTTTACTTCTATAAACATAATTATAAATGTTTAATATGTTATTTAAAATGAATTAAAATAATATTTTTATTTATTTTTCTGTTTTTGATTTAATATTTTTATTATTTTTATATATATTTTGTATATAATATCAGATATATAATAGTTTATAATGTAAACGCCTAAACCGCCTAAGACCGTCTAAATTCCGATTAGGCGTTCTAGGCGCTAGGCGTTGCATCACCGCCTAGTTAACACCTAGCGCTTTCTTGAACACTGGTTTTGATTAAGATGAGAAGTCAATGAACAGATCCTCAAAATGTAAAATTACTAAATGATGAAAGAAAAAAAAACCAATAAAAGATTGATTTCTAGGGCCGGCGCAATAGATTTTAATGCCTAAAGCAAAAACAAAGTTTGAACCTATAAAAAAAAAAAAATTCCAAAAATGACTTATGTGTCGATCGAACTGGATACCTCTCTATATTGAAAAGACAACAATGTTGACCACTCAGGACGAGACACAATGTTGAAAAGACAACAAAGACATGGCTGGAGGATGGTATTGAAAAGGCATCGCCCTACCCATACTACTAGTGTGGAATGGCTTCCACACGATGTTGTAGAGCTCATACTGGAGAGACTTCCGGTGAAATCTCTGATGAGATTCAGGTTAGTGTCCAAGGAGTGGAGAATGACAGTCTGTTCCCAATGTTTCAAGGAAAGGCAGTTCGTCCGTCGTAGGCTGTCACGAGGCCCTGATGTCCTTTTCGTGTCCTTAAATGATGTTTATGGTTCTGATGAACCTGACATTGTCTTGGGATCTTCTTCTTCCATACTCCGGAAGGTCACATTCCCTTTTACCAACCCCATGATTTGCCATGGTTCTTGTGACGGTCTGCTCTGCCTCCATGGTTACTTCGAACCCAGTGTCGTGGTGAATCCCGCCACTCAATGGCATCGCACTTTTCCTTTCTCCTGCGTCGAACATCTCATCGTCGACAGGTTTGTTAATAAAAGAGAAGCTTTCACCCCACCTTGTAAGCTTGGGTTTGGTAAATACATTCTCAGGGGCACTTACAAGGCAGTTTGATTATATAATTCATCTGACTTCGGCCTAGACAAAGACGGCAGCGTACCACTTGTGAAGTTTTCGATTTTAGCACCAACACTCGGAGATACCTTGCCCCTTCTTCTCCTTATCGGATTCTCCCTTACCAGAGGCCAGTGTATTTAGATGGCTCACTTTATTGGATCACCGAATGTTTTTCTCCCAATGTATTGTCTTTCGATCTTCACACTGAAACTTTCAAAGTCATCTCTGAAGCTCCCTTTGACACTTGCATACCTTACCCCCTCAGCGTCGTCTTGTGCATCCTAGATAACCGCTTGTGCATTTCCGAGATAACATGGTGTACCCAAAAGATATGGTCCTTCTCTTCTTCTTCTTCGCGAAACGAAAGTTTATTCACTTTTTGATCAAATTAGTGAATTCTTTTCTTCATTTTCTTTGTACCTACCAATATGATATATGGACGCCAGTTTGTTACTATATCCATATCCACAAATTCCTTGTATACTTACTATATTTATTTCCAAATAACAAAATCACGATTCTTGTCTTTGTAATGGTGTTGTTCCAAGTTTTTTTTACATCAAGTATAGAATGGTAAGAGCATAGGTTTAAGTAATAATATATATAGTGAATCAATACTCTTTTAAAGTAAGAATCGATAGTGAATCAAACTCGGCTTTGATTGGAAGCCTGTTTCGTTCGGATTCTGTCCAGCAGCTTCAATAGGAAATGAAGCAGAAGAGTTGGTGTGTTGCTCTGCTTGGTGGTTAACGTTAGCTAGTAGCTATCCTGAAAAACAAGTATCCAGTGACTGCTGTGGCACTTCCAAGCATTCCACCAGCAACAACCTGAACACTCTCAGCAAATAGAAAACAGAATCTGATGAGAGAAGAAGAAATCGATTCATACAAAAACACAGTGATAAATGATGAAAAGAGCAGTTAATATATCATATCAATGGAAGGAAACACAAAAATAGGGTTTGTTCTAGAGTGCCATCAACTCACACAAGCCTCCAAAAGGCTCGAAGTCGGTTCCAATTACTCAAACCCCCTTCACTGATTCCTTCAATCCCCCCTATTCCTATTTATACTCATGCGTTCCCCTAACTATCTATCTAACTACATTCTGGCTAAACCGCATGCAACACCTATAAGAATCTCATCTCTTGCTTGTCCTATATTGAATTCTGTGAGGATGTTCAGCAAAGAGAGAATTTGCATGTGATCTGTGATTACATACCTGAGGAGGGGTATGACCAAGAAGCTCACGCAATGGTCTGCTTTCAGCCAGGGGATGTTCTGCAGGAAGTTCATATACAATCTGATTGAGAACCTGAAAAAATGAATTCAGACCGCAGATATCAGGAAGATACCACCATTTTTGCTCGAATGCATTCATAAATAAAACCAGACTTTGTTAAAAGAAGTAATCAAAACCTCAGCTTGGCGACCCGCATGTAATCTAACACCAGTAGCATCATACATCACCTACCACCAAAACACACTCACTCAATTGAATCCTTCATAACTCAATTGGTAAGCTACAAAAAGAAAGATACATACAACAGAAGCCAAGATCAAAGCAATGGCAAAATGTGAACCACCAAAGCCCTCTTGTAAGCCAATAGCAACAGCGAGAGAGGTGACAGTGGCTGAATGGGAAGAAGGCATTCCTCCGGAACCAATAAGCTGTTTGAGATCCCATCTCCGTTCTCTATACCTGCGCAGAATCAAGAGAGAGAGAGACACATTCAAAGTTCAATCAATCGATTTCATTACAAAAAGAGATGCATGGATTGGGGGATCTAATCTAACATACCAGGAGGTGAAGAGTTTGATGAATTGAGCGATGGTGAAAGCCGTAAGAGCGGAAATGAGAGGGTAATTGGTGAAAATTGAGAAATAATGAGTGGTCGTAGCCGTAGATTCCTCCATCGCCGATGATTGGATCTCTCGTTCAGGCTTCTTCAATCGACATAAAGGGTTCCGTTTTCAACAATGGGGTGGATTGGATTGGATTGGATTGGATTGGTTACTCCTCCTCAAAGGAACTCTCCAATGGCGTCTACGTCTACCGTTCAATCCTCTTTTGTCTTCCGTTGACCAATTCCTTTTTTTCCCCATTCTTTTTTTTATTAAACTTTAAAGAATAATGAAATTAAATTAATAAAATTTTGAATACTTGATTGTGTTCTTAGTATAGTTCATACATTGTTTTATTTTTAAGATTTTAATACATAATGTCTTTTATTTATAAGTGAAAACATTTAAAAAAAATTGAAAAAGTAATGATTTTCCAATCTGATAATATTAGTAAAAATTTTATGTTGATTTTATAAAATTTAATACATGTAATGAGCAAGTGAAAACATAAAACAGTTTGAAATAAATAATAATTTATAGGAATAAATGTTTAGTTATTTGGTGGGAATGTTTGGATATCTTTACATATTTTTATTTTATAAATTTTCACTCATTTGAAGTTAGTTTTGACATGAGATGAAATTAGTACTTATGAGATAAATTTAGTTTTCAATTCATTTATTGCATAAGAAGATAAGAAAAGAAAAAGGTGTTGGAATAAAATTGATTGCAGTAATTGTTTTTTTCCTTTTTTTTTTTGGGATTAACTAGTTTAGTAGACTAACAATTATAAAACAAGTGCTAGCATATTTCGTCAAAAACTGTTTTTCTGCATCTATTTTAAGGTTAGGTAATTCTTCCCTACTATTATTTTGAAACACAGATTATGGACTAAACCTTTGTTTTGTAAAAAATTACAAGAGTATGCCATTGGAGTTATAACCAAATAATATATCTTCATTAAGGGTAAAAACGAAATTTTGTTCATATCCTAAACGGATAAACACGCGGATCCCGGGTCGGATCTTTTAAAATGGTTTTTTTACGTCTAAATAATAAATAAAAGCAATACATTGTGTATTTTGCTAAGAAAATTCTAATAGCATATTGGTCCAATGAAGCTCTAATATTTCGGAAGGTGCCAAGTTCGATGCACCTTAGCTGCAATTTTTGCTGTTTCCAATAGTAATCCCACTACGATTTTTTTAAGAATTAGTGAGAAAATCTTATTTCCACAAATAAGCGGATTACACAGATCAAATATAGCACTTGCCATATATGCTTCCAAAACATGAATATTATAGTTTCCATGTATGCTTCCAAATATAATTTAAATTACTATATTCCCATAATATTACCTTTAAATTTGATCTTGATATCTGAGTTTCTTACAAAAATATAGGAATGTATATAATTTCAAAATCCCGAATATAACTGATTCCGTGATTAGTTGTTTTATCATTCATATTTAGCTATCTTCCTGAAATTTCAGGCATAACAGATTCAAGCATTTTTGAGTAAGCTGTTACTAATATTTCCCTACTTTCCCATTTTTAATTTCTATATTTTAACGTTTTAAAGTAAATAAGATTTTTCTTTTATTTGTTATTCAAATTAAATTCGTATCCTATTTTCATGATTGATTCGTATGAGTGATTTCATTCCATATACGTAAGATATTCTTTAACTAACAATATATATACGTTGACTATTTACTCAAATTATAATGGTATATATATTCGATTCCATATGCCTCTAAAATTTCGGGAAATCTGTTGTAGTATAGCTTTGCATCCAATCAATTCATTAATTACCTATCAAAATATATTTTCATAATCCCGCTTAACTTGGTAGTAGTTCCAAATTTGATAAACTGGATTAAATGCGTGTGCAAATTATTGAAAAAAATTAGAAAACCTACTCCTTATTTAAAAATTTATATATACTCTCCTATTCCTGACTCTTCCATCACCGGCTCACATTCGCAATTTACTTCCTACTCCACGTATATCATATTAGCAATTTACAGATGTTGATCTTATATGCGAATGTGAAAAAATGGTGAGTAAGATCAGTTTTTTTTTTTTTTTTTGTATGTTATGACATTCAACCATTAGCACATAATCATGATTTTACATTGTCCGGATTATCTTTAATAATATGTTATTGTGTGTCTGCAGGTAACTTGGTAAATGGTAAATGGTTGCTGTCGAGGTCCAACCATATTATAATATCCAACACCATGAGTTAGAAAGGTTCGGTTTCAATTATCGAAACATATATATACAAATGTTTTCATAGTTAGACAGAAACATAACTCTAATGATCTTATATGAATGCATGTGGTTTTAGTATTTTATTTGGCAAGTACAAACTAACTAAGCAACCCAACATTTTAACAAATATTGCAAACGAGGTGACAACAAAAAGCATAAACGTAGTTAAGTTTCATTTCCTATTTAAAACTATGTTGGTAGTTTTTTTTGTTTAGGTTATATCTTTCTTATTTTTTCTTTGTATTTCTCTTGAACATAAGCAGACAAAATTCATGAAAAAGCCTAATATACCGAGAGGTGATAAAGATGAAGACCACAACAACAAAAAACGTCAACAACGTCGACAAGGTTTTTGCTAATTATAATAATATATAAAAAAATTAAATTATTATGGTTTATATGATTTTTAAGGTATGCTGTCACTGTGGAAGCAGGGATGTGTGAGTCGAGGAGCCAAAAATTTAAGGTGAGTCGTGAGCGAAAATAACTATTTCAACCTTTGTCACACCAAATGTTCACCCGATAGTAATTGCGACGGATGCCTTTGATGTTACTTCTGCCAAAAATTTGGTCATTCCAATCATATATCAAATTTAGTCAACTATGTATTAAGCAAATTTATCAATAAATTTATCTTCTTCCTGCTTAGTGTGTCTGTGCATTTGTTCTATAAACACTAATAATATTTGTCCCCTATTATCAGTTGGGTATTAATAATATTTTTCTGTAGTAACAAATTAACTTATTAAATTTTAGTTCATGTATCTATCGTAAGCAAATAAATATATATATTCGCATAACAAATTAACAACCAAGTGAGTCAATAAACAAAAGTATGATTCTCTAACAGTTCATTTTCAGATCATCAATTTTTCAGATGTCAAAAAGAGTGACACCAAAAATTTTGTATTATAAATATTATACCAAATAAATATATCTATAAATATAATCCAGCAAATCCATGATTAATAAGTTTTACAACTTAAAATTAATAAATTTATTAAAACAAAATTTTTCTAAAATATATTTACAACCAAAAATTCTTACCCGTATATTACCATATTATATTACCGGATACAAAAAATTAAGATAACAAGGGATGGGACGGGATGGGACAAGACGAGAAGATACTGGACAAGACAAGACATGTTTCCAATTTTAAAATAGATACGTCTAGGTTATATACATGCATTAATCCAACTAAAATTAAATTGAGATATGATATTTGGATTTAACACTCCTAAGTAAACTATGAGAAATATTTTGATTAGTTTAAAAATTATACATGTATATCATTAAATATCACGTAATTATATGAAATAAAAAATAAGAAAAATTCAGTTGTAGATATGACAACAATAAGTTTTATCTCTATGATATTATTATTTTTAAAAACATTAATAGAAAACTGTTGTAGAACGGGTTAATTATTTTATCACTTTTATACGTTAAAACTGAACTTACAATTATTTAAACAAATAACTATATAAATCTTTTATTTTAATATATCAATGTTAAAATGATAATAAGATATGTCAATTAAAGTATAAAACCAAATTTATTAAAGAATTTTTATTAAGATTAAAATTATACTGTTCAACCATTTAAAAACAAACATTAAACTTTACAATTTATGTTACCTACTATGTAATTATTTAAAAGAAAAAATTTATTGGACATAAAATTTCTAACGGGATGGATCGAGACGGGATGAGATGAGACTGGACTGGACGAGATTTAACACCCCATTAAAAAATTACTTTAACATTTTCAACAAAAGCGGGCTTTGCTTGATTATTATGGATGGATTGTAAAAAATTAATATTTTCCACGTGATGAAGATGATGATCATGTTTATTTTTGGTATGAGTAGCGATATTCTACGTATACACTAAAATATTGACAAAACACCGTAAAAGAGTGGCCAAGTATTTTTTTTGGAAAATTCTAATATTATACAATTAAAATTTTACAACCTAAAAGGGTTTATTATTTGTCTGAATATATGTTTTACCAGTGTGTTTTTAAGTAATTTAATTTACTAATTAAGTGCATATACTTTAAAAAATAATAACTAAATTTTGAGAAAAGGTCCATTCTATTTATGGTATTAAGACGAGAAATAATATGTAAACTGAAACGGGTAATTCACATAATGAGAACCAATATATTGAACAATTTTTTTTAAAAAAGTGTCATAAATTTTAGATAAAAATAGGAAATTAAAAAATATAAGTATATAAATTCAAATGTTAAGTTTTCACTAATTTTGATATGGATGCGACATGTAACTAATTATTTTGGAACAGGCAATTTTAAAATTTTGGTATTTTTGAAAACAGATATATAGTTTTTGAAAATTATAATTTTTTTGATAATTTCAACTAACTAAATAAAAAAATATTCAAAGAAAAACTCTGGTATCCCATTTTTATTTTTTACCCAATCTCTTTTAGTAAACATTGTGTAGCGAGTAATAATTTAAAAAAGAACGAACATAAGACGAAAAATTATGATTGATACGGGACGAGACGGGACTAGACGAGACGGGATGAGATGAGACGAGAGGGGATGAGTTGGGATGTGAGGAGATGGGACATGAAAGGACGTATTTCCTATTCCAAAGTAAATACGTTTAGGTTTATTTTAAAAATAATCACATGAAAACAACACAACTTTGCTACAAAACCTGGATTAATATAATTCTTAGTCAACACTTGAATATTGTGTCCCGTGCTGTAGCACGGGTTACTACCTAGCCAAAAACTAATAATTAAATTAATTTAATTTAATTTACTACATATACTTAAAGAAATAATAATTAAATTTTGAGAAAATTTTCTGTATATTTATGGTATTAAGACAAGAAATAGTATATGTAAACTGAAACAGGTAATTCAAATAGTGAAAATCAATATATTGAACAATTTTTTTTAAAAAAGGGAAAGAAATTTTAGATAAAAGTACAAAATCAAAAAAATTCTGGTAGAAAAATTCAAGTGTCAAGCTTTCACTAATTTGGATAAGAATCTATTATGCGATAGTTAATTAACCACTTTGGAACGAGCACTTTGAAAATTTGGTATTTTTGAAAACAATTATATACTTTTTTAAAACTATAATTATTTGGATAGTTTCAACTAACTAACAAAAAAAATATTCAACGAGAAATTTGGTATCCCATCTAATTTTTACCCAATCTCTTTTAATAAACATTGTCTAATGGATAANAAAAAATACTGGTAGAAAAATTCAAGTGTCAAGCTTTCACTAATTTGGATAAGAATTTATTATGCGACAGTTAATTAACCACTTTGGAACGAGCACTTTGAAAATTTGGTATTTTTGAAAACAATTATATACTTTTTTAAAACTATAATTATTTGGATAGTTTCAACTAACTAACAAAAAAAATATTCAACGAGAAATTTGGTATCCCATCTAATTTTTACCCAATCTCTTTTAATAAACATTGTCTAATGGATAATTATTTAAAAGAGAACGAACGTAAGACAAAAAAAAATTGGATGGATATGGGACGAGACGAGACGATATGAGATGAGACGAGACGAGATGGGATGAGACGAGACGAGACGAGAGAAGATGGGTTGGAACATGTGGAGATGGGATGGGACGGGACGTGCATTCCCATTCTAAAGTAAATATAATTATTAGTCATTTTATGAATTTAAAATTTATTTGAAATATTTGTCCCGTGCTGTAGCACGGGTTACTACCTAGTTAACTATTAGTTTATAAGTTGTTTAATACTAAATTGATCAAACTCATATAAACACACAACACACTATTCTACTAGATTTGAAGATTTAAACATGTTAGCTTAGCATTGTTCTGAAGCAAGTCCTCCTAATAGGGCTCTAGCAGTCACGCTTCTAAGACATCAAATATGTATTTATAATGGTTATTAAGTCAATAGTGGATTTTTGTTTTGATTATTAACAATTAATAGAAATTAAATACATGAACACTGGATTGCATTCAGGTTGATGTTAGAGAAGGAGGCAACTGGCTGCCCCTGTTTTGGAGGACTTTCTGCGGATGATCATGGTCTTGGAAAAACTATTTCCACCATAGCTTTAATTGTTACTAATAGATGTAATGGAGGATGTCATGTCGTACATTCTCCACCTATAACATGTTTATCAACAAAAATAAAAACTCCGATAAAGAAGAATCAGATGAAAGGAAACCATTTAATCCTAAAAACAATGAGTGTAAGGAGAACAAAAGCTTAGTTTATTTTCATTGATTCTTTTATATGTTTATCAATGTTTTGTATGAGTTTTAACTAGTAAAATCAATCATTAGATTTAATGTTTGACAGCGAAAGTATAATCTTTTTACCTCTATTGAGTTGAAAAAATTGGACTTTAGTAAGGAGGAACGTGATTTATATACAAAATGATTTATTTGTAACTGCCTTTTGTTCTATTTTTGTTCTATTTTTTATATGATGTTGTTATTACGTGTTATGACCATTTGTGGTCCGCTCAATGAAGTGAAGTGATTTATATACAAAATGATTTATTTGTAACTGCCTTTTGTTCTATTTTTGTTCTATTTTTGATATGATGTTGTTATTACGTATTACTAGGCAATATCCCGTGCTTAAAGCAAGGGTCAACATTTAAAAAAAAAATATAATAGAATAATAAAAATTATTGTTTTCTTTTTTAAAAAAATTATTTTGTTTGAGATAATATTTGTTTTTAATTGTTCAGTAAATTTATATATGTTTTCTTGAATACTAATTATTTTAGAATATTAAAATATTTAATTTTTGACTTATATATATTACAGTTTTATATTGTTTGTTTGTTGTATTTGCATCATTATTTTTTGAAATATGAAGTAGTAATTTTAATATTACAATTATGAACAAATAAAACTTATTAATTTATCAGCTATATAAATTAAGTTTTACCAATCCGCCAATGTGAAAATTAAAACACACATTTTATTTTCATAGATTGAGTAATATATCTTTGTTTTTTTAAGTTCAAATCACAACATATGTAGAAAAATTATCTGCATTTTATTAATCATAAGTATTATAAAAAAATTCTAAACAATTTTTAAATAAAATAAAATAAAGATGATATGAGAATCATAATTTGAAATTTTAACAAAATATTCAAAATCTTGTTATTAAAAATAATTATATTGACTACTTGGATATAAAATCTTAGTTTTTGAAATTCTGATTTGTTTATATTTTTTAAAAAAATATTTTGTAATTTTCGTCCATAATTTATTAGAGAGAGAGAAAATATTTTTTTAAACTAACAATTATTTAAAATCATTGGCATGACAATGTAAAATTGAAAGCATTAATTTCGGTATATAACAAAATCTAGAGAAAAAAGTGGCGACGGCGATAACAATGGTGATCATCGGATTCTGATCTGATTAATGAAAGAGATTTTCCTGACCAGGGTTTCGATTGGTTTCGATTTTAACTATGATTTTTGTGGGTATCGAATCTGTGATTTGATTCTTTGCGGTTGTTTTTGGGATCTAAGGGATCATCGGATCTGTCTTAAGAGATGGTGTTTCCATCAATGGTTTCTTCAGGGGATGGAGTACGCTTTTCAGATCTATGCTTGGGATCCTCGTGATAAATGGTCAATGATTCGCGAGATACGATCGGGTTCGACAGGATGGGCGATTATGATGCCTCGGCTTCTTTACTTTCTGTGTATGATCTGGATCATTTCCTCGTCTTCTGCTGAGGTTAATGGCAACAAGATCTGCTTCAGAGAGGTAGATCTAATTTGTTTTAAATTAGGACAGAATGACTTGATACGGAGATCGACTATGACCCTTTTTTCGTCTCTGAAAGATCTTGTAGTGTGTACGGATATTCTTCAGATTTGGGTAAATCACGAGATAATCAGGGATCATTTATGGGTTGTTTTACTGGGTTTTCAATCTCGCTACCTGCAAGAGAAGGATGGTAAGATATGTTTGGGATTACAAGGATATGGGATTGGGATCTCCCGCATATTGACCTTTCTATTCTTATGGAAAGTAGATAGAGATGTATGATTTCTCTTCAATGGAGATAATGGATGTTTGTCTTGGGATAGAGATATGGTATTATTTGATCTTAGATTGAGAATAATTGATTTGAATGGGAGAGTGACAATGATCCAATTGTCCTATGGCTATGTTCTAATGGTAATGTCGGAAATCCTTAAAGACTCAGTGGATCACGAGGCTATCAATCACCATTTATTTCTTGGATTTTTGAGATCTTTGGTTCAATGGCGTGGGAGAGTAGAGATGTATTTAAAGGACTGGTCTCTAGTTCTCATTCTTCATCACAACACTTTCATTTCCATTCTCTCAGTATTCGAGTATTCTTTTTCTTGGTCTTGGTGGTGTGTTTGGGTGTGCTTCTTCAGTATGTCTCAGAGTGCTTTAATGGGGAAGAGTGGTGCGAGTAAGAGTGATGGTGATTTGGCTCCTAAGCGCAGAATTAGAATCAAAATCCCATATTTTGACAATTCTGCGTTGATTGCTGGATACTCAAAAACGGTCGTGGGGCGTTGTATGAACCCGAGAATGCAGGACATGAAGTCTCTTCTCATCATGCTTCCGAAGATATGGCATTTGGAGGGGAGAGTCGTGGGAGCAGACTTGGGACTTGGGAAGTTCTAGTTTGACTTTGATAATGAGGAAGATATCACGGAGGTATTTCAGATGGCTCCATTTCATTTTGATCGCTGGATGGTGGCAATGGTGCGTTGGAGTCCAACGGTTGATCCGGCCTATCCCTCGGATTTAACTTTTTGGGTCAGAGTTTTGAATGTTCCCTTCCAATTCTGGGCTGAACCTACGTTTCGCAGCATCGGTTCGGAGTTGGGTCGGGTGGAGATGGTTGATATTGATGGTGGAAGGGTGAAGCTTACGGTTAACGGGTTTAAGCCGTTATGCTTTGAGACGGTAATTGAGTTTTACAACGGGGAAGAAACCATAGTTAATCTCCGTTATGAGAGGCTTCATGGCTTCTGTAAGAAATGCTCAAGCCTATGCCACGATGTGGACCACTGCCCATTATGGGCGTCTAACCGGATTACTCCGGCACTACACGTCCCCATGGAAGAAGAGGAAGCTCGCCCTCTGCAGAGCTACAAAGGAGCTGTCACAAGTGACAGAAATAAGGGAAAAGGTAAGGAAGGGGAGACTAGAGGGGAGTCTAGAGGTTCGACTCATCATAAGGCTGGTCAGAAACCACCTAAAGGGAAGCAAGATTCAGGGTTGATGACTCGGTCTTCACGGGAAGGTGGGGAATCCTCTAAGGCTCGTTGGTTCACTAACTATGCACAGTTCAATGACCATCGTCACTTGGCTAGAGCTGTCGCAGCCGCTGCATCTGCCTCTGGTACGGTTCCGGTTGAAGAATTGGAGCAGGGACAAATTTCACCAGTTCCTGTTGATCAAGGGGTAACACAATCTGTGGTTATTGGCATCCCACCTTTGAAAAGGGTTCGTAGACCTCTCTTCCAAGACACAGGATCGGTCACACAGCCTAGCCTGGAAGAGGTGGTTACTCCAAGTATGGAGACGCCGGTTGTAGCTGCGGTTTCAACTGGTCTGACTGACGGCTTGACAGATACAGTTGCAGAACAAACTGCCTCTGTTGAAGTGAATCCTGGGAACGACACGGCGAGGGCTAATGTGCCAGACCAGGTAATGTTTCAGTAGGATTCGTTGGTGACAAAGGAGGATGCTGGGGAATCTACGGATCAGTTGATGGTGGAGGTAGAGGAAGCGGATGCTGATACGGAAGTTGTTGACCCAGATCAGCAGATTGATGAAGGTGAGGATGACTCTTTGGAGGAATCTATTATGGACTTTGCTTCGGCTAATGCAACTCTTGAGGAGAAGGCAGCGGAGCCAGGTGAGGGTTCTACGGCCATAAGTGCGATTGGTGGGATAGAAACCGCTGTGATTCCACTGGCAGACAAGGTCCGTAAGGGGAAGCCTCCATTGGCTCTCAAGGGAGCAGCTTCTAAGAAGCTGAATGTCTATCTCCGCACAACCCCAAGGAAACGCCCTGCCCATAAGGACTCATCAGGGGATGGAGCTAACCCGAGGAACCAGGAACAGGAGAAGGGTCCAACTGGTGGGACGAAACCACCTAAGCTAGCACTAGACAAATGAAGATCTTAAGCTGGAATTGTCAAGGGATGGTGAATAAAGCAAGTATTGGGTATCTCAGGGATTTATGGGGGAAGCATAGGCCTGATTTTTTGTTTTTATCTGAAACTAAACAGCCTTTTTCTATTATGGAGTCCTTTGTTGGTCATTTTGGTTATTCAAATTTAAAAACGGTTGATCCTATCGGTTGTAGTGGCGGTTTAGCCTTATTTTATAATAATAATTATGATGTTTCTATTTTATTTGAATCTAATCGGTTAATTGATGTTGAGCTTACTTACAAAGGACAAATTATTTATTTTTCCTTTATTTATGGTGATCCGGTTCCAATGAACCGAGATCAAGTTTGGGAACGGTTAACACAGATAGGTTTATCTAGAGATTGCTCTTGGTTTCTTATTGGCGACTTTAATAAAATCAAAGGTAATCATGAAAAACGTGGAGGGAAGCTCCGTCATGCATCTTCCTTTGTGGGGACAGCCTGTCTTGGCGAGGCTGGCGAGACAAGAAGCCCATTCGATGTCGCCTTGATCGAGCCTTAGCCAATGAAAAGTTTCATGATATGTTCAGTGACTCTTTCACGGAATACTTACCAATGATAGCTTCAGACCATAAACCGGTACTTCCCTCCCTTGAGGACAAAATCCGGCAAGGGAGAAGTAATTTTTGGTTCGACCGTCGATGGCTTGATAAAGAGGGTCTATTTGGTGCTATATCAGAAGGTTGTGATTCGGAGGTAGCAGGACCATCAGCAACTTTAGCGGATAAGATAATCCAATGTCGGCGAGCCATCTCTAAGTGGCGGAAAGCACAGGCTCCGTATGGGCGGGAAACGATTGAGGAATTAAAGACTAATCTAGCGTCCGCCCAGGCGGATGATGCTGTCACGATTGAGGTTATTTTGGAATTGACTTGGAAGCTGCGTGAGGCTTATCGGGATGAAGAGATTTATTGGTATCAGAAAAGCCGAAGTCGTTGGATGCGGTTTGGCGATCAAAATACTAGTTACTTTCATGCCCAGACAAAACAAAGAAGGGCTAAGAACCGTATTGTTGGGATTCACGATGAAGCTGGACAATGTGTGACGGAAGATTCTAAGGTACAGGGGATAGCTGCCTCTTATTTTCAAGAAATATTTACTACCACGGATCCTACAGGTTTTGAGGAAGCTTTGGGTGAAGTGAATGTAGCTATTTCTGACGAAACTAATGAGGTACTAACGCGTCCTATCACCAAGAAGGAAATCAAGGAGGCTTTATTTATGATGCATCCTGACAAAGCTCCCGGACCGGATGGTATGACGGCCCTTTTTTACAAGCAGGCATGGAATACGGTTAGGGCTGATCTGAAGCTTATGGTAGACTCTTTCTTTCAGGGGGGTGTTTTTGATAAACGGCTAAATAAGACAAATATTTGTCTTATTCCTAAGGTCGATAAACCGACCCGGATGACTGAGTGGAGACCGATTAGTTTATGCAACGTCGGTTATAAGATTATTTCTAAGATCCTATGTCAGCGGTTGCGCACTTTTTTGCCAGCGTTGCTTTCGGAGACACAATCGGCTTTTGTCGAAGGACGACTCATTACAGATAATATTTTGATTGCACAAGAGATGTTTCATGGCCTCCGTACGAATCCTTCTTGTAAAGGAAAGTTTATGGCCATTAAAACAGATATGAGCAAGGCTTATGATCGGGTGGAGTGGCCTTTCGTGGAGCACCTACTACGAAAATTTGGTTTCTGCGAAAAATGGATATCTTGGATCATGTGTTATGTGACCTCTGTTCAGTATAGTGTATTATTAAATGGTCAACCTCATGGATCTATAATTCCCTCTCGAGGGCTTCGTCAGGGGGATCCCCTGTCGCCATATATTTTTATACTTTGTACTGAGGTACTTATTGCAAACCTCCAAAAGGTGGAACGGTCTAAACTCTTAACGGGTATTAAGGTGTCGACGGCTTGTCCCGCAATCTCGCACTTGTTATTCGCAGATGACAGTCTATTTTTCTGTCATGCTACGAAAGAACAATGTGAGGTTGTTCTAGGGATACTAAGGCAGTATGAAAGGGTCTCTGGACAGCGGATTAACTTCTAGAAATCCTCAATCCAATTTGGGCATACTGTGGATGTGGATTTGCATGAGGAATTAAAAGGTGTACTGGGAATCACTAACCTAGGTGGGATGAGTTCCTATTTGGGCATCCCTGAAAGTCTTGGTGGCTCAAAAACAAAAATATTTTCTTTTGTTCAGGATAGAATGCAAAAACGGACAGGTGGATGGCCTGCTAGGTTACTGTCTAGAGGAGGAAAGGAGGTCATGATCAAATCGGTAGCAACCGCAGTTCCTACCTTTGTTATGTCTTACTTTCGCCTCCCGAAAACAGTTACACGGAAACTTACTAGTGCTATCTCCAATTTTTGGTGGAGTTCTTCTGGAGAATCACGAGGATTACATTGGGTTGCCTGGGATAAACTATGTGTTGATAAGCTAGAGGGAGGTTTAGGATTTCGGTGTTTGGATGATTTTAACACGGCACTGCTGGCTAAGCAACTTTGGAGGTTGATCTTGGTTCCAGACTCTTTATTTGCAAGGGTCTTTAAAGGTCGATACTATAGGCACTCCGATCCCCTGGACCCTAGTAAATCTTACTCCCCGTCTTATGGATGGCGGAGCATGGTATCTGCTCGCTCTCTGGTAAACAAAGGACTCATTAAACGGGTAGGATCCGGCGATTCCATCTTAGTATGGTCAGATCCCTGGATACCTGCTCAATCCCCGAGACCAGCATTGCGTTCGGGATCGCCAGTCGATCCCACGCTTAGAGTTGAAACTTTCATTGACAGGAATTCGCACTCCTGGAATTTGGCTTTGCTTTCGGCCTCTTTTGTGCCGGAAGATGTTGCCATTATTTCTACGTTACCGCTTGGTAATTTTCCCACACCGGATAGATTGGGTTGGCACTTGACGAAATCTGGCCTTTACACCGTTAAATCAGGGTATCAGGCCTTACACCAGAAACCAGAATCAGCTGATCCTATAATTGGTCCCACTATTATTCCTCTTCAGGCTTTTGTTTGGCAACTCCGGTGCCCACCAAAAATTAAACATTTTTTGTGGCAAGTAATTACGGGTTGTGTGGCGACAACAGCTAATCTGCGGCGACATGGGTTGGGTTGTGATTTGGAATGTGCGTTTTGTGGCGAGGTGGAAGAGACAATCAATCATACTCTCTTCCTATGCCCTCCAGCTAGGCAGGTTTGGGGTTTATCCTCATTTCCAATATCCCCGAACCATTTTCCCTCCCCTTCGGTCTATGAAAATAAGGATTGGCTTTTTTGGAGATTCCAACAGTGTCCTTCGGTTGAAACATTCCCATGGATTCTTTGGTATATCTGGAAGGCTAGAAATGATAAAGTTTTCAGTAATTTGGACTCCAATCCCTTAGCAATCCTGCAGATTGCGGAGGAGGAGTCAAAGTTGTGGCTCTTGGCACAGGAGGATGCCTCGGGGTCATCAACTCTGGGCGGTTCTAGACCAGGGGCTGACTCTATGGTTAATAACTTGGCTATGACTGATAGATTTAGAGGCAAATTTCGCTGCTTTGTTGATGGATCTTGGAAGGGAACAGATCAGTTTATCGGTTGAGGATGGCATTGCATTGCTCCTGATGGAGAATTCCCAACTATGGGTGCATCCAATTCTCGTCGTAGCTTATCACCCCTTCATGCTGAAGTGGAAGCTTTTATTTGGGCAATGCGGTGTATGATTGGTGCAGGTAATGAGGATGTTGTTTTTCTTACAGACTGTTCCGATTTGGTGAAGATGGTGTCTTCGCCTCCCGAATGGCCTGCCTTCAAGACATATTTGGACGCAATTCAAGAAGATAAGGAGGAATTCTCATCATTCTCTGTAGTCCTTATCCCCCGTTCACAGAATGGTAACGCTGACAAGCTGGCGCGTCGTGTTAGACTGGAGTCGCATCAAATTACATTTGTGAACGATTTTCCTATCAATTGGCTCTTTTGAGCTGATCTTGTACTTGTTGTCAAAAAAAAAAAAA
>NC_025701.1:13363748-13371367 GCF_000633955.1 Camelina sativa | reverse complement strand
AAAAAAAAAAAAAAAAAAAAAAAACAATGTAAAATTGAAGAAGAAAATAAACTCTATTATATTAGCAGTTAATTTTTATTTTATTTTTTTCAAGTACAAATTAGTTTTGATTTGAATAGATTTCTTTTATTTTTTCTAGATTTTATTATATTTGATCTGTTAGCTTTTTTATTTTTAATTAATTCTATATATTTAGTTAATTAATTAATTTTAATTAAAATTTTCTAATGGCAATTGAATGTAATTTCTTACACATTTAAAGGTTAGTTTCATATTTGTACTTCTCAATTAATATAGTAGGATGACAATTTGTTGTCCGCTCAATGAAGTGAAGTGGTTTCACTTGATAGCTAATCTTGGAAAAATTAGTTAGCGAGCATAACATTTTGAATAATCTGACAATTATGATTTAGAATTTGGATAAAAAAATATACTCCTAAATTTTCGTATAGGAATTAGTTTCCATTAGCTATATATTCTCGATTTTGTTTAGGACAATTTACCAAATATACATATGAATTTAATATATTCTTTATATGTTAGCATTAATTGAAATTTGATATGTATATATATATACATATGTTTGTCATCTTAATCAAAAAGAACTCTTACCAAATATGGTCTGCGAAAATAACCTGCCTTATTGAATATAATGCTAACGTGGATGTTTCTCTTATATAATCAGTTTGCAAAAAAAAAAAAAAAAAAAAAAAAATCACATACTATATGTTAGGGAAAATCCGATTAGTGAAGTCGAATTAGATTTGTTTAATTAACTCGACCCTAGGAAAGGAAAAAAAAATGACACAAATTTATACTTCAAAAATGTCGAGATAAATTGTATGTCAATTTTCTATGTAGTGTTTTTGCATTGTACAAAAATGTTGTTTATAAATAATTTTGTGAAAATAAGTTTGTGACCACTAAAAATAAGTTTAGTCAGCGTTAAATATATGACCAACTGACCACTTTAGTCAAATAAATGTGCAATGATGAAAAATAAGTGTGCGGCTCAAAATAATTTATCAACCAAGTTAGAAATATTTGTGATCCAGACCCTATAATTTATTATAGCAATTATCTTTTGATAAAACAAACTGTGATATTCCTAACAAAGTTTTAGTGGTAAAATAATTTTTTTTTTTAACAAAGCTTAAAAAACTTTTATAAATTAGTAATGTTGGGACCATGATATTTTATCAATTTATAGTGATTTATTATTTTATAGTGTGAATTAATAATTATTAATTTATAGATAGCTTTTAACTATTTAAATTCTTATAAATTATGAATTGAGACAATATTAGTAAAATAAGATTAGACCTTTCAGATGTTATAAATTTTATGATTTCGAAATTAATTTTTTAATACTTTGAAAAAATTATTGACAATAAATTACATATACTATAAACAAATTTACTCATACACATGACATACATAAATTCAAATTTATTAATAATAATATCAATGATCATATTTTTATAGCTTATAAAACTAATAAAATGAAAATTATGCATATATAGAAATTAAAAACTTTTGAAAAATTTAGGTATTTTTTATACATGTTTATTTAAAAAAAAAACATAACAAAATTATTATTATAAATTTGAAGCTCTAGAAGAAAATTCAAAATTTTATAAAATAATTTACACTATAAATTAATATCACTATAAAGTAATAAAATTTCATGATCCCAACATTCTTAATTTATAGATTTTTTATTTATGTTATTAACTCACATTCCTTTTAGATTAGTTATTAGTATAGTGTAATACTAAAAAAAAATAGAAACAAAAATATCCACTGTAGATTGTACTACCATAATTATTTATAGTCGGGTTAGGCCATATTTATCGGTAAAACGAAGGCCTGATCTTGGGCTTTTTTAAATTGAAAAAAATTGAACAGTGTAAATAAGATCAGGCCTTCTGATCTTAAATAAGATCAGTTCTTCGGGTGATCTTCCGGGCACGTGTCTGAACGAGATTGGTTGGAAATTATTTTGTCTTCGTATCATTTTCTTTCTCTTCACTCGGGTTTTCCTAAATTTTTTTTCTTGTTCTCTCCGAAGAGGCGAAACGGCGAAACTCCGAGACCTTTCTTCGTCTCCGATTCCGGTTGACTAAATTATGACTCGCGATTATGACTCGCGATTGTGTTTTCTGTGTTGATCATACGCAGCGATCTCAAAGGACTCATGTCGGCGTTGCAGAAAATCAGAGAGAAGGCGGACGAGGATGGCCGTAAGAAGAAGGAAGAAAGCATCTCCAGGTGATAATATAATCTCTTGGTTACATGTTCCTCTCCGATTAGGTTATGGAATGTTTAGTTGAATATCACCGTCACCTTAGATTTCAATTTTTTGCTATGAGATCATCGAGAAATTTATGGCGATCGTTTGATTCTATGGAGCGTTTCTTCAATTTGTTACATGAATTAATTAGTCTGGATCTTGTATTGCAAACCTAATTTTATCAACTAGATGTAGGCAGATGAAGCTAAAGGTGTTCGATCATATGCTCAAGCATTTTTATATTGGTTAATCGATCTGTTGTGCAATTGATTATGTGTATTTGATTGATAAGATATCAAGCTCGTTGTACATGGATTAGTCTGGATCTTCTATCGCAGACCAAATTTATCATGTTCTAATGCTCTTTTAAGTGTTGTTAGTTTGTTAGCTGATTCTTGCTTCAATCCTTGTATATTTTTCTGGCAGCATGTCCAATGAGGTTAATTCAAAGATTGAGGAGCTGAAGTCAAAACTTGAGAAAGAAAGGTATGTAGCTGAGGACTAAGATCTGATCCTCCATGTTTTTGTGAGTGTTGGTTTAGAAGATGAGATACAAATGCTGATATATATTCTCTCCTTGATTTACAAACTGCAGACAAAACTTTACCAAAGCACTTTCAAAGAGTTCAAAGGAGGTCTGAACAAAGATCCGAAGATGATCGGAATGGTGTCCATTGGAGATGTGGTCCGAGCTGTGGTGAGTGAGCATCGAGAGGAGCTTCAACGCCTTAATGCGTTTATTCAGGGAGGTTACTAGATCTTGAAGATTGGTAAGACAAGAGTCACCGTTTGTTTCTGGTCTAGTGCGAGTGCCTGCTGAATCTGAAAAGCTTTTAGATCAATGTATATATGCTGTCCTGTTGTTGTTGTTGTTGTGTTCTGTTTGATGTTTGTTGTTTCGTTGTTTAACTTTCAGTTATATTAGAATCCTTCATTAACTTAAAATACAAACAAGAAATCCAAGTCCAATATATAAAACGGACAGATTTTCTAATAATTGTAATCGGTCAAAAATCTGAAACCTCATATATTGATCTTCAAACCTTCATGTGACTAAACTACATAATATTTCGGTAAATAATACTCTTTAACCTCTCTTCTGCTGTTTTCAATCCCTCAAACTTTTCATTAGTAGATGTTTAAACTGGTGTTATCTACTGCATAATATGATTGTCGAAGATGAAAAAGATTCATACACACTTTATGACGAACAAGAATTCCAATAAGCACATCGCAAACTAAAGGAGGATTTGATTGAGAATATTTGGAATAAATTTGGTCATTTGTATTAATTAAATAAAATGTTTGTCTTCTTTAATTAATTAAGTAATAATGTTTTTTTTTATAATAAAAGTTGTAATAATTTTCAATTAAAATGTTATTTTATAAATTTTAATAATTGTAATATGTTTAATAAGAAAATTAATAAACATTATATTAAATAGTTTTAAGCATACTTAAATTATATATTAAACATTAATCTTTGTATTTATTCAATATTTTAAAAATTCTATAAGAATATTATATTATTAAATCTTAAGATCTTATACCTGTTCTCCCTATAACTTACTTTTTAACAAAAGATCTTAAGCCCTGATCTTACAATATTTTTACATTATTTCTCATCTAAGATCACCCCCACATGATCCCCCTATAAATATGCCCTTAGATACGGGTTGGTAATTTGGTATACTCGGTTCAACCATCTCGTCGAGAGTCTCGCTCGCCGCCACCTGCTTCCCCAACTACTCACAAAACCTCGTTTGTATCGCTCTTACAAGAAAAAACTTTATAAAATTAGTAGTAATTAAAAGAAGAAGACGTTCCTCGTTTGTATCTCCCACTGAGTCAGTCCATCTTTCAGATTTCTCTATCTCCACTCCCCCCACAATTTAACAATTAGTTTCTCCGGGATCTTCCGTGTCATGGCCACCACCGTCGCTGGACCGAGGCTCATCTCCTTGAAAGCCGCTGGGAAGCTCGGCTACCGTGAGATCTCTCAAGTCCGACAATGGGCTCCGGTTCACTCCGCGATGCCTCAATTCGAAATGCTGCGATTTGGATCGCGTCTTCCCTTTACAACCTCTGGTAATGGTATTATCTAAATTATTCATTCCTCTTCTCTCTTCCTTTTTAGATTTTGATTTCTCATCATCGTTGTCGAACGCAAACGCAGTAGTTGTGAGAGCTCAAGCGACCGCTACTGAGCAATCACCTGGCGAAGCTGTTCAAAAAGTTGAATCTCCAGTGGTCGTTATCACTGGTGCTTCTAGAGGGATTGGCAAATCAATTGCTCTAGCCATGGGTAAAGCTGGCTGTAAGGTTAGGGTTTACGTATTTTTCTCCGTAGTTTATGGTACTCAATTGTCTTAGTTCTCCTGTCTAGTTGGGTTTGGGTTCTAGTGTTTTAGATTTACAGAAAGAAAAATGAATAGAGGTGTTGTATGATGCTGATATGGAAGCAAACATTGTGTTTTTGTTGCAGGTCTTGGTGAATTATGCTAGGTCAGCGAAGGAGGCTGAAGAAGTTTGTAAACAGGTGTGTGATTGTCACCCTGAGTTAAAGAGTGCAATTTTCATGATCTATGCACCAAGTGTTTAGACTGTGTTTTTTTCGTCAGTTCCCCCATCACTCTGTGCTGCTTATGTTTTGCAGTAATTATCTTGTTTCCTGTTTAGGGATATTGTTTTGTTAGACTAGTAAATCATAGGTATTAGGTATGGAGGGATGTTGTTTTTGTTACGAAACGAATTCTGGCACCTTTCGAGTTTAACAATGATGATTGCTTGAATCAGTTTTGCTTTCTGGGACAAGAGATTGAATATTCTGGCCCTGGATAATGTTTCGTTATTCTTTTGCTTGTTGCTATTTGCTTCTCAAAATGCATTTGTGATTTCACTCTTAATCAACAACACTGCCAAAGGAAACCCCATCTCTTAATATATGCAATCAGTATTGTTTTCTTCTGCAGTGTCACTATCCCATGTTATTTCTGACTTTTATTCTTTGAACTGTAGATTGAAGAATATGGTGGCCAGGCTATTACTTTTGGGGGTGATGTCTCGAAAAAACCTGATGTGGATGCGATGATGGAAACTGTGAGTGATCAACTGTACACCACCTTATATTCCTTAATCCTTATACATCTTATCATTTTCCTTTTGTTCTTTTTCTGCAGGCTCTTGACAAATGGGGTACCATTGATGTCGTGGTTAACAATGCAGGTAAATGAGAACCTTGGATCCCATTGATTTTTGTTTAGTACCTTACTGACATGGCCACAAATTTTCAGGAATTACTCGGGATTCCTTGTTATTACGAATGAAGCAATCACAATGGGACGAAGTGATTGATTTGAATCTCACTGGTGTATTCCTCTGTACTCAGGTTTGTATTCCTGCAATCCTGCTAAAATTTTGATTCTTGGATTTTCACTGATACTCATTTACTCTCTTTAGGCAGCACACAAGATCATGACGAAGAAGAGAAAGGTAACACTTCTCTTCGCCTTCTACATATTCTCGCAATTGTCTCCACGTTTTATTACTTGTCATATGCCGTGTCACCCTTCTATATCCTCGCACTGTTTGTCATTGGTTTCGACATGTTACTCCTTCCCTGCAGCATAACAAGAAATGATATATAAAAAGACAAATATGTTTTCATTTGAGCTCTTATATAAGATTAAGAAGTGATATGAAGACAAGCATAATTTATGGTATACTTCATCTTGCAGGGAAGAATCATCAATATCTCGTCAGTTGTTGGTCTCATTGGTAATATTGGTCAAGCAAACTACGCTGCCGCTAAAGGTGGAGTTATTGCGCTTTCCAAGACTGTTGCCAGAGAAGGTGCGAGCAGGAATATAAATGTATGTGACCTATCCCCCTCATCAAATTCGTCTTTTTATAAATAAAAAACCCTGGACATGATTTTGAAACTTGGTCCGTCGACAATATGCTCTATTCCAGGTCAACGTGGTCTGCCCCGGATTCATTGCATCTGACATGACTGCTGAGCTTGGAGAAGACATGGAAAAGAAAATCCTGGGAACAATCCCATTAGGTAATGGAGATTTCACCTTTTACATTTGTTGCATGGTTATTTATTGTGGATTAGGATGCATCTGAGACATGAAAAATTTGTTAGATCGAAAATATTCTGATTCAAAGCAAAACGGTTTGGTGTTCAGGACGGTATGGAAAACCTGAAGAAGTGGCTGGCTTGGTAGAATTTTTGGCTCTCAGTCCTGCAGCCAGTTACGTAACCGGACAGGTTAATAACTCAATACTCCTTTCAATTGAAGATTTGGTGATTAACCTTGGTTTCTGATTTATGGTAGCGACCTAACCATTGTTAATATCACTGGTTTGCAGGTATTCACCATCGATGGAGGTATTGCTATTTAGACATCTGGTATGATGCGGCTTTTGTTTAGTTAAAACAATGTGGTAAAGAGACAAAGTTGAGTTCTATTTCTAGCATTTGGTCGGATTTCTATTTTGCAATATCAAAAAACTCACTACTTAAAACTACGTATTTGGCCAATTTCAGAATTCGATTATTTACAATCGCTCATTCTAATGTCTTTGTTTATAAAGTGTTTACTTTATTTATCATCTAAACTTCACCAATATGTATCTTAAACACACATCAACACTAGTAAGGACCGCATGTGTTACTGATAGAAATGAAAAGGAAAACTACAAAAGTCTGGAAGGGGGTAAAGAATGTCTACCTAACCATTCCCCTATGTTAAATTGCTCAAGCACAACCAAAACCCACACAAATTGTACCCGAAGAAAAAGTCCAAACGCAACTCCACGTAAATTTAAATGCTTTAAGTAACTTTATGGGTTTATTATAATCCAATGTGGATCTTCTTACCAAAAAAAAAATGATCCAATGTGGATCTTGCCTTGTGAAGATGACGATACAGGCGAATTAACGCCACTGTATTTCTATACCTTGAGTCGCCTAGGACTACATAACAAGCAGCCGTTTGAGACGTAGGCTAAGCATAAGTTGTTCACTCTGCTTCTTACCCTTTTGTTGGTATAATTCCTAAACTTAGAGTCTTGCCCACAAGAGCGAAGCATTTCCGTTTCTCATAGAAGGCTCTTCTGACAATAGCTACGCGATCAACATCCTTACCAACTCGAGCCTCGCATGAGTCCTTGTACCTTATGTAGAAAATAGCAACATTTTTGCCGTTGAATACCAGATCCACATCTTGGGGAGTAGTATCTCTAGCCACTTGGACAATCTGCAAGTTGGACAGATCATGATTTTTAATGGTGCCCCTATTAGTCGTGGCAACTGCAA
>NC_025701.1:13324517-13363157 GCF_000633955.1 Camelina sativa | reverse complement strand
GGGGAGGGTCGATTTAGGTTTTGTCCACGCAATAACAAATATTTACTTCGCTTTGTACTTACCATTTAGTCAGTTTTTTTTTTTGTAGCCGAAATGGCAAAATTGCCGATTTCTCTATTAGGTAGAATTTGATGGAAGGACGTTTTGTTCTTGGTCTGCCGTTTGTTTTAGACGTAACTCGTAAGCTCCTTTACAAAGGCTACATGCATGTGGTATTCAAACTTCACAAGCAACAGTAGTATGTATCAACAAAAACATGGTATAAAATCAAGATATTTTTTAAAAGCCAAAATATATAATTCCCGTGAACCATGAATGCTTGGCTGGAAAGAAACAAATATCTCTAATACGTTACTGGCCATGGTAACATTGGATCTAGACGTGTCATCAAATTCCCGTGTACGTTCTTGCATAACTAAATTACGAAATCCCAACTTTAGAAGAATCAAAATATATATATATATATATATGGAGATTTATATAAATGAGTTTAACATCAAACGGAACCAAACATAACAAAATCATGCATCTTTAACTACAATGAGAAACTTGAGATTACTTCAATGGACAGTCCCATAAAATTAGACATGCCGTGATTTTATTCCTTTGTTTGTGTGGTACACAACAAGTACTGATCGATCTATGAGAAGAACTTGTAGGTACTGGCGTTGACGATGATGGTTCTGAGTCCACCTATTGGGGCTAGGATCGTCAAAAGAACTCCTACTACGATGCAGAACTGCATTAATATTCATTTGTCACACAACAACAACAAGAAAAAATCCATTAGTATACAAGTAATTAACCATGAGATATATATATGGATCATTAGTAAAAGGACCATACCCAATTAATTGTCCAAGATAGACCAAACTTCTTTGGTTTCTTGAGAATTAGCCAAATAATGCATGGAAGCTGCAATGACAAATTAAGATAAATTACAACTCTAATTAATTTGGGGGCAAATGAATGAATGAATGAGTGATTGGTTGGACTAGGCGTACGTAGTAAGTTGTTGGGGCGAAGGCGAATCCTCCAAAAAATCCGAGTAGTCCACCAAAAAACGGGACGCATATCGCAACGATCATCGTGAAAGCTGCATATATAATAGACCAATATATGTGAGGATAAAATCAAAATATGAGAATGAAGTTCAATGTATAGAATTGAGGAGTGGCTTTCTTACCGACGTAAAGGCTTCGGGTGATGAAGCGGAGCTTGAAGGAAGGAGTGAAATCCATCTTTTTGACCAAAACGGTTTCAAGCATGTCAAACACCGGCATTGCAAATATCTGAATGCACATATATAGAGAGTGTCAATACTCATGAGCCATGAGATAAATCTTGATTCAACCAATAATAAATAAATAAATAAATACTGGAATGTGGAAGAAGACCTGGTAGCTTCCAATAACGTGGATAACCACAAACAGGTTAGCCATAGCGACAAGCCAGACAGGCTTCTCCAAAGTGAGGAGAATGTTGTCATCAACACTGTTTCCAAAGATATAAAAGCCGATGAATGCTACAGGGAAGTAGCAGATGGCGACTACAATGTAGGCTACAACAACTCCTCTCCACATTGGGATCTTGGATGGCACCTCCGGAGTCGAAGGGATCGTGGCCTGGATCTCCAACACAACGTTGTGACCTGCATAGGCAAAAGCCACATCTCCCAAAGCACTCAAGAAGTTGAATACTCTTCCAGCATCTGTCGAGGCTCTAGGTGTATAGTCAACATCTGGCTGAACCCCTTTGTGCACCGATGCAGCCCATGCAATTGTTGAGTAACTGTAAAAAAGTACATCACAAAGAGATATTAGAAACAAGAACCACAACAACAGCCTTGAAGCACAAGGCACGCTCTAGGTTGAACCGATCATATATATGTGTGTGTTGAAGAGATGTTACGTTAAGGACATAACAGCAGCGGCGAGTGAGATGACGGAGATGGAGTTAAAATTGGGAAGGTGAGAGATAACGAAATGGACAGACGCAAAGATCATGATCCAAAAAGTAGTTCTGATCTCTTTGCAATCAGTGCAGAGTAGTTGATGAACTTTCTTGAGCGAATGTCCTCCAGTGACCATATAAACGATGTCTACACCAACCTCCACGATAAGCTGCTGCGGCACAACGATCCAAAGGCCAAGCTTCTCGCCAAAAGCTTCTTGGCCAAGCTCGTGGTATCTATCAAGCCTCTTCCCTGGAACCATCTCATGCATCTCCACCATTTGCCACAGCGTGTACAAAGTTATCACCCATGACAGAACCATCAACGTCACTCCAGGTCCCCTGTACATACATAGATCAGATCTCATGGATTGAAAAACATAATATATATAAATAGATGGAGAATTACAAGATATAGTACCATCCGAGATTGGACATGGCGTAAGGCAAGCTGAGAACACCAGCACCAACCATGGCTGTAACATTGTGAAAAGCGGAGTACCACCACTTGGCGTTTCTGGAGGATGTGATCGGTAACCAATCGTCGACGTTCTTCTGCTTAGCCGCGGCTTTCTCACTCGCTGACAACTCACCCATTTTTTGTTTTCTGATTCTCGAGAGATTCTACTGTTATGTTTTTGTGAGAGAGAGAGAAAAAGAGAAGTTTTTTAAGGGAGAAGAAAGAGAGCGTTAGAAATATTTAAGAGAGGATCAAGATTCTTGATTCTCTGATATTATCTTAATTGATTATTCAACGATTTTTTAGTTTATATGGGAGAGTGTAATAAGCAAATATATATATAGATGATGAGATTCTAAACGTTTCCAAAATTAAAGGGAATGTTTGTTAGTTAGTTTGTTCGGTCTTTTAAAACCCGTGGCATAAGGCAACATTTGCTCAAAGCCGTTTCGTGCTTCGCTTGTGTGTGGGTGTCTTTTTTTCTTTTTTTACAGGGTCACCTGATCTAACGAGTAATTCGCTTTTTAATTAAATATTTCTGGTCAATAAAAAAATATAAGATTTCTTTTTCTTTTTTGACAAAAATAAAAGATTTTTTTCCTGATTTAATAATAGCTATTTTGAGTTGACCGACACAAAAAATAACTTTTTTTTTTTTTTAATTGGTAACATATCAAGATCAGATAAAAACGGTATCTTTTTGTTAACATATCAAGATCAGATAAAAACAAGAAAACATAAATATGCATTTGGATAATATTGATGTCGTTTTGAGAGAATCAAAACGTTTATGTTATTGTTATCCATAATAATCCCAAGAACAGATACACTAAAAATCTTACGTTAAGACTAGGATAAACTCGTATATTAACGGATCTACATCATCTATTTATATATGTCCTGATTTTTTTCATATTAAACACAATATTAACAATGTCGATCAACTCAACCTTTAATTTAAGCTATAGATACCATGAAAGTTATGAGTAGAAAAGAGTCACAAGGCTACAACGAAACGGACGTATCTCTCTATTTATTATGCTTAGCGAAGGTCACTTGCACCTCGTGATATTTTTCAAAAAAAAAAAAAAAACTATAAATTGAAACAAATCCCCCTTTTAATAAAAGGGAAGTACACAACTTAATTTTTTGTAGACTTTATATTTTTTATAAATGATTACAAATACATATAAATAGGTTATATATTGGATATACATTAACCATAAATCGTTAACCATACATTTACCATACATTAACAACTCTTCATAATAAATAATAAATACATAAATCCCATAAATCGTGGAGAAAATATATCTTCGGTTTTTTAATCGGATAATATATTATAATAAACAATAGTAAAACATAATAGGCTTCTACGATAACATAGGCCCAACTATGGCATTGTAAATCGTTTGTTTAGTATCTTTCAATCCACATATGCCCCATTAATCAGAAGAAAAAAATATACAAAAGATCCATATTTTTAACATTTTCTGAGAAAACATATTTTTAAAATTATGATTGTTTAAAAATATTATAAAAATAAAAATAAAAGACAAACAACAAACATACATGATCATTTTTAAAAAGTAAAATTTGAAAATACAACACTTTAAATAAAAATTAAATTACAAAATGAAAAAGATTCTAACCCGTGATGTATCATGCAATAATCCAACTAAAATTAAAATGAAATATGATATTTGGATTTAACACTCCTAAGTAAACTATGAGAAATATTTTGATTAGTTTAAAAATTATACATGTATATCATTAAATATCACGTAATTATATGAAATAAAAAATATGAAAAATTCAGTTGTAGATATGACAACAATAAGTTTTATCTCTATGATATTATTATTTTTAAAAACATTAATAGAAAACTGTTGTAGAACGGGTTAATTATTTTATCACTTTTATACGTTAAAACTGAACTTACAATTATTTAAACAAATAACTATATAAATCTTTTATTTTAATATATCAATGTTAAAATGATAATAAGATATGTCAATTAAAGTATAAAACCAAATTTATTAAAGAATTTTTATTAAGATTAAAATTATACTGTTCAACCATTTAAAAACAAACATTAAACTTTACAATTTATGTTACCTACTATGTAATTATTTAAAAGAAAAAATTTATTGGACATAAAATTTCTAACGGGATGGATCGAGACGGGATGAGATGAGACTGGACTGGACGAGATTTAACACCCCATTAAAAAATTACTTTAACATTTTCAACAAAAGCGGGCTTTGCTTGATTATTATGGATGGATTGTAAAAAATTAATATTTTCCACGTGATGAAGATGATGATCATGTTTATTTTTGGTATGAGTAGCGATATTCTACGTATACACTAAAATATTGACAAAACACCGTAAAAGAGTGGCCAAGTATTTTTTTTGGAAAATTCTAATATTATACAATTAAAATTTTACAACCTAAAAGGGTTTATTATTTGTCTGAATATATGTTTTACCAGTGTGTTTTTAAGTAATTTAATTTACTAATTAAGTGCATATACTTTAAAAAATAATAACTAAATTTTGAGAAAAGGTCCATTCTATTTATGGTATTAAGACGAGAAATAATATGTAAACTGAAACGGGTAATTCACATAATGAGAACCAATATATTGAACAATTTTTTTTAAAAAAGTGTCATAAATTTTAGATAAAAATAGGAAATTAAAAAATATAAGTATATAAATTCAAATGTTAAGTTTTCACTAATTTTGATATGGATGCGACATGTAACTAATTATTTTGGAACAGGCAATTTTAAAATTTTGGTATTTTTGAAAACAGATATATAGTTTTTGAAAATTATAATTTTTTTGATAATTTCAACTAACTAAATAAAAAAATATTCAAAGAAAAACTCTGGTATCCCATTTTTATTTTTTACCCAATCTCTTTTAGTAAACATTGTGTAGCGAGTAATAATTTAAAAAAGAACGAACATAAGACGAAAAATTATGATTGATACGGGACGAGACGGGACTAGACGAGACGGGATGAGATGAGACGAGAGGGGATGAGTTGGGATGTGAGGAGATGGGACATGAAAGGACGTATTTCCTATTCCAAAGTAAATACGTTTAGGTTTATTTTAAAAATAATCACATGAAAACAACACAACTTTGCTACAAAACCTGGATTAATATAATTCTTAGTCAACACTTGAATATTGTGTCCCGTGCTGTAGCACGGGTTACTACCTAGCCAAAAACTAATAATTAAATTAATTTAATTTAATTTACTACATATACTTAAAGAAATAATAATTAAATTTTGAGAAAATTTTCTGTATATTTATGGTATTAAGACAAGAAATAGTATATGTAAACTGAAACAGGTAATTCAAATAGTGAAAATCAATATATTGAACAATTTTTTTTAAAAAAGGGAAAGAAATTTTAGATAAAAGTACAAAATCAAAAAAATACTGGTAGAAAAATTCAAGTGTCAAGCTTTCACTAATTTGGATAAGAATTTATTATGCGACAGTTAATTAACCACTTTGGAACGAGCACTTTGAAAATTTGGTATTTTTGAAAACAATTATATACTTTTTTAAAACTATAATTATTTGGATAGTTTCAACTAACTAACAAAAAAAATATTCAACGAGAAATTTGGTATCCCATCTAATTTTTACCCAATCTCTTTTAATAAACATTGTCTAATGGATAATTATTTAAAAGAGAACGAACGTAAGACAAAAAAAAATTGGATGGATATGGGACGAGACGAGACGATATGAGATGAGACGAGACGAGATGGGATGAGACGAGACGAGACGAGAGAAGATGGGTTGGAACATGTGGAGATGGGATGGGACGGGACGTGCATTCCCATTCTAAAGTAAATATAATTATTAGTCATTTTACGAATTTAAAATTTATTTGAAATATTTGTCCCGTACTATAGCACGGGTTACTACCTAGTTCTAGTGATAATTTGATTTTAGAATACTATTTTGACTACTAAAAAAATCAAGTGTTTCAGGTTAATAATAAGGGCTCTCGTTGTAAATTTATTTGAATGTGTACGTGTAATTCTCCTTTCTTGTCAAAGGTTACACATTTGAAGGTGAATAATTGATTCTTTGTCTTACCAAAGGGATAAACTAAAAACAGAGAAACCCCAAAAATAAGCAACCAAGAAACTAATAGACAAATATTGTGTCAAACCAATACTGTCTAAAATAAGTAAAACAAAATCTTTCTTTTCACCTCATAATTCTTTCTAAACCTTTTCCATTCAACAAAAATATTTTTTTTGTGAGAGACAAAAGATGGATTCGGGACTATCATGGGCTGATCAATGGGATTACAACTCTGACCCTCCTCCAAATAACGAAGATGATAAGAAGAAAAAGAAGAAGGAAGATGGAAGCAAAAGCAGTATCGGGAAGGCCATACTTGCCTTCAAATGGATGAAACTTGGCAAGAAATCTGATAAGTAATCTGTAGGTTTTATTAAATATTGTTTATACAGCTACAAAATTGATTCATTTGTTCCTTTTGATTATTAATCCATTTAAGTACTTCTGCTTCTCTCTTGTACCCATTCTTCTGAGTCGTCTAATGTTAAAAAAAATCTTTAAAGTTTAATTAGAAACTTTGTTGGTTTTGATTGCGGATGATTGTGTTAACCCGTCGCTTTGGTTCTTTAATTATCAAACGCGCGAGGATGCTTACGTTGCATGAATAGTTTAATTAATTCGTACGCAAATATTTCTTTTTCTTTTTGCTGGTCATGAGAATTAAATATCATCAACCACAAAAAAATTCAAACGGTGTACAATGAATTCTTTACTCCTATTGTATGTGGGCATATAAAATTTTCGTCTTTTTCATTTGCAACATCTAAAAAAGTTTCAAGAACATTCTGTCTCCTGACGAGTAAGAATCTTGAACTCTTGGTCCCCCTAGTAACCTTTAATATGAATACATATATAATCTAATAATAATAATAATGATTATGATGATGATGACAATGAATTAATGATAAATAATAAATATGACTTGTCTTTTGTGATGAAGGAATCTGTAGCTATTCCCACCAAGAATCTTTTCAGTGAAGTGATTTTAAGAGAATTTATGGGAAAGTTGAGAAATATTTTGTATGTAACAATGGAGAAAAAAGTTGAGATCATAGCAAGAGATATAATCAAACCCACTTCTCCAACTCCAAATGATAAGAGAATTCTCAATCTCTCTCTTCTTGATATCCTCAGCTCACCTATGTACACAGGTGCACTTCTCTTTTACGCAGCGGATCCTCAGAACCTTCTAGGTTTTTCAACAGAGGAGACATCCTTGAAGCTCAAGAAATCTCTGTCTCACACTTTACCAATCTTCTACCCTCTTGCCGGAAGAATCAAGGGAAGTTTTGTGGAATGTAATGATGAAGGAGCTGTGTTTATAGAAGCTCGAGTGGACCATCTTCTCTCGGAGTTTCTCAAATACTCTGTTCCTGAATCATTGGAACAACTCGTTCCTGTTGAAGCTAGGCCAAGAGAAGCTGTTACATGGCCTGTGTTGCTAATCCAAGCCAATTTCTTCAGCTGTGGAGGATTGGTTATCACAATATGCACTTCTCATAAGATCACTGATGCAACCTCTTTAGTGATGTTCATCAGAGGATGGGCTGAGTCCTCAAGAGGTTTAGGGATTACATTGATTCCTAGTTTCAACGCTTCAGAGTTCTTTCCTCTACCTCTTGGTGAACTTCCATCAAAACCAATGGATCATAAAGTCGAGGTTGAAGAGAAGAATTGGGTAACTAAGAGGTTTGTGTTCGATGCTTCAAACGTCAAGAAACTAAGAGCCAAAGCTTCAAGCAATCTTGTCAAGAATCCAACCCGTGTTGAAGCAGTCACAGCTCTTTTCTGGAGATGTCTTACTAAGGCTTCAAGATTAAGTTCTCCAACACCAAGAACTTCGGTGTTGCAAATACTAGTGAACCTACGAGGAAAGGTAAATTCTTTGTGTGAAAACACAATTGGGAATATGCTTTCCCTCATGATTCTCAAGAACGAAGAAGCTAAGATAGAAACAATTCAAGATGTGGTTGACGAGCTAAGACGTGCAAAGGAAATCTTCAGCTTGAACTGCAAGGATATGTCGAAGTCCTCGTCGAAAATTTTTGAGCTTTTGGAAGAGATTGGGAAAGTACATGGAAGAGGAACTGAGGTGGACTTGTGGATGAGTAATAGCTGGTGTAAGCTCGGTATGTATGAGGCAGATTTTGGATGGGGAAAGCCAGTTTGGGTGACCGGAAGAGGCACTTCTAATTTCAAGAACTTCATGTTGTTGATTGATACCAAAGATGGAGAAGGAATTGAAGCTTGGATCACTCTTACGGAAGAACACATGTCGCTGCTCGAATGTGATCAAGAGCTTCTTGAATCAGCTTCCCTGAATCCTCCTGTTTTAATCTAGATAAGAAAAAGAAAAAACACATTGCGTATTTCTTTTGAGAGATTTTATATGAGTTGGGTTTTGTTTTGTTTTTTTTTTTTTTTTGGACAACATATGAGTTGGTTAAAAGTTGTGTTGCTTCTTAAATAAGAACAAGTTTAGTTTTTCTTACAAGGGACTATGTTCTCAAGCAACCATTATGTGCATGTGCATGTCATCAAATTAAAACAATATCACGAGGGGACACAAATGTTGTTAATTAGTTGCAAAAGAATGAATTAAAGGAAAAGGTCATTAGAACACATTAAAAGTCTTATGTGATCAATGGAGGAAACGAGTCAAGAAAGTAAAAAATTAACTCTAATCCCTAGACTAGCCCTGGGCATTCGGGTATCCGATGGATTCGGGTTCGGATGTTCGGATTTTCGGATTTTCGGATGTAGAGATATAAAACCTGATAGGATATTTAATAAATTCGGGTCGGATTCGGGTAATTTGGCTTCGGGTTCGGGTAATTTTGGGTATACCCGAATTCATAATTTTTTTTTTGTCGTCAAAAGAAAAAAAAAATTACCTTCTAGCTCCTTTTCTTCATCTCTCTTCTTCACCCAAAAATCCTAGAGTTATTCATCCATAGCCACTACTTCAAAAACCAAATCAAATCTCCTATCCAATCTAACAACATCTATAGCAAATTATATGATATGATTCATATTAATCTCTGTTTCCAATCTCACTCACTCTTCAAAAGTTAAACACCACAAACTATCACTCAGTTTTTTAGATTTGCTTGTCATATTTCTCATAAAATTGATCTGGATGATGAAAAAATAAATAGATTAGGGATTATAGAGTTCTTCCGTTGATTGAGAAGAAAAAAATAAGTCAATTAGGAATTTTGGATTACATATATATATATATATATATAAATATTTAATGTTTTCATATTAAAACATAATAACTACGATGGCAAAATGGTTTATGATGCACCAAATAATGTTTAAGGTACTGGGTTTGAATCCACTTAGGTGCATTTTTGTACTTATTTCGGATCAATTCGAATCTTCTTTGGGTATCGGATAATACTCGAACCCGATCGGCTATCCGAATTTCAGAAAAATTAAATCTGATCGGGTATTACATGCCATCCGAATCCGAACCGAACTATATATTTCGGGTTGGGTTTGGGTTCGGGTTTCAGATTTGGTTAAAATGCCCAGGCCTACTAGACTATGCCTTCACAAGTTCATTAGAGTTAATCATGTTCAAGGTGATGATACAATCAAAACATACAAACAAAAAAAAGCATAAACTCAATGGTCTTTAATCACACTCTTATAGGTATATATATATTAAACAAATCATAACTTTCAAGGAAGATTAAAAATCAGAACAAACGAATTATGAATCAAGCACCCAACATCAGACTAGATTCAGCCCAAACATACATCCAGAGGCTTTTTGTCAGGGCAAAGAGTATTAATAGAATGCATAAAGCACAAGAGAATGAAATTGTATAGAAAATTTAAAAGAAAAGCAAACTCAAACTCACGGGAAATGACTTATAGATTTCATGTATCTCAAGAGGCAGAGACAATCACACATTCACACTTGGGTTTGAAGAGACATAGCGAAGCAACTCCTCATCGGCTTCAAATCTAGACATGTCGTTCTGGTCAAGGTTGATCCAAGCTTCTATGCCATCACCTTCCTTAGTATCAATGAAAGCTACCAGATTTTTGTAGCTCATCCTTGCAGAGGCAACCCACAAAGGTTTCCCCCATCCGAAATCTGCTTCATAAACCGGGAATTTGCATAGGCTCGTGAAGCTGAACGACACAATCTCACCGTCGACGAAACCTGAAGCTTGTTTGTTTAGAAACTCGAGGTGTCCTCTGCTGTCTTCTTGAAGTTTCTTCACGTACACTGCATCTATCTTTCTAATCTCTTCTCTCATTTGCTCCACAAGAGAAGGCTCTGCTTCATCATCTTCATTGATTGTCATCTTAGGGACAGTAACTGAGAATCTCATGATGTTCCCAAACATGTTGTCTGGTATAACTGGATCTGCTTGTCTACGCAAGTTCACCGGATGAATCAATGTATAGATCTTTCCGGTTTTGTCATCTTGGTTTGTTGACGCCATGAAACGGCTCCATATGAATACCGACAAGGCCTCAACACGTGTTGCGCGAATCTCATTGTTTCCGCTGAATCTTTCTCTTAAAGACTCAACAGAGGATTTCAAGAACACGAAGCGTTTGGTTACTATGTTTTCCTTTGTGATACCTGTGGCCATGTTTAAGTTTTCTATGTCACACGGAGGAAACATCTTGGCGAGATCAAAAGAAGGAGTAATGATTCCAGTGTCTCCACGAGCCAAAGCTGCCCAGCTTTTGATGAAGATGAGACCAGACAAGGCATCGCAGAGTTTATGGGAAAGGCCTATACCGAGTGCTAAGCCGCCGCATTGAAAGAAAGTGAGCTGTACCGTGAGAGGCACGTCACTCACTTCATGGAATTCGAATGGATGAAGCTTGTTAAGTTCATTGGGATTAGGGTTTTCTATAATCTGTGACATGTTGCAATTGGCTTTGGCTTCGACGAAAGACGCACCCATATCGTTGCACACAACGACATCTCCCGAGTTTTTCATGCGTCCTGCCAAGGGGTTGAAGAGATTCAATATTTCTGACAAGGAATTCTTGATGTGATCACTTCGTTCATTGTTTGAGAGATTGGTCTTGTTGTGGTAAAAGAAAAGGAAAGGCATGAAAATGGGAGGAGCAAGTTGATCAAGGAAAGAAAGATGATGGCAAGGAAGATGATTAAGGTTTATAGATCAGGGCTTGACGAGTTCCTGAGAAGTCACCGTGATCTTAAGCTCCATTCTTGTTTTGAAACCACTTATAATTAATGGATATGAGAAGACTCATGTTTCGTCGTTAGGATTATATAAGTAAAAGATAAAGGAGACTCTTAAACAACACACCTCATGGTGATTAGAGACCCAAGTGAACAAGGAAGTTGCAAACTTTGTAATTGGTACAAAGATTTGGTTTTGGAGACTTGATATCTGGAATGTTTTGTCAACATTATGAAACTTGATATGGGGTTTTAGTTGTTTTATACTAACGTTAGGTGAAGACTAATACCTTGAACATGTGAATGCTGTAAGTGAGCTAAGCAGCTTCCACAGTATACCTTTTTCTGCAAGAAACTATTTTTTCTTCCTTTATCTCGATCTATTGTAAAACAATCATGTACACGAAATGACTTTAGGGATTAGGACAAACAAGTTATATTCATTCGACGTACAGATGCCAATCCAAACAAAAACTGAGTTTGGTTAGTGAACAACTTAATTACTTGATCCTTTTTTTTGTTCTTTAATTAACGAAACTAATTAAGCATTTTGTAGTTGATTATGATCATAATGGTTACCAACAATTTATAAAGTCTTACTTTTGATATCGAAGACTTCATTTATTATTGACATTTTAACTCTAATGAAATGTCAAAGTTAGAGGAGCTACCAATCAAATCCCAACATCATCATTAAACTAGTTGGGGTTGGTGGTCGATGGTCCTCAACATCTCCTTAATTAGTCCTTACCGTAAACGTTTGACAATTATGTTTAGCTAAATTTATCTATTCGACTCGTCTAAACTATACGTTTATATATATTTTATGTATTGCGATTTGTAACATTTTTTTTATTATTTTGTACTGTATGTTTTTGCTCGACGGATTCCTCTTTCCAAGTCAATGGAACGATTAGGTAGAACTCTAAATCGTTAATTGCTATTTTTCGAATTGAAAATTAGTGTCATGAATTATTCCAAATTCCAATTCTTTAACTTAATAAATGTGGGCTGTTCATCTACTTTGAATGAATATGATTATTACGACCAATTACAACTAACAACAATAATACTAGTATAGATTGTAGAAACGATTTTTTTTTTTTTTGAACAACCAGATTGTAGAAACGATTATCTTATTAATTATTAGTGAACAAATAAGGCTTTTATTAATAAAAACGATCTATATAGTTAGAAATCAATATAGTAAACGTTAATTTATTTGTATAAAACTCCATACATAAATAATTAATAATATTTTGTTGGCACCATATTGGGTGTTGAATTCGTCTCCTAGTTGCCAATGAATATTAAATCTAAAATTTCATTAAATGTTATTCTGAAAAATATTAAGGCAGCAGAGAAAGATTCTTGCTGGAGCGAGCGAGTTAATATTTTGTTAGTTACGCGAGAGAAGATCGTAATGATTCAAATCAAAATTATAGTTTAACGAAAACGTTAGGGGTCTTTGTTGAGTTACGTATCTCACTCAGCGCTCAACACGATCAACGTCACGTCACGTTCATTGGATTACATTACATCTGATATTTGATTATTATTCAATGGGATTAATTAATATGGGGTTATCCACTATACTCAATAGAAAACGTACAAACTTCTGGAAAAATGTTAAAATTAAAGGACAATTGCTAATTAGGAGTGTTAATAATAGATTAATGTTCTTAAATGCTTGTTAACGTTGTTGACTGTGGTGACTCGTGAAATTTGTCCGTGGGACAATTGATTTTTAAAAATTATATTCTCTGCCTTTGAAATGTTAAAATTAGGAATTTATCCAATGTGAATGAGTCTTCAAATAGAAATCATCGTATAAAAAACAAAATTAAAATCAACCTCAATAATAGTATGGCAACCTCGTGATTAACAATATCATTGTACCATTAGTAAACTAAACCTTTATTATTCGTGATCTAAAATAAAGTCGTTTTATATTAACGAAAAAAACAACTGTGTTTTAGTTTCCGTCACGGTTTATTTGTAATGTTTGATAATATTGTGTTCTAATTTTTTTTTAACAAAGATTTTTTTTAAAAATGTAGATACTTTTTTTTTATGGAGGAATAAAATTTTTGTAAATCAGCAATGAATCCAAAAGTGACTTTTTTTTTTTGATAAAATCCTATAAAATATTAGTCTAAAGGGATTACTTAAAATTCTGAAAAAGGAGATGATACAAAATTAGTAATAATATAGAAATTTTGATTATGAAAAAGAATCTTTCCTAATTGTTGTTGTTTCATGATGAACTCATGAACATTAATGTAATTGGAAATAATGCTGGCTCTGACAGGTCACAAATATTTTGAAGACTTCGAATTTTTTTAAAAAAAAATACTTAAGTAAGAAAGTTGGATTAAAAGAATCAAATTTGGTAACGTAGACCCGCCAACATTAATGTTTTATAGATAAGGACAAGAACCTATTTCTCATTTTTTATAACTCACTCATCATCATCATCATCATCATCATCCATTCCACAAATTTCAATTTCTGGTGTCATTATTATGATCTTTGAAACAGAACACCCAAATTAAAAAAAGTTGTGGAAGAAAAAGAGAGAGAGATAAGAAGATTCTGTGTGTATTTTTTTTTTTCTTTTTCATTTTTTCTTTTTCTCTCTTTTTTTGTTTCTTGAGGTCTCAAAAAAATATCTCAAAGCGAAAAGTCGCTTTTTTATTTTTCCTTTTTTTGTGAAATTTTTATAAGGAAGCAAAACAAAACCGAAGAGATAGATAGACGTGGAGAAAAGCAGACGTCTCTGTGTCTGTTTCTTCGTTGTTTGGTTTTTGATTCATCATCATCGGGGCTCTCTTTATTAAGGGTTTTTGTCCTGTTTCAATACCCAAACTTTGGATTCTCTTCTCTCCTCTTCTTCTCTTTCTGTTCGTTTTGTGCGTTGCCTTGTTCATCTGTAATAATCTCGAGATAGAGAGATGTATTATCAGTTGAGCAAGTCTTCTTACAGAGACTCTTTGAAGATTCTCGAGGCTGATATTGAGCACGCCAATGGACTGTGAGTCATCCATCATCTGCCTTCTTTTCTGGGTTTTTTTTTTTATATGTTGGTTATCTGATTTTTCTGGGTTTAGGGTTTTGATTATTAGTTTTAACATGATTTGAGGAATTATGGAATTGAATTAGCCGTAACCCACTTAGGATGCATATCCTATCCCCCCCCATAAGTAAATTCTCAGTCTTTTTAGTTCACAAAGTTATATTGTTACAGATAAATCGAAACTTTGCAGAAATGGTTTATGTGATTAGAAGGATAGTACCTGATTAGTCCTCAGAATTGGTCTCTGTCTGTGTTGTGTGGTATATTGATGCATATGTTGTTTGAAGAATTGGGTTATGTGAATAGTAGGATAGTAACTGATTAGTCTCAAAATTGGTGTCTGTGTGGTGTGTTCTCGAGGCATATGTTATCTGAAGAGATGGTTTATATGATTAAAAGGATAGGCACTGATTAGTCTCAAAGTTGGTATTTGTGTGGTGTTGTCTTGATGCTTTATGTTGTTTGAAGAAATGGGTCTATGAATGACTCTATGTGATTAAAAAGGATTAGTGAAGTAACTGATTTGTCTCAAAACTGATTCAGGGCGGCTGAGATTCCAATGGGAAAGAGCGGTGTGCGTCTACAGATGAAATTGGTGTGTAGCAATTTGGCTCCATTCTTCATATTCCTGCTACAATGGATGGATTTCTCATGTCTGCTTCCAAGATATTTTGATTTCTTCCACATACTCATATATAAGGTTGTTACCATATATATATACAGTCCTCTGTTAACACGACTTGCCTCTGTTTGTGTGTGTAGAGTAGATTCCCTGATAGTTTTTCCCCCTTTCCTCTTGGCTTGTTTGTTTTATAGGTGTCTTCTTTGTCTTGTACAGGTACGGCCTGATGGGCGGTGGAATCTATCTAGGTACGGAAGGAAAGCTACCATTAGGGAGTTTTACGGTAAGACCAAGAAGCCCATCTGATGTGATTTTTTATTTATTGTTAGTGGCTTAATCTTATAACATGGCTTTGCCTAAGTGCAGGTGTTATATTACCATCACTTGAGCGTCTTCATATCAACTTTGCTGACTTACCAGAAGAAAGCATGTGGTTTCCGAATCCTAAAGCCATAACCAAAAAGCAGCAGTATGACATCGAAGGCAGCAGATTCATGAATAGCATTGACTTGGAAAGAGAAGACGAATGCGGAATATGCTTAGAGCCATGCACGAAGATGGTGCTGCCAAACTGTTGCCATGCCATGTGCATCAAATGTTACCGTAACTGGAACACAAAGTCGGAGTCATGTCCCTTTTGTCGGGGAAGCATCAAGAGAGTGAACTCAGAGGACCTGTGGGTGCTGACATGCGATGAAGATGTTGTGGATCCAGAGACGGTCACTAAAGAGGATCTCCTTCGGTTTTACCTCCATATAAATAGCCTCCCAAAGGATTATCCTGAAGCAGCTTTCTTAGTGTACAACGAGTACTTGATATGATGATTTCACCCTGAAACACAAACACGGGTGTACAGAAGGGAGAGTGAGAGACAGAGAGAGATCCCCAGACCTTTTAAAATTAAGTGTACATAAAGAATCTGGTGATCCAATTGTGTTCCTTCATTTTTAGATTTATGATATATGATAATAATAAGAAGATTCTCATTCTCTCCTCATCTGTTACCCTTTTGCCATCATAAAACATGTTTCAAGTTCCAGAATAAACTTGTTTAGAATAGAAGGAACGTCATATTCCAGATAAACCGAACCAAACCAAACCAAATCAAACCGAGACAGTCAGATAAATTAATTGTGAAATTGTGAGTAAACCTGTCTCACTTTTGGTACAATCCCAAGTCTCAGAGAGCATATTTTACAGAAGGGTGGTGAAATCAAGTGAAGAAGAAGAACACAAAGGTTTCATCAACTATGGTAATGGTGACTAATCGTTTCACTCTACTACTTGTTCTCGTCGTTATCTCGATCTCCTTCTCCTCCTCGTTTTCTCAGGTATATATCTCCATCTCTTTACTTGTCTAAAACCCTAGGTATTCTTAATCGGAGAAACCAAATCGTTTTCTTATTTTTTACTTGGGATATTCTATAGCAGGTACGCGCAACAAGTGAAACCAATCTCAGGATCCAATCATTCTCGTCGGATCTTTCAACGCTGCAAACTCAAATTGGGTACTATTACTAAAAACCACTTCTTCTCTGTTGAATGTTTTCGTATTGTTGTTACTGATCTGTGCCTAAATGTGAACTAGAGGATCATAATTAAGGAAAGTAAGAAGGTCATTTGTATAAGATTAGATAATTCTTAAGTTGAATTAGCTGATTTGGTTAGGCACATGAATGAATCTATTAGTCATAAAGTTGTGACCTTTTCTTATTTTGGGTGTAGCTACAAGTTTAACAACACCAACCTTCTACGCCGTGCTATGACTCATGCTTCTTTCTCTCAAGAGAACAACAAAGCCTTGAGTATCTTTGGAACCCATATCATTGAAACTTCTGTCTCTCTTCACTATCTCACTGAAGATATCGATGCCTCCTCGAAAGCTCTGAACCGTTTGATAGCACAGGTTTCAAATGTGGAGTCCTCATGTGCTCTTGACGGAGGCCGGTTGGGTTTGGGGAAGATAATCAGGGTTTCCCCGAAGACAGATGCATCGAACCCGGCTATTCTTTGTGGTGGCTTTAGGGCAATCGTTGGAGCTATTGCTATTGATGATGCTGGAACGGTTGATAAGGCCATCAATGTTTTCTGGAAAGTACATGGAGATCGAGCTGGAAGACTAGTGTCTATCTTGTAAATTAGTGCTTTTAAAAAAAAGTCTGGTTTGTTTGGGATGGCAAGTTCTAAGAGACTCCTCTCTAATCGCTTGGTTGATGTTAATTAGTAGGTGATGATGTTACTTAAGGGATTAACTTAAACCGATATGGATGTGGTTTTAGTTTGGTAGCTATTTTTTCTTTCACCGAGCAATCTATAGGGTGCAAATAGGGTGCAAATGGTTGCACTAAATTAATAAGTTGAAAGAGTTGAACAAATATTCAACTCACTTTTTACCATTTGAGATGTATAAGTTGAAAGAGTTGAACAAACGTATTTAACCCCTTCAACTCAAAAAGTTGGAAAACTGAACAAATTACAAAGGAAAAATGTTCAATCCATTCATCCACTATTTTGCAGATGAAAAGTTGAATGCTGTTCAACTTTTTTTTTTTCAACTCAAAATTTTCTAACCATTCAATCTTATACAACCATTTGCACCCATAGTTTTCAACTAAAGAGGTTCAAGATTAAACAAATACATGTTTATTTATGTTTATAAACAAATCGATTAGAAAATATGGGGTTGTATTAATATATATATATCCATAGAAAATGTGCAAGTGGTCCAAAAATTGTGATAGAAGTGCATGCAAGACTTTAAGGAATCAACAGTTGTAAAAGATCTTATGAATATCATCATCATGATGTACAAATGATGCCATTGCGCGACACATTGTAATTCCAAGTGTTACATACATGTGTGCTGAAGTCTGAACTAAGCAAGTCATAGGAAATTGGGAAATCCCAATCACCAATTCATTTTTCATTGTACTATGTATTTATTTAAGAGTAATTTAGCTTTAATTTACTTATTATTATGTTCAATGTACAATTGATTAAAAAAATCTTTGAAGTAATATATACAGTATCTTTTTGAATAATTTTTTTTTAGTGTTGTTTTGGAAGATTTTTTTATTAGAATCTGTGATTTATATTCTAAATTTGTCTTACATTCAATATACTTTTTTGACTAAAAAAAAATGGTTGTGATCTTTCTTAAATTATTACATTACCAAAATAAAAGTCACGTGGACGGAAGCAAACGTTTCTCATTGGATGAAACACATCACCCACTTCAATGTCACGACACAATCATACTCGCACACACAAGGAAAAAAAAAGGAGTTTGAGAGAGGAGAAAAACCAAAACGCACCGCGTCGGTCGTGCTGCTGCAACGTTTCTTCTTCTTTCTCACCTGTAGCCTCTTCCTTGTCCTCCCTCGCTAATTTATTACTCACGGATCTCTTAGACTCTAGCCGTTTCACACACTTCCCCTTCGACTCTCTCTCTCTCTCTCTCTCTCTCTCCCGTATTTGATTACGAAGATATTGCTAATCTCTCTCTCCTTTAAGCCTTCTCCGGTCTCCGGAAATTTGTGGTAGATCTGTTTTGGGGATCGTATTTTAGATAATGCACGAGAATAATGATCTCCCCCAGGATTCTGTTGATTCTATAGCTGATGAGGTTAAGATTGATGACGAGTCTAATGGGCAACAAGACCTTGATCCTGACCAGGTGAGACATTTTCTAATTTTGTTTAACCATGCTCGATGTTTATGTTGTTGGATGCTGAAATTGGGGTAGTATATACAGGGAACAAGTTTCGTTGACAGTAAGGAAGATATGTTTGTTGATGCTCCTGAAGAGTTGAATTTTGATACACCTAGCAGCAAAGAAGCTCCCACGACTGATGATGACGACGATGATAATAACGGAGAGCTTCGAAATCAATTCAATGTTTGTGATTTTTTTTTTTTATGATAACTTTTCTAAGTTTTGATTTCCCCCATTTGTTTCTGTTTGTTTCATTGTTTGTTTTCTTCTACATACAGAATGAGAAGGAAGGTGGAGATTGGGAGAAGGAACTTGCAGGGCTTCAGGAGCAGTTTAAGCTTTTGACTGGTGAGAATGATTTGAAAAGTGAAGATGGGAACACTAGTGTGGATATTGTCAGCCGTTTCTCAAAGTTTCTAAAAACTGCCAAGGAAGAGCGTATTCAGCATGAGGATGCACTCAGGGGGCTTCACGAGGTTATCACCGGGAAGGACGCTGAGATTACTGATCTCACAACTAAGATTTCCGAGCTTTCTTCGTCGAATTCAGTTTCTGAGCTGAGTCATCATCAGGCACAGAACGATGAGCAACTTGAGGCTGCTACTGATAGGATCATGATTTCTCTGAGTAATGTATTTGGGCAGGAGGAGCTGCAGTATGGTTCTTCTATCTCTGAAAAGCTTGCTCATCTGGAGAACCGTGTTTCCTTTTTAGGTGCCAAGTATACTGAATTTTACTACGGTGCTGATCAGTTAAGGAAGTGTTTGTCTAGTGATGCCTTGGATCTTACTTTCCAAGAGGATTTTGGTTCAGCTCTTGGTGCTGCTTGTTCTGAGTTACTTGAGCTCAAACAGAAGGAAGCATCACTCTTTGAGAGACTTGCTCATCTCGAAGATGAGAATAGGAAATTTGTTGAACAAGTGAACACGGATAAAGAAATGATCGAGTCAATGAGAACAGACTTTGGGAATATTAAGGCAGAGCTTGACCAAGAAAAGACAAAGTGTTCTAACACAAAAGAAAAGCTCAGCATGGCTGTAACAAAGGGGAAGGCGTTAGTTCAGAACCGGGATGCTCTGAAACATCAACTGTCTGAAAAAACCACAGAGCTTGCGAATAGGTTGACTGAATTACAAGAGAAGGAGATTGCCCTTGAAGCTTCTGAATCAGTGAAGGGGCAGCTGGAACAATCGTTAGCCGAAAAGACTGATGAACTTGAGAAATGCTATGCTGAATTGAATGATAAGTCCGTATCCCTGGAAGCATATGAGGTATCCAAGAAAGAGTTGGAACAGTCTCTGGCTGAGAAAACAAAAGAACTCGAAGAGTGTTTGATTAAACTACAAGAGATGTCAACAGCATTGGATCAATCTGAACTCGAAAAAGGCGAGTTAGCAAAATCCGATGCTATGGTTGCATCATATCAGGAAACGATATCGGTGAGGAACTCAATCATTGAAAATATTGAAACTATCCTGTCAAACATAGACACACCTGAAGCAGGTCAGTCTTCTGATATCATTGAAAAAGTTAGGTCACTTGCTGAAGAGAGGAAAGAGCTCACAAATGTTTCCCAGGAATACAACAGACTAAAAGATTTGATCTTCTCCATTGACTTACCAGAGGAGATTTCCCTATCCAGCTTAGAAAGTCGCCTAGCTTGGCTTAGAGAATCTTTTCTCCAGGGAAAAGATGAAGTTAGTGCCTTGCAAAACCAGATCGAAAGTGTAAGCACGTCTCTTTCAGCACAAATGGAGGAGAAAGATAACATCAGAAAAGAGCTGGATGATTTAACTTTCAGTTTGAAAAAAATGGAGGAAACTGCAGAGCGAGTTTCTTTGGAGAGAGATGAAACTGTGAGGAGACTTGTGGAAATCTCTGGCTTGATGACAGAAGGAGCCGAAGATCATCCTTCTTCAGCTATCAATTTACTTGTTGATAGATCCTTCGAAAAGATAGAAAGGCAAATCAGGGATTCTAGTGACAGTTCTTATGGCAACGAAGAAATATTTGAAAGCTTTCAAAGTCTCCTTTATGTGAGAGATCAAGAGTTGTCACTTTGTAAGGAAATGCTAGGAGAGGAAGTGCAGGTTAGTTTGCAGGTAAGCAATATCTCAAATGAGCTAAAAATCGCATCTCAAGAACTTGCTTTTGTGAAAGAAGAAAAAATTGCTTTGGAGAAAGATCTTGAGCGATCAGAGGAGAAATCTGCTTTACTCAGAGACAAACTTTCTATGGCTATCAAGAAAGGCAAGGGACTAGTCCAAGATAGGGAAAAGTTTAAAACTCAGTTGGATGAGAAAAAATCTGAAATCGAGAAGCTGATGCTCGAGTTGCAGCAGCTAGGTGGTACAGTTGATGGCTACAAGAATCAGATAGATGTGTTATCGAGAGACTTAGAGCGCACAAAAGAGCTAGAGACTGAGCTTGTTGCTATTAAAGACGAAAGAGATCAACACAAGCAATCATTATCTCTAAATGACGCATTGTTGCAGAAAGTGATGAAATCAGTTGATATTATAGCTCTCCCTGTTGATTTAGTATCTGAGGATCCGTCAGAAAAGATTGCCCAACTTGCTGGGTACTTCAAAGAAGTGCAACTGGCCAGAGTAGAGGAACAAGAAGAGCTAGAAAAAGTAAAGGCAGAAGCCGATGCGTTAGCCAGTAAATTAGCAGAAACCCAAACATCCCTGAAGTTGGTTGAGGATGCCTTGTCTACTGCAGAGGGTAACATCAATCAGCTTGATGAGGAGAATAGAGAAGTCCAAGCTGCCAAGGAAAATATTGAACTTGAGCTGCAAAAAGCAGTTGCACATGCCTCCTCATTAGCTAGCGAACTGGATGAAGCTTTTGCAACCAAAAGCACACTTGAAGCTGCACTCATGCAGGCTGAAAAAAATATATCTGATATTATTAGTGAAAAGGAAGAGGCTCAAAGCAGAACTGCTACTGCAGAAATGGAGCTAGAGATGTTGCAAAAAGAAGTTTCGGTTCAGAATAACAAATTAACAGAAGCACATAGCACCATAAATTCACTTGAAGAAACACTTGCTCAGACAGAAAGCAACATGGATTCGCTGTCCAAGCAAATCGAAGATGAAAAAGTTCTGACTACAAATTTGAAGAATGAGTTAGAGCAGCTTAAAAGTGAGGCAGAGTTTGAGCGTAGCAAGATGGCTGATGCTTCCTTGAAAATAGGATCCCTTGAGGACGCACTAATGAAGGCAGAGAATAGTCTTTCTGCTTTACAAGGAGAAATGGTGAAAGCTGAAGTCGAGATATCAACTCTTAGTAGTAAACTTAATGTATGCATGGAAGAGTTAGCTGGATCAAGTGGAAACTCACAGATAAAATCTTTGGAGATTATTTCTCATCTTGATAATCTCCAGATGCTCCTGAAGGATGGAGGTCTAATTTCCAGGGTGAATGAATTCCTTGAAATGAAATTCAAGAGCCTTAGAGATGTGGATGTCATTGCTAGAGATATCAAGGGTTTATTGGCAGGGGAAATGGACAACGCTGAGGTAACCGTAGTCTCTAACATTACCAGATTTTCTTTCTTCTATGTGTTAAATTTTTTCATATCAAAATTTACAGTTACCCTTCATCACTCCTATTTTTACGTAGTTGATTGTTCCAAAGATGTCTTACCTACGGATCTCCAATTTGTTATTTCCCGATGATGCACACATTCGTTAGAATCTGTTCTGGCTAGAAGTTGATTAATGGAGATATATCATGATGAATTATTATTCTGTGAAACATTTGTCAATAAAAATATATCTATGGTGCATGTGCGCATTTTGCAATATAGATAGGTCAGACTGAATTTTCTCTTGGCTAATTTTTTGTTAGGCTGCTCTCTTGATAATGCTGTTTATATTTTCAGGACGATTCAACTGTGGTAGCATCATTATTGAATGGCATTGATGAATCAGTGAATACAGAGCTTGAGAATAGTGAAGGAAATGCAGCCGCTGAAGATGAAATTTCTTCATCTCTTAGGAAGATGGCAGAGGGGGTCAGGCGTAGAAACAAAATCCTCGAGACTAACTTTGAGGGTTTCACAACTTCCATTGATACGCTCGTTGCAGTGTTGATGCAAAACATAACAGCAGCTAGGGCTGATGTGATAAATGTATTGGGTCATAATGAGTCCCTGAAAGAACAGGTGAAGAGTGTGGAAGATATTGTCCGCGAACAGGAGACCACTATATCTGCATTACAAAAAGATTTGTCATCTTTGATGTCAGCATGTGGTGCGGCTGCCCGAGAACTGCAGTTGGAAGTGAAAAATGACCTCTTAGATTTGGTTCAGTTCCAAGAAAATGAGAACGGTGGTGTGATTGAATCAACTGAACACCTACAGGAGCTTCATGTAAGTGAATGCGCCCAGAGAGTAAAAGAATTATCTTCTGCCGCAGGGAAGGCATGTACTACTCTTAAACTCTTTGAGACAACAAATAAAGCAGCTGCCGTTGTAATCCGAGATATGGAGAACAGACTAAAAGAAGCATCTGTCGCTTTAGAAAAGGTTGTGTTAGAAAGAGATTTAAACCAAACTAAGGTTTTAAGTTCTGAGGCCAAGGTGGAATCTATGGAAGAGCTTTGCCAAGATCTTAAACTTCAGTTGGAAAATCTCAGAGCAAAGGAAGAGATATGGCATGAAAAAGAAGTGGAACTGTCTACATTACATGATAAATTATTGGGTCAAGAGCAAGGTAATATTTTCTTTTGTTGTCTCTCATTTCTTTAAATCTTCTTAGCATGCTTACCACTCTACTGAAATGCCATGTGCTGTTGCTTCGAGTTGCAGAAGCAAAGGAAACTCTAATTCCAGCATCTGATATGCGTGCCCTTTTTGAAAAAGTAAATGGTATTGAGGTGCCTTCAGTAGATCCAGTCAATGAGTTAGATCCACGGAGTCCATATGATGTAAAGAAGTTATTTGCGATTGTTGATAGCGTTACTGAGATGCAGCATCAGATAGACGTCTTAGCATATGAACAAAAAGAGCTCAATTCCACCTTGGCAGAAAAGGATCTTGAAATTCAAGGTCTGAAGGAGGCGGCTGAAGCAGATAGTACGACCGAGCTAGAGTTAGTGAAGGCAAAGACTGAACTGTCCAAGCTAATATCTGGTTTGGAAAAACTGCTGGGTATATTGGCGGGCAATGATCCTTTTGTAGACCCAAACTTGTCTGAGTCATGGACACTCGTACAAGCACTAGAGAGAAAGATAACTTCCCTTCTCCTAGAATCAGAGAGTTCAAAATCAAGGGCCCAAGAACTTGGTTTAAAGTTGGCCAGTAGTGAAAAACTTGTCGATAAATTATCATTGAAAGTCAAAGAATTTGAAGATAAACTTCAAAGCAAAGCGATTCAGCCTGATATTGTACACGAAAGAAGCATCTTCGAAGCACCTTCTACCTCAGAGATATCCGAGATTGAGGACAAGGTAATATTTTATCTTGTGCTATTTCAGCTTATTCCTTGACCCTTGTCTTGTTCAGTCTATCTGCAGCTAAGTTATGATCTTAAACTATAAAATTTAGCATTGATCTCTTGCTATGTTTTAATTGACTGAACCCATTTATTGCTCAGGGAGCCTTGGGGAAAAAATCAATATCACCCGTGCCTACAGCAGCGCAAGTGAGAACAGTGAGGAAGGGGTCGACAGATCATCTTTCTATCAACATAGATTCAGAGTCCGAGCATCTGATGAACCACAACGAAACAGATGAAGATAAAGGTCAGAACACAGGCGTCTACATATCTATCTCGGTTATTGCTTAAAGTATGATATGAGCCTCTCAGTTGACTCATATTTAAACACATATATATATATATTCCTTGCAGGCCATGTCTTCAAATCTCTCAATATGTCTGGTCTTATTCCAGNGGTCTGAAGGAGGCGGCTGAAGCAGATAGTACGACCGAGCTAGAGTTAGCGAAGGCAAAGACTGAACTGTCCAAGCTAATATCTGGTTTGGAAAAACTGCTGGGTATATTGGCGGGCAATGATCCTTTTGTAGACCCAAACTTGTCTGAGTCATGGACACTCGTACAAGCACTAGAGAGAAAGATAACTTCCCTTCTCCTAGAATCAGAGAGTTCAAAATCAAGGGCCCAAGAACTTGGTTTAAAGTTGGCCAGTAGTGAAAAACTTGTCGATAAATTATCATTGAAAGTCAAAGAATTTGAAGATAAACTTCAAAGCAAAGCGATTCAGCCTGATATTGTACACGAAAGAAGCATCTTCGAAGCACCTTCTACCTCAGAGATATCCGAGATTGAGGACAAGGTAATATTTTATCTTGTGCTATTTCAGCTTATTCCTTGACCCTTGTCTTGTTCAGTCTATCTGCAGCTAAGTTATGATCTTAAACTATAAAATTTAGCATTGATCTCTTGCTATGTTTTAATTGACTGAACCCATTTATTGCTCAGGGAGCCTTGGGGAAAAAATCAATATCACCCGTGCCTACAGCAGCGCAAGTGAGAACAGTGAGGAAGGGGTCGACAGATCATCTTTCTATCAACATAGATTCAGAGTCCGAGCATCTGATGAACCACAACGAAACAGATGAAGATAAAGGTCAGAACACAGGCGTCTACATATCTATCTCGGTTATTGCTTAAAGTATGATATGAGCCTCTCAGTTGACTCATATTTAAACACATATATATATTCCTTGCAGGCCATGTCTTCAAATCTCTCAATATGTCTGGTCTTATTCCAACACAAGGAAAAATGATAGCAGATCGGGTTGATGGAATCTGGTAAAACACTCACCAATATCAAAAAAAAAATGATCTGAAAGTGCTCCCAGAATCGTTTTATCTAATTTGAGCGCGGGGTTTGATTTCTGCAATGCAGGGTCTCAGGTGGAAGAGTATTAATGAGCCGTCCTCAAGCAAGGCTTGGCGTTATGGTGTACAGTCTCTTATTGCATCTGTGGCTCCTAGCCTCCATCTTGTAACAAGACAGGTGACACTTAGGTCTCTCACATGAAACTACACACAAAAGAAACACATAAATTACTCAAGTCTCTCTTCTCTATTCTTCCCATTCTTTGTCGACCCGTAAGCAGAGAATGATAGGTGTCGTCTTGTATATATAACCTGAATAATGTCTCGATTATCTGCGAGCTTTTTGCATCTTAGTTGTTCAGTTTCTTAGTCCTAGAAATGTTCTATTAGGACTCCGAAATGGAGCAGTACGTTATTACTTACAGTTGGGTTTGTTTGTTTCTCCCAAGTTTTTCAGAAAAAGTGAAACATCTGTTCCATGACTTAACAAGTTTTGTGTCGGAAACGACTTTTTAAAGTTCTGAATGACTGTAAAAAGGTAGTACAGTAGTATTTTGAATAGCTCTCTAATGAGAGAGTATGATCCTCATCTAATGAAACAAAACATTTCGACTCTTTAATAGCTAGCCTTTTTTGTACTTCGACTGCTTCGTACCTACCACTTCATTAACTATATTTTCTATTCCCAAGAATTGAGCTTTGGAATTGACGTATACAACCAAAGGCAAGAAATATAAATTAACTTGCTCTAACCAGAAAAGCTTTGTCTTTAAACTATATATAGAGGCAACGAGGGAATAGTCTTTAGCATCTACGATGGCACAAAACTAGCATCGAATTAAATTGACCTCAAAGATTTTTTTGAAATTGAGCTCAGCTGATTTAGCTGAACAATATAATAACGTGAGTAATGTCGAAAATCTACCATGAAAACTAAGTCATTAAATTTGACACCAAAAAGACTGTCTACCCAATTGATTGCATTTTCCTTTTCTGGTAATTTGTCCCAACCCCAACCTACCAATTTCCCTATAAAGAATCATATTCTTTCCTGTTGTGTTTGCATTTTGACACTGATTTTTTTTATTAAGTAAATTATATTTCCTTCTGAATGAAATGTCACTTATCCTAAATGTATAATGACTGTCCTTTTTTGCAAAAAAAAAATGATTTTCATCTCAACTCATTTTGTGCATAGTAAAATTAAGATTGATCTATTGGAGAGAAACTTGTGGGCACGCTTTTTTGTTGTCGACTCTGCAACCGAGAGAGGACGACAACCACCATCTTCTTAACGTACGTCTATATACTAGTTCTAAAAATTCTCTTTGATAGCAGAATATAACATATCCATCCATCCTGGCAGTGCCGGCTTACGGGCTTAATCATATTATAGGCCTCTGCAGGGGCGGACCTATGTATGAAAGAGGTAGGTCATCTGACATGGGTAAACTAAATAAATAATTGTTTTTACATGTAATTTTATAAAGTTTCAGTAGCACAGATGGTAAATTCTATAGTGTTGACCTCCCCAAAACCGGGTTCAAATCACCATTATGACACAAATATTTTTTTATTCTATAATTGACCTCCCTAAATNCGATTATCTGCGAGCTTTTTGCATCTTAGTTGTTCAGTTTCTTAGTCCTAGAAATGTTCTATTAGGACTCCGAAATGGAGCAGTACGTTATTACTTACAGTTGGGTTTGTTTGTTTCTCCCAAGTTTTTCAGAAAAAGTGAAACATCTGTTCCATGACTTAACAAGTTTTGTGTCGGAAACGACTTTTTAAAGTTCTGAATGACTGTAAAAAGGTAGTACAGTAGTATTTTGAATAGCTCTCTAATGAGAGAGTATGATCCTCATCTAATGAAACAAAACATTTCGACTCTTTAATAGCTAGCCTTTTTTGTACTTCGACTGCTTCGTACCTACCACTTCATTAACTATATTTTCTATTCCCAAGAATTGAGCTTTGGAATTGACGTATACAACCAAAGGCAAGAAATATAAATTAACTTGCTCTAACCAGAAAAGCTTTGTCTTTAAACTATATATAGAGGCAACGAGGGAATAGTCTTTAGCATCTACGATGGCACAAAACTAGCATCGAATTAAATTGACCTCAAAGATTTTTTTGAAATTGAGCTCAGCTGATTTAGCTGAACAATATAATAACGTGAGTAATGTCGAAAATCTACCATGAAAACTAAGTCATTAAATTTGACACCAAAAAGACTGTCTACCCAATTGATTGCATTTTCCTTTTCTGGTAATTTGTCCCAACCCCAACCTACCAATTTCCCTATAAAGAATCATATTCTTTCCTGTTGTGTTTGCATTTTGACACTGATTTTTTTTATTAAGTAAATTATATTTCCTTCTGAATGAAATGTCACTTATCCTAAATGTATAATGACTGTCCTTTTTTGCAAAAAAAAAATGATTTTCATCTCAACTCATTTTGTGCATAGTAAAATTAAGATTGATCTATTGGAGAGAAACTTGTGGGCACGCTTTTTTGTTGTCGACTCTGCAACCGAGAGAGGACGACAACCACCATCTTCTTAACGTACGTCTATATACTAGTTCTAAAAATTCTCTTTGATAGCAGAATATAACATATCCATCCATCCTGGCAGTGCCGGCTTACGGGCTTAATCATATTATAGGCCTCTGCAGGGGCGGACCTATGTATGAAAGAGGTAGGTCATCTGACATGGGTAAACTAAATAAATAATTGTTTTTACATGTAATTTTATAAAGTTTCAGTAGCACAGATGGTAAATTCTATAGTGTTGACCTCCCCAAAACCGGGTTCAAATCACCATTATGACACAAATATTTTTTTATTCTATAATTGACCTCCCTAAATTTATTTTCTGGGTCCGCCACTGGGCCTCTGGGCAAACTAAAAAAAAAATGTCCCTTAACCTATCGAAAAACTTATTAATTTTTTTTGGGTCTCTTTAGTGCATATAATTTTTTTTTTGTGCCCCTTTCTAGCTTACAAATTTTTTTTGTGCCCACTTAGCTTACAAAGTTTTTTTTTTGGTGCCTTTTTAACTTGTAAATTTTTTTTTGTGCCCCTTTTCTTATACGTATATACCCCGTTAATTTATGTACCCGAGACAGTCGCACTGCCCGCCCACCTAGTTAAGCCGGCACTGCATCCTGGTACACAAGATTAGACAGCGTGTTTATTTATCTGATATCACCATAAACGTTACAAATTGAATGCGACGTTTTTTAGTGAGAAGTATCTCAACCTCAGAAATATGACCGATCCATAGCAAATTAAAAATTGTTACCATTCAAAAATCCAATGATATTAGTTATACAAACTTCAAATAATTTTGTTATATTTTTAAGATATTAATTAATTTAAATATAAGTTACTTTGATTACAGCTGTAATAAAAACATAATAGTTATTTAAACAAAAATAAACAAGTTAACAAAATTAGAGAAAACAATAAGGAAAAGGTAAGCAAAACATAAGGAAACAAAAATTAAGATTGAAATATGAGACACTAAAACAAAGATAGATGATTATTAATAGCTAACAATACCAAACAACGTGTTAATACAAAAGATTACAAAACATCAAAATTTATAATGGTATACCGTAAGCGTGTAGATGGTTTTGTGTCACGGATGAGACCTCACCCAACCTACCCATCTCCCTAGAGTATAAATATTCATCCTTTCTGTGTTTCATATTGATTTGGCCTTTCTTTGTAACTTGTAAGCTAGAAGTTATTGTAGATTTACTCACTATGTGTAAAGTAATTAAGATTCAACAATGAAATATAGTAAACAAAATAAATATCTCTCTCTCTCTCTCTCAACTCTAAGTTTCCTACATAAAGAGTTAGTTAGCTCCAAGCCAAAATCACATGACAAATAATAAGCAAACAACCAGAAGGAAAAAAAGGAAAGAAAGAGAAAGAAGAACATGCAGAGAGCATGCATCTATGAGAGTCAGCCATGGCACCTCCATGTTGTATGCTTCATAGGCTTTCTGTCTCTCCTTAGACTATTCTTTCCTCTCCTGAAATGGTTCATCACAAGATATCTCCTCACAAACCCGAAGCGGCTCAAGAGTTACGGTTCGTGGGCTATGGTTACTGGAGCCACCGAAGGGATCGGACGCGCCTTTGCTCACGAGCTGGCCAAACACGGCCTTAACCTCATCCTAGTCAGTAGAAACCCTTCGAAGCTTGAATCTGTCTCTGATGATCTCCGACAAGAGTTTCCCCACATCAAGATCAAGATCATTCCATTTGACTTCTCATCTGGTAATCCCTAATAGTTAATGCACTTCTTAGTTTTGGTCAATCCTATATTGAAATTGAACTAGTCTATATATATCTATATAGTTTTATACTTTTACTGTGTGTGTACGATCTCCTATATAATAAAACGGAAGTACACAACTTTTTCGGTAGACTATATAATATGAGTTATAAGATTATTTATTTGATAAATTATAGGTTACATGGGTTGTAACCATTAGTTAAATCTCGATTTCATATTTTCTTAGAAAATAATATTCCAAAAAAATAAAATAAAATCTCCACATAATATTTAATTAACCATATATAGGCAACAAAATCTTAAAAATTAATATTATTCACAACAAATTTTAAAAGCAATCACTTTTAATATGGGTCTTAAATTTCAACGCGGATCCTAACTTTTATTCATAACAACTTTTTAAAATAATACATAAATTATATTTTATAGAAAAACTACAATATAAATAAAAGAAATTTTAACCCGTGCTCTAGCACGGGTCCTAATTATAATATAAATACTAGTACATGATGATAGTAATTAAGAATAATAATTCTCGTTTCAACAACCAGGGTAAATATACCATTTACTCAATAAGAGTAAATTCCAAACAGTACACAGTTACACTTATTATATATATTGTGTTATTAGAGATCTGCAAATAATAGTACACAAGTACACTTATTATATTTCATGCAGTTTAATTACAAGATTAAACTGAAGAACTCAATATTTTCAAATTAACTTTGCTAATATTTCTCATCAATAAGAGAAGTTTTCTTACAATTATGAAAGTTTTTCTTTTCTATTTTAAGGGATTTTATTACATTGGAAGTTTTTAAGAAGTGTTTTTCTTTTTGTTAATTATTGTGCAGGAGGAGATTATGGAGTAATCGAGGAAGGGATCAAAGGCGTTGAAGTTGGTATTCTGATAAACAACGTTGGGATAACCTACCCATCAGCTATGTTCTTCCACGAGGTTGACCAACTCACGTGGACCAAAATTCTGAGGGTTAATCTTGAAGCAACCACATGGGTCACACGATTTCTCATTGGACCAATGCTTCACCGCCGCCGAGGAGCCATCGTCAATATTAGCTCGGGTGCCGCCGTTGTTGTCCCTTCTCATCCTCTCTACGCCATCTACGCCGCCACCAAAGCGTAAGGACGACTAACCACTTTCACTTTTCATTTACTTCTTTCTTTTTCTGTTCAACTGCACAGTTTATACATAAATACGTACTACTAACCAACAGGACCGTGACTGCTTTTTTAAGATCGTAAGAAAAATGTTAATGGGGACATTAGTAAATAAAATATCACAAAGTTTGTTACTAAGTTAATAGGGACATAACTAAGTTATTTAATTTAAGTTTTTTTGTATATGATCATAAAGTTAAAATTCAGAAAACATCTAACTTAATTGACAAAGGAATAAGTACACTATAAACACTTTTGTTTTGAACTTCAGCTAAATTTACACAAGTGTAATTCTTTCTAGTTTGAATTCTGAAATTAATAAAGGTCTGCTACAAAAGTGAATAGTGGTGAGTTGCAAAGTATTGTTAGATTAAGGTTTCCCTTCCGATCTTTCTTTTTCTTGGTAGTTGTTGTATAATAAATACGCAACTTTTTGTAGCTTGACTATCCAAAAGAACGTCTAATTTATTCCAGTTCACGTGATGCATATATCTCCCCCGATGAAGACACGTACGTGACTTTCTTATTTATTACTTCAGTTAGGTGGATATATACTTCAAAGTAAACTAATATTGAAGTATATATAAACCACACGAGAGAACCTTAGAGTTAGAGTCTAGCGTGTTGTTACACTAAAACCTCTATAAATTAATACTCTATAAATTAATAAACACTATAAATTAATAAAATTTGTTAGTCCCAAGTTGGATCAGTGTAAAAAATAACAAAATTCAATAAGATAATAAGATAATAATTTTTTTTGAAATCTCCATGTAAAATATGGTTCCAATAATATCATAAATTAATAATTATGTAAATATATATATATGATATAATATTGTATGTTTTTCCTAAAACTCATATCTATAAAACAATTGTTATGTTGTATTTTCAAACTATGATGATATAAAATATTCTGTAACATGTTATAAAAATAGCTAATTTTTTTAAGTTTTCAATTTCTAGATATCCATCATTTACATTTTGATAGTTTAATTGACTATTAAAATACAACAATTGATATTATTATTCATAAATTTGAATTTATGTATGTCATGTGTATAAGTGAATTTGTCTATTGTATTTACAATTTATTGTTAATAATGTTTTTTATATATTAAAATTTAATTCCAATACCATAAATTTTACAAAAACCGAAAGTCTAATCTTATTTTACTAAAATTGTCTCAATTCATAATTTTTAAAATTTAAACTATTAAAATATATCTATAAATTAATAATTATTAATTTATATTATAAAATAATAATTATTAATTTATAGATAAATTAATATCACTATAAATTAATAAAATGTCTTGGTTCCAACATTATTAATTCATAGAGGTTTTACTGTATTTGTAAAAGAAAATACAACTATTGCGTTTTTATGTTGAAAGCAATAAATAGTATTACTGCTAAATTTTTACTAGCCTAAATTATTCATCTAAGTAGACTCTATCATTATAGTATTACATATGTAACTCTATGAACACATGCCTCAACGTGTATGCAGTTATGTTGATGCATTCTCAAGATCTCTACATGTGGAATATAAGCAGTTTGGTATTGATGTCCAATGCCAGGTACGTATACGTACTTCTTTATTTCTTGAAAGACTATCCAAAAATTAAATATTATGTGTGTATTACTGTATATCATATTTTCGGACTAATTACCATGTAATGCGTAAAAGAAAATATATAACGTTATATATATACACGTTCGTGTGTTATGATAGCAAAAAAGATAAAAATATACACGTTCGTGTGTCAACCAAATTGGCAGGTGCCGTTGTATGTGGCAACGAGGATGGTTTCAAAGGTTGCAGCTATAGATAAACCAAGCTTGTTTGTACCGTCGCCGGAAGTCTACGCAAAAGCGGCGGTGGAGCAGATCGGAATCGGATCACGTTGCTCGCCGTTTTGGGCTCATTCCCTTCAGTGGTTTCTTGCCGGACTTGTGCCGGATAACCTCCTTGATAATTGGCGTCTCTCTATCGGACTTAGTAGAAGAGGTTTATCTTAATTTTCTCACGATCATATACTTTTTGCTCTTTGGTTCTGCAGTGAAGTAATAATGCTAACTTTTGCATAAGAGCATATAAATATATACAGCAAGGATAATTAATATGTAAGGCGCATTGGACCAGAAAAAAAAACATGAATATTCGAAATATATATACTTGATAGGTAGTGAACAAGAAAACACATGCATATATTTGTAGTTTATTAAATTTCCTTTCCTTGTAGTTTATCTCTCCAACAGCATGCATATGATGCATACATTGTTAATTATATGGATTATGGACCATGCATGATTAGAGAGAAATAAGCTACAAGCCTACAATTGTTTTATATGGTTTTATAAATTTACTTCAGAAAGATGGAGATGCACAATGTAGTTGAGTGAGTCGAATCATACAAATGAAGTTTGCCTCGAGTTTCTCGAAAGATCCTATTCTGTTGACTTCTTACTTCTTAGTTAGTTTTTGACCGTAGTTAAATGCAATTTTCTATAAAGTTTAATCTTTGTAAAATAAACATGCAAATTGTGTAACCTACTACTTTTACTCCAACTACGAAATATTTTCACTCCGGTTATTAATTACTAACGTTGGTCAAGGGATGGTATCGTCCTCATGAACGGATATACATTTTATCAACGAAGATTAAACCACCTCCTGTTTTGGCGTAAGGTTTCTTTGACCTATTCGTATATAATCATGCAGTTCTAACGAACGTAAAAACTTAAAATCGATCGATGGGACATAATTCATAACAATAAATTATAAATTCAAGAAGTTGCAAAATAGAAGAGATGAGAGAAGATAAAGTAAGAACGTACCAGTGCGGCAGTGCCTTATGTTTTGGAGATGAACGGGAGTAAATCACTGAGGCACAACCAATGGACAGCTCTAAGAAGATGTCTTTCATATCCAGGTTATTCCAATGCATAGGCAAGTGATATCCCATCAATGATTAAAGCAAACATGAAATCTTACATAACTTAAACGATTATTCTTTCAGCTAAAACAAAGATGATAAAAACGGAATTAGTGTTTAACCTTCTCGAATAGAAACAATGCAGGGAATGTTAAATACAAAAGGCCTGGCAAACCCCTAAATTCGATGGATTAATTTTCTGATTTAATTTGTCTTTTAAAATTTTAAAAGAAATGATGTTTCCAGTATATGATTAGAAGGGATGATCTCTAATGGATGATCGTTAAAATTTGATGGTGAAAAATACTATATCTCTCTCTCTCTCTCTCTTCTCCCCTTTTCCTCTTTACGATCTCTGTTGGAAAGTTAAACGAGGAGATGAGCTGCTTAAGGCTTGCCAATTTATAGAGCCAATGGTAACGTACATATCAAATGCAACCTTAGGAAAGGACGCTAGACTGTTGCCGCCTGCGTAATGACAAGATCCATTTGAAAATGTTGATCGGATACTAACCTAAGCTATTTTATGAGTCTGGATATACTTATGTTTTTAGTAAAAATGTTGTGTTTGATGTCATACTTTTACTTACTAGTGTACAAATTTGAAAGTTTTGGAACAAAAGAGAAAGGAAGCTTTATTGTTTGCGTATTGATAACTATTAAGGAACAATCATATCAATGATTATGTCAATCAAATATTCTCTCTACTCTTCACAATCTCTTATATATGTAAAGTAGATTAGGTAATAAATTCTTGTATAGAACCCTAGAAGAATCCTTAGCTGTATAAATACTTGTAATACTCTCTTGAATAAAATCATCCTTCATACAAATATTTTACATGGTATCAAGAGCAGGTTACGATACATAAATTTTTTTTCTTCTGATTTTTCATTTTCTTCTTCTCCATTCTTGGTTCTCTTGTGTCTAGCTTCATGGCTAACTTACCCATCATCACCGACACTATGACCTCTACCAATAACGCTCTTCTTCACGTCAACATAACCAATGTTACCAAGCTTACTCAAACCAATTTTCTTATGTGGAAGCTCCAAGTCCATGCTCTTGTCGATGGCCATGGTCTTGCGGGCTATCTCGATGGCACCACCACCAGTCCTCCTGCCACCATCACCACCGATGCTGTTGAGTCTCCGAATCCGACTCGTTTGCAATGGCAGCGTCAAGACAAACTTCTCTACAGTGCTCTTCTAGGGGCAATCTCTCTTACGGTTCAGCCGCTGCTTTCTCGGACCACAACCTCTGCTGAGATCTGGTCCACTCTTATCGCCACGTATGGGACGCCGAGCCGTGGCCATATTCAACAAGTGAAGGATCAACTGCGTGCTTGGCGTAAGGGGGATCGTACGATTGATGAATATTTTCAGGGTCTTACGACTCGGTTTGATGTTCTTGCTAATCTCGGTAAACCTATGGAGCATGAGGAACAGATAGATCACATTCTGGAAGGTCTTCCTGAGGAGTATCGACCTATCATTGACCAGATTGAAAGCCGAGATACTCCTCCTACTCTCGTCTACATTCACGAACGTCTACTAAATCGAGAGGCCAAGCTTTTGTCGGTCTCTGCTTGTGCTCCGTCTCTGCTTCCGGTCACGGCGAATGTTGCTACGCATCGTTCCTCTGGTGGATCTCGATCTGGTCCCTCTCACAACAACAACAACACTCACAACAACAACAACACTCACAACAACAGCCACCACAACTCCAACAACTACAACAACAACAACAAGAACCGCTACAACAACAACTCCCAGAGAGGTTCACGTCCTTACCAAGGGCGGTGTCAGTTCTGCCAGACTCAAGGTCATTCCGCAAAATACTGTCCTCAACTCCTTAACCGTCTCTCGTCTTCTGGCTCTACTCCACAGAGTCCTTTTACTCCGTGCTTCTAATTATATAAACTTCATCCAATGATATTAATTATATAAACTTCATATAATTTTATTATATATTTAACATATTAATTCATTTAAATATATATTTTTTTTTAATTAGCTCTAATAAAAAACAAAAATAAACAAGTTAACAAAATTAAACAAACAACAAGGAAAAGGTTAGCAGAACATAAGTAAAACAAAAAACAAAAAAAAATTAGAAGTTTAAGATTCAAATATGAGACACTGGGATAGATGAATATTAGCAACTAAAGGTTACATGATATTAAAACTAATTCATAATGGTATAAATAGCCTGGCCGTATAGCGTATGGTTTTGTGTCATGGATGAGACCTTACCCAACCTACCAATTAATCTCCCTAGAGAAGAAATATTCTTCCTTTCTGTGTTTCATATTGATTTGGCCTTTCCTTGTAAGCTAGAAGTTATTTTAGATTCACTCATTATGTGTAAAGTAATTAAGATTCAACAAAGAAAAATAGTAAACAAATCTCTCTCTCTCCCTCTCCCTCTCAACTCTAATTTGCCTACATAAAGAGTTAGCTCCAAGCCAAAATAACATGACAAATAATAAGCAAACAAATAAAGGAAAAAGAGGAAAGAAATAGAAAGAAGAACATGCAGAGAGCATGCATCTATGATAGTCAGCCATGGCACCTCCATGTCGTATGCATCATAGGCTTTCTCTATCTCCTTAGACTATTCTTTCCTCTCTTGAAATGGTTCATCACAAGATTCCTCCTCACAAACCCGAAGCGGCTCAAGAGTTACGGTTCGTGGGCTTTGGTCACTGGAGCCACTGAAGGGATCGGACGCGCCTTTGCCCACGAGCTGGCCAAACACGGCCTTAACCTCATCCTAGTCAGCAGAAACCTTTCTAAGCTTGAAGCTCTGTCTAATGATTTCGGACAAGAGTTTCCCCACATCAAGATCAAAATCATTCCATTTGACTTCTCATCTGGTAATCTCTGATAGTAAATGCACTTCTTAGTTTTGGTCTATATATATTTTATTGTGTGTGTACACAGTGTACGAGTATTTATAATTTTATACTAGTACATGATGACAGTAATTATGAATAAATATTCTTTGTTACTAAAAACAGGGTAAGTATACCATTAATATTATATATATATATGTATGTTGTGTTAGTAAAATGCAAAAAAACACTGGATTGCATTGCCAAAAAACTAATACATGCAGTTTACAATATTAAACTTAAAAGTTGAATATTTTTTTTCAAATGAACTTTTCTAATTATTTCTTTAAGCTATTTCTCATCAATAAGAGAAGTTCTCTTACAATGAAAGTTTTTCTCTGTTAAAGGGGTTTTATTACACTGAAAAGAAAAAAAGAAACAACTAATTTCTTAAAAGTGTTTTTCTTTTTGTTAATTATTGTGCAGGAGGAGGATATAATGTAATCGAGGAAGGGATCAAAGGCGTCGAAGTGGGGATTCTGATAAACAACGTTGGGATAACTTACCCACGAGCTATGTTCTTCCACGAGACTGACCAACTCACATGGACCAAAATCCTAAAGGTTAATCTTGAAGCAACCACATGGCTCACACGATCTCTCATCCGACCAATGCTTCAACGTCGCCGAGGAGCCATCGTCAGTATTAGCTCCGGCGCCGCAGTTGTGGTCCCTTCTTATCCTCTCTGCGCCATCTACGCCGCCACCAAAGCGTAATGACTAACCAACTGCTCTCTTTAATACATACACTAACCAACAGGACCATGACTACTTTTTTGAGATCATAAGAAAAATGTTAATAAGGACATTAGTAAATAATATCACAAATTATGTTACTAAGTTGTTTAATTTTAAACCCAAAAATATATCTTACGAAGATAGAAACATTTTTTTTTTTTTTGTATATCTCATAAAATAGAATCTTAACGAACATCTAGTTTGACAAGGAATAACTAATAAAATGACTACAAAAGTTTGGTTTTTAACTCCAACTATATTTACCTAAGTCACTAAATTGGATAACGGTCCCCTACAAAAGTGCATAATGGTGAGTTGCATAATTGTTAGATCAAGATTCTTACTTCCGATCTTTCTTTTTCTGGGTAGTTGTTGTATAGTAAATACGGAAAAAGCTTATTTTATTAATTTATCCAAAAAATTGTCGAATTAATTTATTCCATTTTACGTGACGTATATATATCTCCATCACGTAACTTTCTTATTTTTAAAAATTACATAAGTAGTGAGGTATATAATCACACGAGAGAACCTCAGTCTATATATAGTGTTGTTTTTTGTAAAAAAGACTACTGATATTTTTATTTTGTAGTATTTTTCCTTTGCATTAATTGCACAATAG
>NC_025701.1:13289879-13323090 GCF_000633955.1 Camelina sativa | reverse complement strand
ATATGTCGGTTTGGGTTTACAAAAGAGTGGTTAGGGTTTAGATTTTACTATTAAATAAAATTATATGCCTGTTTGGATTTATAAAAGAGTGTTTAGGGTTTAGATTTTATAATTAAACAAAATTATATGTCGGTTTGAGTTTATAATAAATGGTTAGGGTTTTAGATGTGATAATTAAAAACTATAATATAATATTAAAATTAACAATTTTAAAATGGATTGATCAACATATTTTGTTTCTTTAATTAAGATTTGTTTCCTTAATTTAAAGAGGATGAATAAGAGAGGTTCGCCGTAAGGATGAACCCACGAATTGTCTGTTTCTTAATACAGAAAATATACCAAAAATAATATAATAAAACTATACAACCAAAATTTGATGTGTAGTAGATTTTTTCATAAACAATAACAAATTTATACTCTTTCTATTTAAATATCAATTTTTAATTTTGTATTTTCAAAAATACATAAAAACAAAAATTATTATTATTAGGAAAAAATCTATATTTTTTTGAATATTTTTTTTGGTCAATAGCGGTCAACGCTGGTAAATATTGGTCAACATCGGTCAATACCGGTCAACGCTGGATTCCGGCTAACCTCGAATGTTTATGGTGTTGTAGACATACATATGTTTGTTTATGGATGTCCTTATGTGATGACAATAGTGTACGTAGTTAACAAGACATTTATATTGTTTGTATGTGTGGCTATGTGTTGGTATATACTTCAAGTAGCTGACAATCATTTTTCCTTTTTAAAACTTGCTTCCAGAAATTGACACTTGACACTTCAAATTGACATTTATCCATAAAAGAAAATTAATCCCTATATATGGTTAAATTGCATTCTCGCAACAACCAACTTTCACAAATATGCAAAAACCAACTTCCACAGATATGGGTCATATCTATACACATAGTCCACATTCATACATGTTCGTTTCATTAGAATTTAAAACCATATATTGTCTTCTATTTTAAACCCAAAAAGTCAAACAATTAAAATGCATCACCGATCATTACAATGCAATAAACGGAAAAAATTGTGGTTGGCATAATAATTGTTTTTTCCCCAACGTTACGGTAAATTGTGTGTGTTTCTAATTCTTTTAAAAATTAAATAAGCAGTAATTTCATTCGACAACCCTAAAAATTGACAATGATATACACAAAACATTTCCTTCTATGAAAATATTTTATTTAAAAAATATTATCTAATATAATCTGTTGGAACATAAACTAAAGCCCTTCATTCCTCATATCCTGCATAATTTTTGAACTCACTCAAATTCTCAGGTCTGCTAGATCATTGTTTGAAACTAAAGATAGACTCTCCAGTTATGCTCTCATGAAACATGAATAAAAAAGAAGGACTCTGTAATGGAACCAGATTAATTGTCTCACGTTTGGGTGCTAGAGTCATTGAAGCAAAGATCTTAACTGGTATAGCAGTTGGAAACTAGGTTGTCATCCCAAGGATAATACTCTCTCCACCTGGTTCTAAGTGTTCGTTCAAATTAAGAAGACATCAATTCCTCATGTGTTTGAGATATGTAATGAATATTAATAAAAGCCAAGAACAAATCTTAGAAAAAGTTCATTTATATTGTATGTCGAGTTATGTAGAGTAACGTCATAAGCAGGTTTAAAGGTTATGAACATGGTGAACATGAACGAGTTGAGACATACAGTTATAGAGAAGTATCCAACAACGTCACCAAGTCANACTCTATCATTATATTATATACTAGAATATTATCACATTAATAAATCTCTAAACACATGAACGTACGTGTATGCAGTTATATTGATGCACTAACAAGATCCCTACATGTGGAATATAAGAAGTTTGGTATTGATGTCCAGTGCCAGGTACCTTTCTTTATTTCTCGAAAGAGACTATCCAATATTTCTAGTACACCATTTTTTTGGACTCCCCATGTAATGCGTAAAAGAAAATAACGTTATAATACACGTACGTGTGTCAAACCAAATGGGCAGGTGCCGTTATACGTGGCAACCAGGATGGTGTCGGAAGTAGCAGCTATACATAAACCAAGCTTCTTTATACCGACGCCGGAAGTCTACGCAAAAGCGGCGGTGGAGCAGATCGGAATTGGATCACGTTGCTCGCCGTTTTGGGCTCATTCCCTTCAGTGGTTTCTTCTCGGATTTGTGCCAGATTACTTCATTAATGCTTGGCGTCTCTCTTTCGGACTTCGTCGAAGAAGTTTATCTTAATTTGCTCGTGATCCCACTAGGTACTAGTGGTCCGTGTGCTACCATGCTGAATAATTTTTAATTATTTATTGCGAAAAAGTAATAATTGTGTTGTGTGGAAATTATGTGTGCTTAAAATACCCTTTAATAAAATTGAAATCATACATTCGTGCGGAGTTATGCATGGTTGTCACTTGTTTTTTTTTTTTTTTGTTAAAGCATGGTTGTCACTTGTCAAATTTAAATTGTGTGAAGAGTATATTAGGTGTAGAGTTGGATCTAATTTATGCTTTGTTCTATTTTGTACCGTTAAATTCCCTATATGAGATTGCATTTTCGGGGCGTCAGATCATATATATCTTATATAATAAAATAGAATTTCATTTTTAAAAGGAAAAATGATTGTCAGCTACTTGAAGTATATGCCAACACATAGCCACACATACAAACAATATAAATGTCTTGTTAATTATGTGAACTATTGTCATCACATAAGGACATTCATAAACAAACATAGGTTATGTGTGCAACACCATAAACATTCGAGGTCTGCCGGAATCTGGCGTTGACCAGAGTTGACCGACGTTGACCAGTATTGACCGGCGTTGACCAGAAAAAATTATTCAAAAAAATATTTTTTTTCTAAAATAATAATAATTTTTTTTATGTATTTTTGATAAATAAATAAAAAGATAAATGATTTGTATAATTTACAAAAACAACATATAACAACGAAAAAATACAAGAAAATTATTTACAAAAATAAAAATAAAAATAATATGAAAAACAAAATTTGTGGTATATAAAGTAATTAATTTTGTTAAGGCTAGGGGTGAACAACTCTCATTCATCCCTCTTAATTAACAAATCAGAATACAATAATATGGCATTGTCATATCATATTTTTAAAAAGAGATATTTTATTAATAAAATTATGTCAGTTTGGGTTTACAAAAGAGTGGTTAGTGTATACATTTTACAGTTAAATGAAATTATATATCGGTTTGGGTTTACAAAAGAGTGGTTAGGGTTTAGATTTTACTATTAAATAAAATTATATGCCTGTTTGGATTTATAAAAGAGTGTTTAGGGTTTAGATTTTATAATTAAACAAAATTATATGTCGGTTTGAGTTTATAATAAATGGTTAGGGTTTTAGATGTGATAATTAAAAACTATAATATAATATTAAAATTAACAATTTTAAAATGGATTGATCAACATATTTTGTTTCTTTAATTAAGATTTGTTTCCTTAATTTAAAGAGGATGAATAAGAGAGGTTCGCCGTAAGGATGAACCCACGAATTGTCTGTTTCTTAATACAGAAAATATACCAAAAATAATATAATAAAACTATACAACCAAAATTTGATGTGTAGTAGATTTTTTCATAAACAATAACAAATTTATACTCTTTCTATTTAAATATCAATTTTTAATTTTGTATTTTCAAAAATACATAAAAACAAAAATTATTATTATTAGGAAAAAATCTATATTTTTTTGAATATTTTTTTTGGTCAATAGCGGTCAACGCTGGTAAATATTGGTCAACATCGGTCAATACCGGTCAACGCTGGATTCCGGCTAACCTCGAATGTTTATGGTGTTGTAGACATACATATGTTTGTTTATGGATGTCCTTATGTGATGACAATAGTGTACGTAGTTAACAAGACATTTATATTGTTTGTATGTGTGGCTATGTGTTGGTATATACTTCAAGTAGCTGACAATCATTTTTCCTTTTTAAAACTTGCTTCCAGAAATTGACACTTGACACTTCAAATTGACATTTATCCATAAAAGAAAATTAATCCCTATATATGGTTAAATTGCATTCTCGCAACAACCAACTTTCACAAATATGCAAAAACCAACTTCCACAGATATGGGTCATATCTATACACATAGTCCACATTCATACATGTTCGTTTCATTAGAATTTAAAACCATATATTGTCTTCTATTTTAAACCCAAAAAGTCAAACAATTAAAATGCATCACCGATCATTACAATGCAATAAACGGAAAAAATTGTGGTTGGCATAATAATTGTTTTTTCCCCAACGTTACGGTAAATTGTGTGTGTTTCTAATTCTTTTAAAAATTAAATAAGCAGTAATTTCATTCGACAACCCTAAAAATTGACAATGATATACACAAAACATTTCCTTCTATGAAAATATTTTATTTAAAAAATATTATCTAATATAATCTGTTGGAACATAAACTAAAGCCCTTCATTCCTCATATCCTGCATAATTTTTGAACTCACTCAAATTCTCAGGTCTGCTAGATCATTGTTTGAAACTAAAGATAGACTCTCCAGTTATGCTCTCATGAAACATGAATAAAAAAGAAGGACTCTGTAATGGAACCAGATTAATTGTCTCACGTTTGGGTGCTAGAGTCATTGAAGCAAAGATCTTAACTGGTATAGCAGTTGGAAACTAGGTTGTCATCCCAAGGATAATACTCTCTCCACCTGGTTCTAAGTGTTCGTTCAAATTAAGAAGACATCAATTCCTCATGTGTTTGAGATATGTAATGAATATTAATAAAAGCCAAGAACAAATCTTAGAAAAAGTTCATTTATATTGTATGTCGAGTTATGTAGAGTAACGTCATAAGCAGGTTTAAAGGTTATGAACATGGTGAACATGAACGAGTTGAGACATACAGTTATAGAGAAGTATCCAACAACGTCACCAAGTCAACGTAAATTCTCTCAATTAAATATTAAATAGGATCAGATCATAATCTCTACAACATACTTACAGCGATACACAATATAAAGATAATAATTATAAACTTCTTTTGTGTGCTGCGTTGATAGTGCCGTGCTTACAGGCAAGAGGAAAGGGCATTTTCCCTCAGCCACCAAAAATAAAAAATTTGGTAGGCCACATTTGTTTTCTATCTATGCTTATGAATTTTAATTCATAAGATAAATGTGTATGTAAAGTAGATTTTTTTTTGAGAATCCCATGACAATATTAGTAAATCTAATACACAAGAAAATTTCTACACATGGCAATCATTCATATGTTGATGGGAATGATTTAGTTTATGAACTGAAAGTTCTAAAAAAGATTTTACCAAAAAACTACAAAGACCTATCGAAGTGTTAGATTTTCTGAAACAATGGAAAGTTGTTGTCCTAATTCTTGGATTGCTTATTGTTAACGGTTCCAATCTTTGTTGCCTCTGCAGAAAGAAGTTTCTCAAAGTTGAAGCTGAAAAAATCTTACCTTTGATCAACTATCTCACAAGAAAGATTAAATTTGTTGGCTATCATATCTATAGAGAGAGAATTGGTTCGAAACCTTGATTGAGCTTGATGAATGATTTTTTAGGAAAAAAGGATAGAAAAATAGTGGCTTATAATTTTTTTTTTCCTTCACCGTTGTTGTCTTTAAACAATATTTCTTTTTTTGATATTTCTAATAACAAAAGCCACATTTTTCTTACCCGCCCTAAGCCACAATTCGCCTTAGCACGACACTGTGTGTTGATATATACTGTGTTAATTAGGATAAGAATAAAAATAAAGATGCTTCATCAGGCTTTATAGTCTTCATATATTGTCCAGCTTACAAGTAACGTTTAAATTTTTTGTGATATGACGGTGTGCATATGCGGCAAAAATAGCACTGAACAAATTATTTGTAGGAGAACCACGAGGAATGGAAAATACCAACACAAGATATTTATATAGTCAAATATTTATTTTAAAAACAAAATCTCTAGATATTCAAGTAAATGAAGGATGGAAGAGTAAGAGACAAGAAAGTAAGAAAAGAATTCAATAGAAAAGGTAAATGACTCAAATATTTGGAAGTCATTCTGTCTCTAAGGTAAAGGTCGATAACATACTAAGACAATGGTTTTGGTTACATATGAGATTACACATTCAGTCAGAACAACAATTTATACATATGCGACAGAAGACTTAGTAAGAAAGGGCACTATTCATTCTTTTTTAAAAATAAATAAATCAGTTTCTGATCAATTTTGTAATAATCTGTATATCCCCATGTACACATTGAAACGACCTGACCAGTTTTTTTTTTTTTATAATAAATACAATACATAATTAAGCATTCCATACTACTTAATTAACCAACCCAAACCACAACTCATCATTAAACCAGCAATAACCATTATGCACAACGGAAACATACCAATAATACAAAACCAATACACATCAATACAATAACACTCCTAACAATCCTATCCAACAACCTAGCATAACTCTATCCAAGGTTCCAATATAAACAATATAACCAACAACACACAAACGAGACCCTAGATCATCCTCCTCCTCATCGCCACGATTCCACACCACAAACAACAATTGAGATGCGTAAGTATTATCACAAATACTTAGTGAGACAATCCTCCCATCTACTGGACTATACACACAAGCAACTGAGATTCCAATGTTTAACAAAACAACAAACAAACACAACAAATCAGGAAATCACGAATCAAACAAGTTGGTGTCGACCGACACCAGGTAGGTGTCGATCGACACTGGCCCAAACATGGTGTCGACCGACACCCACATGGTGTCGATTGACACCGACCCCGCAGACACGTTCTGCTCGAAGCCGATCGTCGAATCTCCATTTCTAATCATCTCCAATCCGTTCCAAACTCACCCAAAAGCTTCAGGAACCTATAAGAACCATAACACAACCACCAAAAGCAAGAACAACACCACAAAACACAACAAATCAAGAAAACAAAGGATTCTCAGGCTTAGATAAGCCATGGTCATGCACTCACCTCTTTTTCAGGAAGATTCTGACTCAACAACGATGAACCCAACCCTTAGAAGTCTTCTCCTTCGTTCCTAGCACAAGATCTCCACTCCACAGCAACAGATCTCACCACACAAGCCAAGTATCTCTCCAAAAGCCTCCAAACTCTCAAGAACACCTTTTTCTCTCTTTTCCCTTAGAACGGCCAAGACAACCTCTTTTCACGACCTAGGTCGAGTTTTCCCTTATATACATGGTTTAGACAACCCAATTAAATCAACCAAACCAGAAACGACAATTAAAAACAACCTGGTCGAACCAAACATTGATGATAAGTTTTCCCTTATAAAACTCCCCTTGGTGTCGATCGACACCCCTTCCCAATAACCAGAAATTGGTTCGCGGGTGTTACACACATCGTTGGGTGTAATTTCTGATATCATTTTCTGAATGTTGAGAGGTTAGTCTCTCCTCAGACTTAGCGTCGTAGCTGTGNGTTCTATTTTGTACCGTTAAATTCCCTATATGAGATTGCATTTTCGGGGCGTCAGATCATATATATCTTATATAATAAAATAGAATTTCATTTTTAAAAGGAAAAATGATTGTCAGCTACTTGAAGTATATGCCAACACATAGCCACACATACAAACAATATAAATGTCTTGTTAATTATGTGAACTATTGTCATCACATAAGGACATTCATAAACAAACATAGGTTATGTGTGCAACACCATAAACATTCGAGGTCTGCCGGAATCTGGCGTTGACCAGAGTTGACCGACGTTGACCAGTATTGACCGGCGTTGACCAGAAAAAATTATTCAAAAAAATATTTTTTTTCTAAAATAATAATAATTTTTTTTATGTATTTTTGATAAATAAATAAAAAGATAAATGATTTGTATAATTTACAAAAACAACATATAACAACGAAAAAATACAAGAAAATTATTTACAAAAATAAAAATAAAAATAATATGAAAAACAAAATTTGTGGTATATAAAGTAATTAATTTTGTTAAGGCTAGGGGTGAACAACTCTCATTCATCCCTCTTAATTAACAAATCAGAATACAATAATATGGCATTGTCATATCATATTTTAAAAAAGAGATATTTTATTAATAAAATTATGTCAGTTTGGGTTTACAAAAGAGTGGTTAGNAACGACCTGACCAGTTTTTTTTTTTTTATAATAAATACAATACATAATTAAGCATTCCATACTACTTAATTAACCAACCCAAACCACAACTCATCATTAAACCAGCAATAACCATTATGCACAACGGAAACATACCAATAATACAAAACCAATACACATCAATACAATAACACTCCTAACAATCCTATCCAACAACCTAGCATAACTCTATCCAAGGTTCCAATATAAACAATATAACCAACAACACACAAACGAGACCCTAGATCATCCTCCTCCTCATCGCCACGATTCCACACCACAAACAACAATTGAGATGCGTAAGTATTATCACAAATACTTAGTGAGACAATCCTCCCATCTACTGGACTATACACACAAGCAACTGAGATTCCAATGTTTAACAAAACAACAAACAAACACAACAAATCAGGAAATCACGAATCAAACAAGTTGGTGTCGACCGACACCAGGTAGGTGTCGATCGACACTGGCCCAAACATGGTGTCGACCGACACCCACATGGTGTCGATTGACACCGACCCCGCAGACACGTTCTGCTCGAAGCCGATCGTCGAATCTCCATTTCTAATCATCTCCAATCCGTTCCAAACTCACCCAAAAGCTTCAGGAACCTATAAGAACCATAACACAACCACCAAAAGCAAGAACAACACCACAAAACACAACAAATCAAGAAAACAAAGGATTCTCAGGCTTAGATAAGCCATGGTCATGCACTCACCTCTTTTTCAGGAAGATTCTGACTCAACAACGATGAACCCAACCCTTAGAAGTCTTCTCCTTCGTTCCTAGCACAAGATCTCCACTCCACAGCAACAGATCTCACCACACAAGCCAAGTATCTCTCCAAAAGCCTCCAAACTCTCAAGAACACCTTTTTCTCTCTTTTCCCTTAGAACGGCCAAGACAACCTCTTTTCACGACCTAGGTCGAGTTTTCCCTTAGATACATGGTTTAGACAACCCAATTAAATCAACCAAACCAGAAACGACAATTAAAAACAACCTGGTCGAACCAAACATTGATGATAAGTTTTCCCTTATAAAACTCCCCTTGGTGTCGATCGACACCCCTTCCCAATAACCAGAAATTGGTTCGCGGGTGTTACACACATCGTTGGGTGTAATTTCTGATATCATTTTCTGAATGTTGAGAGGTTAGTCTCTCCTCAGACTTAGCGTCGTAGCTGTGAACTAATAATAATAAATTTCGTGTCTGCTTCTTTAAATCGAGAAAATTAGGGCTTTTACACAAAAAAACGAAACAAAAAAAAAGAGGGGGAATTAGGGATAAGAACCAAGTAAAACATTTCAAAAAATACATACACTAGACTCTACTACATCTAAAACAATACAACTACATTAAAATTGGTAACCAAGAAAAAACCCAAACACAACAAATTAATATGTGGGGTAAACCATGAGTTAATATTTCCAAATTGTCTACATTGACCAAAGCATGAATTATTCTAAAATTTTGATGAACACTTTGACTATTTAAAAACAAACTACGTAAATTGCTTAGCTTTTATGGAAAATATGCATACACTATAATCTACATTTAAAAGAATATAACTACCTTTAAATTAGTAACCAAGAAAAAACCCAAACACGACAAATTAATATGTGTATGAGTGAATATTTCCAAATTGATCAAGCATAAATTATCCCATAATCTCGATGAACACTTTGGCTTTTTAAAAACATACTATGTAACTTGCTTAGCTTTAATGGAAAATTATTTAGGTTAAAAATAATAAAATAGACGTTTCAAGAGGTTCTGCTTAAGAAAACCAAACTAATTAAACAATAATGACCAATAAATATATACAAATATGTAATAAGTCTAACGGCTAAAAGAATAAGCACACAAAGACAATGAATAACAAATTTTTCTTATCCTTTATATTATTAATTGTTCTAGATAATTTCACACATATTAAGAAAATAATTAAAGTTTCCGCTTTATCCTTCATTAGCATACCATTTTATTTGATAAAACAGAAAAACTTATTGAGCTTATATTTGATTCATAAATTTGCATCGTAAATATAAAACGACAAGTAATATGAAACAAAAATTTTAATCTACAACGATAACTAAAAAATCAAAGGGAGTAATAAAGACAATTAAAGGGGAAAATTTGCAAAATCACATAACCACTTTCCACAACATATGTCCCAATATATACATAGAAATACCAACACCATCAACAAAAATCAATCAAATCCCAAAAGAAATCACAATCATTACCAAAAAAAACAAAAAAACACATGGATTATATTTTCTATGAATTGTACTACTATAGTATGAAATTAGCTCAATGGCAACACAGTCCCACAACCAACTCTTTTTCAAAATCAAATAATCACATTCGACAGGAAAACGACATCAACTACACAATTCCATATTGTCCAACAAGTACATATTTCAGAAAAATAAACTAATCGCAAGTTACTCTAAACAGAAAATAAATAGTAATAGATATAAAACCGTACAACACACGGGACTACTCTTAGTGAATATATATTATCAATATACTCTATAAGTCTCGATTCAAGTCCTAACTAACATTACAACAAGAAGTGTCATATGTAAAATGAGCTCACATCTTCCTTTAACATCACAGACCTAGAGAGGATGTGAGATCCATTAAGAAAAGTGGCGGTCTGTGCGTTACAAAAGTTAATTTGGAAAATCTTTGTCTGACACAATCTTTGCCGGCACTCCATGGAGCCCACTATCTCCTATAAAAACTAGTGTTCTAACAATCTTCTTATTGGCTATAACATATGCTAACTTGGTCCGACTGACCACAATAACACAAATAGTATTTTGGGTCCGTAAAGTTGGCAACCTTACTACAAAATCCATCATAATTATCCAACTTCCACTATAGGATAGCTAAAATCTGCAACAATCGATTTGAAACCTGATTCTCAGCCTTCATTAACTAGCACATATCACAAGTTGCGACCGAATTCACGACATCCTTCTTCATCATTGACCTAATGATAGTACCTCTTCAGATTTAGGAACATCTTGATCTTCCCTGGATTAATCGAAAACATGCTCGCATGAGCCACACTCATAATCTTCTGCCTCAAACTCTTGTCCTTGGGCAGCTAAAAAAAGGAGTGATAGCTAAAAAAAAAGTTTCTATAACAATATAAGAAAGAACAATCTAATAACATTTAAAAACTAAATACAAGAGAGAAAAACAAATCATATATATCTTAAAAAAAGAAAAAAATCTTTGTGGTCCACAGTCCACATTTTTCACACTAAGATTTATTTACTTTGACTATTTTAAAATTTATTACTTTAAAATAAAAGTATCTAATGGTAATAAATCTCTCATTTAATAATTAATATTAACCAAAAAGCAGAAAAAACTCCAAACAAAAATCTAATTATCATTTAGAAATTTATATAAGAACAAATAGATGTAGATGCTTTCTGTCTATTCAGTTGAGTTCTTTCTTTTTGCTTGTTCATGCATGAAAAATATCATGGTAAATCTCTTAAAGATCTTATTATCTACCTACAAACGTTTTCTTTTAAATAAAAAACTGCTTTCATAAGTTTTTCAACAGATTTTTGCACTCAAACAGTAATTATATTTCAGGAGTTTAGAATAATATTGCAAATTTGTTGAATAAGTTTTTCTATGTTACAGTATTGTTTAAGTTGTTTATTAATCAATATTTCGTTTATTTTATAGAATACAAACTATGAAAAATAAATAGACGGATCTAGAGTGGAAGCATCTCTTACAGTAGAAGGATTTTATGAAGAATTTTCTATACGTGCACGGATCCAGAATGGAAAGCACCCCTATCAATGATTTCGTAAACAAAAAAATCTTGGTGAGTTTTTAAATACATTTTTGCTCGATTGTTTAAATTAAATTTACCTTAAACTAAAAGAAACTTATGTATATCAACTATCCAATTCGTCATAAATGTGGTGTACAACAATATAGCGATGCAAATCAATTCGTCGTGAATTTATCAAAATACACCTATATCCGATGTAAATATGACATATTCTCATCACAAAGTTAATTTTTCAGTAATAAACCAATTCTAAAAAAATTCTCATAGTACTTCTTTACAAAAAAAAAATCCAAAAGTAGATGATAAACTAAGTAAAAATCTAAAATAAATGATAACTAAAATTTCCTTTTAAAAGAAATCTATGCATATTTGATATTTTGTTTTAAATCTCAGAAATATATTTGGTCTAACAAATATTATATTATGTAAAGTAAGATCTTTACTAAATTAAATGACTTTAAATATATATATATATACATATATATATATATTTATGTTCAAAAAATATTGTCAAGAAAATACATACGATCAAATAGTCAGCAACTTTAAACATTTAGTATGAATTATTTGAATAAATGATAAAGACAAAGATATTACAGACAAAAAACAACAACATCGTCCTTTTCAAAATAAATGTACAAAATTAGTTTATCGAACAAATGATTATAAAAATATTATATTTTACTGATTTCATTCAGTTGACGAAATTTTTTTACTTGAGCAAAATTTAGAGAGAAATGTTTGATGAAGGCATTAAACGCTATATTTCTCATGGTGAAACTTTGTTAGGTCTTGCAAATAAGGAAAGAACATGTCATTTCACATAACAAGCCATAGTTAATTAGTAATGCTATAATGTTATTTATTACATTTAACGTATTCTGAAATAAAGTAATAAAAGGGTTAAAAGAATTTTACTTGTAAGATTCGTCATTTTGGAACGAATATTGGTATAACCTCGTTGGAAGAATATAGAATGGCGAAGCCTACAAGTAATATTCTTTTCACACGTTTATTACATTATTTCAAAGTATATTTTGAATGTAATAAATAACTTATTACTAATTAACTATGTTTTTATCTTATGCAATGGGATGAGTTTTCACTATTTCCAAGACCTGATAAGGTTTCACCTTGAGAAACGAAGTATTTAAATATTTTTCATTCAATTTTGCTCAAGAGAAATACATTCTCATCGAGTTAATGCTAGTAAAATACAACACTCTTATAATCATTTGTTGGATATGCGAAAACTTATTTATAAGTACCTTTCTCATTCCAACTAGTTCTATTTATCGGTAAAACATCATCAATTTGTTGGACATAACAAAAAAATTAGACAACCGATCATGAATACTCTAATTAGTGTTCTTCTGTTTAGTTATTGTGATGTAGTTTACGTTTTCAAAGGTCCATCAAATTGGCTAAAGAGTGACTCAATCTTAGCGAGATGCTTAATGCATAATTAACGAGAATTCATCTTTATGGACAACAAATTAGATATAATGCTTGCTGGGGATGATCTATGGTTGCATTTTTCATATATATATATATATATATATATATATATATATATATATTTATTATAAATTAAGGTATTAAGATAAAACATTTGATGTTCAGAGAGAACAAACCACGGAAAAATATCATGTAGTGATTTGTACGATCGTTAAACAAGTATTTAAAGTTTCCTGAACAGACCGTCATATAAGAGAGGACCCACGACCTAGAGAGGATGTAGGGCCCACTAAAAGGTGACAATCAGAGCGTTACAGATTGTTTGTTTATGTAACGCTCCGACTGTCACTTTTCAGTGGGCCCCATGTCCACTCCCAGTCTATGGACCCATCTTCCTTAATGGGCCTTACTTCTGCTCACTAGGTTCGTGAGCCCATCCATATCTGACGGTCAGTTTGCTACGTCCGAGAGGTTTTAAAGACTTGTTACCGTTCCTATAAATAACCACATGATATTTCTCTGTGTTTTGTCCTCACTCGCACAGTTCCAACAGTCATTTTCCGAAAAGTCACCCATCCTGAGACTACTCCAGCTACACACGCTTAACTCTTGAGTTCTCTCGGGACCCTGACCGAAAATATAAGTGCACTTTGGTGATACAGGTAACCAAATTAATTCTTTTAAACCTCTCCGCAAGTATTTGATACCATGGTGTCACAATTCACCCCCACTAACAGATCGTAACGTAGTTGTTTCGCACCAAGACCATCACCCCCGACGGTGTGAGTCCTCCTGAACACTTGTTTGGGTTCGGCTCTGATACCACTTGTAATTTCCCTACCGCCACCTATTAGTGGGTCCTATGTCCATTCTCAGTCCATGGACCATCCTTAATGGGCCTCACGTCCTCTCACTAGGCCTCTGAGCCCATCCATATCCGACAGTCGGTTTGCTACGTCCGGGCGGTTTTAAAGACTTGTTACCGTCTCTACAAATCACCACATGATCTTTCCCTGTATTTTGTCCTCACTCGCACAGTTCCGACAGTCACTTCTCGGAAGGTCACCCATCCTCATACTACTTCAATATAAGCACGCTTAACTGTGGAGTTCTCTCAGGACCCTTGACCGAAAAGATACAGGCATCTCCAACGCCATTCTATTTTAGAGTCAAAACTTTATTATAGAGCAATATTTGCTTTAGATTGCTATATATATAGAGCAACTCTATCCTCACCTCTATTTTTTTACACTAACTCTTGCTCTATTATAGAGTTACTCTATTCTAGAGGAAAAAATAGAGATATACATTGGAGATGGTCTAAGTGCACTTTGGTGACATAGGTGGCCAAATTAATTCTTTTAAACCTCTCTGCAAGTCTTTGATACTGGGGTGTCACAATTCACCCCACTAACAGATCCTCGTTGCACACCAAGACCGTTACCCCCAACAATATGAGTCCTCTCGAACACTCGTCTGGGTTCGGTTCTGATACCACTTGTAACTCCCCGACCGCTACCTCTTAGTGGGTCCTATGTCTAATCACTACAAGAAATATAGGCATTGATAGCATAAAAGCATAGCGCGTTTTTCGCAAATGCTATAATAAATAAAATTTTGGAAATGGTACTATATAATAGCATTTTAAAAACGCTTTACCTCAAATAAGTAAGCGGAAAACTAAAATTGGCTCTGCAAACCTAAATTTTTTGATAAAGCGGTAACAGGTAGCTAATTTTTTTTGGTTTTGCGCCTAAGTGTCGAATGTAAAGATATAAAAGGTTTATTATATTCTTTTATAACAAAAGTAAGATCTGAGTCTGTGTCTCTCCACCTTCAAACCCAAAATCGATATCTTCCTATGTGCATCTCAGATCCGTTTCTTACAACCCAAATTCTTCTCTTTTAGCTCTTCCTTTCAGAAACAACAGTTGCCTCCGGCTTCGTCTCTTTCTCACCGGCGCTGCTTGATGTGAGTGAGAATTCAGCAACACTTCATCACTCAATCAATCTCTCTCGAAATTGATATTTTTTTTTTCTCGACGACCGCTTCCCAATATCCAAAATCGATCTCCGTCTCTATCCCAACATACGAGAAACCAATTCGGTTTCGGATCTGAATATCATCTTCAGATCGAGAAGAGAAACTGGTTACCGTCGGAGAAGGTTTGCTAGTTCTGTCTTTCTTTCCCTCTTTGAATCTGGGTTTGGAATTAGAATTTCTGGTTGTGCTTTGGTTAACTTCTTATTTAGAGGCTTCATGAGTTTAACTTCTTCTTGGACAAAGGTGGGTCGTGCCTAGAATCAAACGGTGGTGATGCTACAGCTGTAGCCACGAAGCCCAGAGGAGATGGAGAGGAGATGGAGAGGACCCGGAGCAACCAAATCTTTGAGCTGTGTTAAATCTGCTATTGTTAGGGAAAAGCCTAATGTTAAGCTTGAAAGTGCTAAACAAGCGTTGAAGGAAGCTGTGATTTTGCCTGTCAAGTTCCCACAGTTTTTCACCGGTGAATGTTCCTACTTTCAGTTTTCAAATTGAGTATGTCTTATCTCTCATCTGCTCCTATTGTAAGCTACCATACATTCTTGTGATTTGGATTTGCAATTCAGAGAAGCTGATTGTGTATTTTGCAGTGTGAATTAGTGGTGAGGACTGCGAGGAATCTGATTGTGGTGACAGTTGAGTTCAAGGAGACCATGTAAGTCACTTACCTATCTCGTGCTACTTACATTTTTTAACTTTGCTAGGGCGGATAATGAGCAAGCCATCTTCCGCTTGAAAGCTTTTATTCTATGAACTACACATTGGTGATTATAATGTCGAAATTATGGCTGATATAAGGTGAATGCTTTGTTTATCCGATTCTCTACTTGTTTTATAGATAACTTTAGTGTTGATTCTACTCACCCATAAGTCTCTGATTTTTGAGTTTGAGCTAAAATTTCTTTATTTGATCTGTCAACGTTTTGGGTTAGTGAATATCTTCCTTTTCTTTACCACAAAAGCACCTTAGTATTGTATTAACGAGTTGAAAGTATTGTATTAATTTTGATCAATTGCACATTCATCTGGATTTTCTCAGTTTGTCAAAAGTTGGAATCCAAGAAGATAACAACATACAAAGAGGTAAAACTCTCTTCTCCATTAATAATTTGTGACGTAAACTGTGAGTAGTTTATCTAGGCCAAAGATTTGTGAGTAGTTGTGGTATTAAAATTTTCAGTTGCAATGTGAGTTTATCTGTTTTTAATGTTATATAGAGAGAAGAAACAACTATTAGCGATGTTGGAGGTGTATACAGAGAGAAGAAGGAACAACCATTTTAATATTGGTACAAAAGCTGTAGCTGTTGGTCAAACAATGCAATAGCTTCGGTTAGAGCAAAGCCCATGGATGGCAAGGCATAGTTGAACATTGGGTGTTTCTATATATGTGGTAATACCTATTTGTTTTATTGCTCATCTACAAGAGGGAACTTAGAGTAGAGGTATGTAACTATGTATACTCTTGAACTGCAATGAAAAAACAAATCGAAAACATAAGCTTTAAGTTGATGTATATACACATGATTACATGGAATCTGGATGGGAATGCTAACAGGAACAGTTCTTCAGACGTGTGTACGGCTTTTGATGGGAAGGCGATAGAGGAGAAGAGACTTAAGAGATCGAAGTTTGTCTCTATCATTATAAGTTATAATGTTAGCTTTTTGGATAAAACAGGGCAGCATATTATAAGACTTCGTATGATATGTAAGACTTGCTTATATTAACGTTATGTTATGTATGTTGATGATTTATGAAATAATTTTTTTTAATATCAATCCAGTTAAATAAAGTCTGCAAAACTATGGTCAAATATATAAATTATAAAAAATCAAATTAAAAATTAAAGAATTCCATATAGCAAACAAAAAATGCTATGGCATAATATAAAATAGCACGAAATATGTGTTACAGAAAACAATATTATAGCATTTGGTTAATGTTATGAAAGAACGTCATATAATAACATGTCACGACGCTATAATAGAGGTGACACCTAAGATAGTTGCGGATAGCCCTAGGCAAAATATCTGGACCCAAAACCTGATCCTCGAATCCGATCCAAAAAACTTGACCCGAACCCATATCCGAAAGAAGAAAAAACCCAAATGGGTTTAGGATTTCTGAAAATCGGAAACCCGAACCCGATCCGGTTTTACCCGAAATCCGATCAAAATCCGATCAAAACTCGATGAGCTAAGAGTTGTTTTGCATAACCCCTATCCCTACGATCTCTCACTATAACGAATAAAATTGTTTTGCTTTGTTGCTTTTACCTCTCACCGCCGGTTCGTTTTCCAGTTACAAGGTCTATAAACACTATTTATCAGGATTTAATCCCCATTCTTCAAGCTGGAAAACCTAAACTGCTACTCATCTCCTCTGTCTGAGAATTCACGGAGACATTCACATGTGATTATTTTTGTTGTATCTTGTATCAATTTTTGTCTATGAGTTCTACTCTGTTTCAATTTCTATTGTATCTTGTATCAATTTATGTGGGTTTTTGGATTTGTTTGTTCGGTTGATCGATTTGCAAATCAAGTGCTCTGCAAATCTTGTGTTGTGCAATGNTTAGTTTGATCATTTGATTGGGTTCTATTTTAGTTTAGCTTCATGTTTCATGTGTGATCGATGGGTTTTGTATTTGTGATCGATGGGTTTTGTTTGTGTGATCAATGGTGGTCTTGTTTGTGTGATCGATGGTGGTCTTTGATGTGTGTTCGATAGTGGTCTTGTTTGTGTGAGCATTTGTTTTGTGTGATCAATGATCGATAGTGACATGGTGTTTTCTTTCACTAACTTATTTTTTTTTTTACACAATTAGCAGATGGATTCATCATCTCCACATCAACATGATCGAGATAATGATGCAGATGGATTTGAGTTTGATGACCAAGGAGAAGGGTTTCAGACTCCAGAAGAAAATCAATGGGAAAAAAGAAAACAGAATCATAAAGATGGAGATGAACAACCATAAACAATCATAAACAGAATCATAAAGATTGGTCTCTTTTTGTTAATGGTTATTGATCGGTTTATTGAATGAAATCGATTTTGGTTTACTGAATGCCCAGGGCTAAGCTGCAGAGAACATAGCATTAATAAAAACGCTATTAAACACATGTGATAGCATTTATCGTGTGCTATGAATGTTGATTTTTCTTGTAGTGAATCCCAGTCCATGGGTCCACCTTTCTTAATAGGCCTCACATCCTCTCACTAGGCTCTTGAGCCCATCCATATCTGACTGTCAGTTTTGCTACGTCCGAGAGGTTTTAAATAATTATTACCGTCCGTACAAATCACCACATGATCTTTTTCTATGTTTTGTCCTCACTCGCACAGTTCCAACAGTCACTTCCCGGAAACTCACCCATCCTGATCTACTCTAGCTCAAGCACACTTAAATCTAGAGTTCTCTCAGGACCCTTGACTGAAAAGATAAGTGCACTTTGGTGATATAGGTGGCCAAATTAATTATTTTAAACCTCTCCGCAAGTCTTTGATACCTGGGTGTCACAGTTTGATTATTGTTTTGCACTCTTTTTGTTTGTGTGTATAACTCGTAGATGAGAGGATCGCCTCACTAAGTATATGTGATAATATTTATATATTTTTTTATATTTATAAAAAAAAAAGAGATGATCGTGGAATCATGAGAAAGAAAAATGATGATGAAAGGTTTCGTTTTGGTGGTTTTTATTGGTTTATTGTTTTTGTTTTATTGGTAGATTTTATGTTGAATAATTTTCTGATATTTGTTTGGTTGAGTTTTTGGTAATTTATTTATGAACTGAATTTGGACTTTTCGTGATTAGTTTGTGTTGGAATTGGTATGTTCTACGGGTATATATGATAATTAATTGATTAACTGAAAAATGGGTGTTATTGTTTCATGTGTTGCCAAAAAATTAAGTAAATTAGTTTCCATGCGGTTCTCTTATGAGTTATGAGTTATGTTTTAAACTATAAAAAAAAATTTGGTACTCATTCAATAACTAATTTAGATTTTAATCTAGTATATATATATAGCAATAAAAATATTTATGCCCCATTACCAGAAATAAAGAAAAATAATAACTAAACATGAATATTTTAAATATATATACTTGATAGGTAAATAAATAGGAAAAACTATCTATGTAATATTAAACTCTCCAACTACATCAACACTTTGTTAATATATATGGAAAATGGTTGGTCGTTGCAAAAAAAAAATAAAGGAAAAAAGAAACTACAACTGGTTAGATGGTTTTACTTAATTAATTAAGAATGATGGAGAGGGGATATTCAACTTAGATTTTAAAGAATTTGTTAATATTTTAGGATTTTGGTTATGTTATATTAATAGAGAAATACTAGGTATCAACCCGTACATAGTGTGGGATAAATCGATTCAAATAAAATATTATAAATAACATTTTTATTTGAGATTTTAGATTTGTTTGTGTAAAACAAAATCTGTAAGTAAAGTTTATTTTTTTTGTTTATTCGAGTTTGCGTTTATTTTGTATAATATGTTTCACCCGTGAACTATTTAAACGTGAAAAAGAATTTTAACTTGGTGAAGAAAGTTTTGATGTCTTTTGTGTTTCTAAAATCAAATTCACATCTTTATGTTTCACATTGTTATCTACATTATTATGCCATTAAATTGTTAAAGCAATATTTTTTAGAATAACCAAATTAATTTAAACTAATCCTAAGTGTAAAAATACAATGAGAAAACTGTATAAAAAGTGGTAAATAATCAAAAAGTGTAGTTCTGGTGAAAATTCGTAGGAAAAATGATTGTTCTAGGGTTTTTAAAAAATTCAATAACATGGATACCATGTTAAGATTGCTGAGTCACATATATTTAAATAGTCATTAGATTTTTTATATAGAAGACAAAGTTTTTGTTTTTCAAAAATTTTAATTGGTGAATAGATTTAAAATTGTTTGTTAAATTTTATTTATTTTTAAGATTATATTGTGATAATTAGTTTTTGATACTTGAAACCGGAGAATAAGTTTTGTGTTTTAAAATTTTAAATAGGTGAATAAGTTAAATTGTTTGTGGTATGTAATTTACTTTTGTAACATCCGCGAACCAAATATCATACTTTTGGTATGAGTGTTGATCGACACCCTTGGTGTATCGATCGACACTACATTTTTCCGGTTTCGACAGATTTGTTTTAATTGCTGTTTGGTTTGGTTTGGTTCAATTAGAAATCCCTAAATCGCATTTATAAGTGAAGAAGCGATGAATTAAGGGTTTTGGGAGTTTTGTTATCGCCGTTAAGTGAGAAAGAGAGAAAAAGGAGAGAAAGCATTTCTGTGAGTTTCTGTGAGTTTATGGGTCTGTTCTTGGCGTTTTTGGAGAGATCTGTGGCTGGAGAAGGGAGAGCTGTTGCTGGGAACGAAGGAGAAGCTTCTTAAGCTGTTGTTTCCACCGTTTCTCAACCCAATCATCCTGTAAAAGAGGTGAGTGCTTGACCATGGTTGATCTAAGCATGAGATCTCTTTTGTTTGGGTGTTTCTTTGTTGTTTGTGTTGTTTTGCTTGCTTGGGTTCGTTGTTTTCGTGTTTCCCATAGATTCCCGAGGTGTTTGGGTGAGTTTGGGACGGTTTCGAGATGATTTGAAACGGAGGATCGACGTTTGTGTTCGTGCAGTTCGCGTATGCAGAAGAAGCATCGATCGATACCAATGTAGCATCGATCGACACCATGTCGTGCGAGCATCGATCGATACCGATGTAGCATCGGTCGACACCAATCTCATCCGAAACTGGTTTTCGTGGTTTGATGTATTGTTTGTGTTTGTTTGTTTGCTTAAACATGAGGGTCTCATATGCTTGTGTGTATAACCTAGTAGATGGGAGGATGGCCTCACTAAGTATTTATGATAATACTTACGCATCTCAATTGTTGTTTGTGGTGTGCAGGTAAAGGTAAAGTGTGATCGTGGAATCAAGGCGATTAGGAGGAGGATGTTCTGGAGGCTTGATTGATTGTGGTCTAGCTATTGTTAGGTTGCTAGTGTTGAGTCGATAGAACATTGTAGGATGTTGGAACTTGGTTATTGCATTGTTGGTTTGGATTATTGCATTATCGGTTATTGGATTATTATTGTTGGAATTCTTATTGGTTTAATGGAATTGTTTCTTTGGTTATCCGCTGTAGTTGATTGTTGCAGGTTGATAGGGGGTATGGGACCACTAGTGAATTAATATTATATATAAAAAATAAAAAAACGGGAAGGGTTGTTTCATTTTGGTATCAGAGCCCTTACGGTTCTAGGACTAGGGTTCACTGTGCTTTTGCTGTTGATGTTCAGGATTTCATGCTAGAGTTGATTGTGTGAGTTAGTCAATTGTGTGTGGCATGAGGTCCTAGAACATCCTCTTCGAGCCTGCTTTGTGATTCCACGATGAGTTGTGTTCTGGTGTTATTAGAAATATTTGTTGCTTAGCCTTCTGTTCTTGGTGATACAGATGGTTAGAGGTGAGGATGTTGTTGGTTGCGGTCGTGGTCGTGGTCGTGGACGTGGTCGTGGTCCTGGTCATGATCGGGGACGAGGTCAGGTTCCCGAGGCCAGTGAGAGTGTGACCCAGAGCATGGCCAGTGAGGAGGTAGCGGAGTCACAGGTTCATCATACTGTGTCTGGAAACCAGGCTGGTTTGGGTGACGGCAGGGCGGATGGGCCTGGTGTCGGTCACGTTGTTGCCCCGGGTGTGGGGGTTGCAGCAGGGGGTGCTCCAGGCAGGGAGGATGTCTTGATGGGCTTGCTAGCTCAGGTTTTGGAGCGACTTCCAGCAGTAGTGCCGCCAGTGGTTGGTGGGCAGGATCCAGTAGTGCCGCCAGTGGTTGGTGGGCAGGATCCAGTGGTGTCGCCGGTGATTGATGGACAGGTTCTAGTAGTGCCGCCAGTGGTTGGTGGGTAGGTTCCAGCGGTGCAGCCTGTGGCAGGTTTGCAGGCAGGTGTGCAGCCGGGGGCCAAGGTAGTAGATGCTCAGTATGTGCAGATGATGGTGCAGCTGCAGCGAGTGGGAGCAAGGTATTTCTCGGGAGGTAAAAATCCGAGTGTAGCGGATGAGTGGAGAGAGCGGATGGCGGATCTTTTTCTTTCGCTTCGGTGTCCCGACCAGTTCAGGGTGGATTTGGTAGTGTACTACTTTTCAGGTGATGCACGTGTGTGGTGGAGGTCGGTGACAGCACAGAGGGTGCAGCGGGATATGACTTGGGGGGATTTTGTGAGGGAGTTTAACTCCAAGTATTTTCCACAGGAGGCTCTTGATCGTATGAAGGCACGGTTCTTGGGGTTGACACAGGGGGACCGTACAGTGCGGGAGCTGGATGCAGAGTTCAGTCGGCTTGTGCGGTATGCAGGCCGGGCATGGGAGCCAGAGTCGGCTCAGGTGCGGAGGTTCTTTTTGGCTCTGCGGGATGATCTGAGGACTCGGTGCAGAGTGAGGAGCTATGCTACGAGAGCAGAGCTGGTTGAGTTTGCAGCTGGGTTAGAGGACGACTTGAGGTCCCAGGTGGTTGTAGTCAGTTCTTCGGTGCATCCACAGCGGTCTCAGCCGCATTCTGTTCCTAGCAAGGACGGCAAGCCTACGCATGGGCAGAAGCGGAAGTTTGATGATATGCAGAGATCGAGGTACGGTGGTTCGAGATGTTTTGGGTGGTAGCAGGGACCACAAGGTGACCAACTGTCCACTGAGAGGTGAGCAGCGGGCAGTGACAGAGCAGCGGGCGGTGACGGAGCCGCGGATAGATACCCGAGTGTATTACTACTGCAGAGAGATGGGGCATATCAAGCCTTGTTGTCCCAAGTTGCAGCAGATGGCAGTAGCAGCGGTGCAGGCTGGAGGTCTGCCAGGAGTGCAGCAGGGTGTGCAGCATAGTGTGTAACCGGTGGGTTGGATCGAGCCAACGTCACAGGTGTACTCGACTGTGGAGACCGGTGGCACTAGTGCAGGAGCGATCGCAGGTATAACTTCTGAGATCCTAACTTGGTCAATTCAATAGTTCAGATTATGTTTGTTTTTGCTTGTGATCGAATGTTAGGTTCTCAACACATGAGGTTTGTGTAGGAACCTTGTTGGTGGACGGGTTTAAGTCTCATGTTATGTTCGATTCTGAAGCTTCTCATAGCTTCATCACTCCAGAGTGTGCAGAGAGTGCGGGAATCAGAGGGGATTCCAGGGAGCGTACATGAGTTGTCAGAGTTGCGGGAGGCAAGTTCCTGAGAGTTATTGGACAAGCTAGAGGAGTTGATATTCAGATCGCAGGAGAGAAGTAGCCAGCGGATTTGCTTATCAGTCCAGTGGAATTGTATGATGTGATTCTTGGGATGGATTGGTTGCATCGGCATATAGTGCATTTGGATTGCTATCGGGGTAGAGTGGAATTTGAGCATCCAGGAGGGAAGTTGGTTTTTCAGGGTATTAGACCGACTTCGGGAGTCTCGTGATCTCGGCTATGCAGGCTGGGAAGATGATCGAGAAGGGGCGTGAGGCCTATTTGGTTACAATTTTGATGCCAGAGTCAGTGGGGCAGTCTTCTGTTGGAGGTATTCGGGTTGTGGAGGAGTTTGAGGATGTGTTCCAGTCGTTGCAGGGGTTACCACTATCTCGGTCTGATCCCTTCATAATAGAGTTGGAACCAGGGACAACGCCGTTTTCTAAGGCGCCCTACAGGATGGCTCCAGCAGAGATGGCAGAGCTGAAGAAGCAGCTGGAGGATTTGCTGAGTAAGGGTTTTATTCGTCCTAGTTGTTTACCGTGGGGAGCACCGGTGCTGTTTGTTAAGAAGAAGGACGGGAGTTTCCGGTTGTGTATCGACTACATGGGCTTGAACCGAGTAACTGTGAAGAACAAGTACCCTCTTCTGAGAATTGATGAGTTGTTGGATCAGTTGAGGGGTGCTACTTGGTTCTCCAAGATCAACTTAGCATCAGGTTATCATCAGATTCCAATACATGAGGCAGATGTGAGGAAGACCACCTTCAGGACAAGATACGGGCATTATGAGTTTGTGGTGATCCCGTTCGGTTTGACAAACGCGCCTGATGCGTTTATGAGATTGATGAACAGCGTGTTCCAGGAGTTTCTGGACGTGTCAGTCATCATTTTCATCGACGACATCCTGGTATATTCCAAGGGTCCTGAGGAGCATGCAGTACATCTGAGAGCAGTTCTGGAGAAGCTGCGGGAGCAGAAGTTGTTTGCTAAGCTGAGTAAATGCAGTTTATGGCAGCGTGAGATGGGGTTCTTAGGCCTCATTGTTTCTGCAGAGGGGGTTTCGGTGGATCCCGAGAAGATTTAGGTCATCAGGGAGTGGCCGAGGCCGCAGAGTGCCACTGAGATCCGGAGTTTTCTGGGGTTAGCGGGCTACTACAGGAGATTTGTTCGGAGTTTTTGGAGTATGGCTCAGCCGATGACTAAGCTTACAGGGAAGGAGGTTCCATTTGTGTGGTCACCGGAGTGTGAGGCGAGTTTTGCAAGCCTCAAGCAGATGTTGACTACCGCGCCGGTGTTAGCACTGCCTGAGCAGAACGAGCCTTACGTTGTGTATACAGATGCTTCTAGAGTGGGGTTAGGTTGTGTGCTTATGCAGCTAATAACACTCTAATTTACTTTTATTTAGCATCCTTTTTTGTCAATATTTTGCATTGTTCATACCTTTAACTTAGCATTTTAAGGTCATTTACTGTAAGAATCAAGTTTTAGAGAATTTAGGGTGTTGCATTTCTGCATTTGCATATATTGGATGAAAACAGGTGCTAAAGAGCCAAAAATTGGGAAAAACAAGGACAATTCGAGCATGTACCCGAAGGAGCCATCGAGCTACAAGAACAAGTCTGAACCCAACACGATCGAAGAGGATCCAAGAGCGCGAGGAGCAACCCGAAGATCCACCCGAGGAATTACCCGACTTCACCCTCGTGTACCCCATCGAGTAGACCATCGGGCAGGTCTGGGAAGCTAGGTCAAATGGGTTTCCATATATAAACCCCTTCTTTCCCTAGCTCGCAAACGAGCACGCCGCAGACCCTCAAACCAGAGAACGAGTGCTTCTGTGAGAGAACTGAGCGACTTAACATTTTCTTCTTGTTTTTTTACTTTTATTTTGTAGTTTTCTTAGATCTTTATCATATACTTTTTCTTCTCTACTCTATCTTTTAATATAATGTCATTTTCGTTTATTATGATTGCCTTTTCATTTGTTTCTATGTATACTTAACTCTGAATTGCAAAATCAGATAAGTCTAAGTTTACTGAAAAAAATGAATTGTTCTTAATGCCTGCTTGTTCATATTGTTAGTGCGACAGTGTGGTAGTATGTTCAAGGTTGATTGTTGCTAGTGCAAAAGTGTGGTGACAAGGTTTTAGAGGTTCATTGTCTAGGAAATAATTGCTTGAGGCATGTAAGGCATCCGTACTGGTCTAGAACACTTAGGATTCGATTACCCCCATCCTTAGGAACTTTCGTATTTTATTTCTTGCATTTTCTTTACTTACTCGACCACTTACCCGATCAGGTACACGATAACCTGCATCGAGTAATACCTCGAGCTGTTCATAATTTACTTGCATACTCGATCACCCCACTCGATCCTGTACTCGATTGCTTGCATCGAGTGCTTAGGTCGTGTGGTTTACTTGTTTATATTCTTTTACTTTGTTTATTTTAGGACTGTTAGAACCCAAACCTTAATTGCTTGGCTTGACTTGTATTTTGCTGATCATATCCTTCCTGCTAGCAATACACAACCATTTGGATTGATAACCCTTTGTACTACAACTGCATTGGGAATTGATACCCTGGGGGAAAACCTGTCTATCAATTTGGCGTCGTTGCCATTTGGTTGTTTTAATTTTGCTACGTTTAGGATTTCAGGACTTGCTAGATCAAGTTCATTTGTTTATATTTGTTTCGGATATTGACTTGTTTGCTTTCGCTTTTGTTTGTTTTGAATCTCAGGTACAACCCGAGCACCCACGCGACCGGTCACCCGATCACCTGGATCGAGTTGATCCTCGTGTACACACTCGGATACTTACCTGCATGCAAACACGATCCAGAGGTAGCCAGAACCTGAGTCCTTTCTTCGACAACATCGTCAGACCTCGGCTACTCAGACAACAGCAAGTTCAACTGGAACCATCAATCATTGAGGAGACGATCAATAATCAGAACGGTCCACGAGCTCCTCAAGCAAGGACCAACATAGGAGCAGGAGATGCTCCGACTACTTACACTCAGAGGAATGGCATTGTGCCACCAGCTGTGCAGAACAACAATTTTGAAATCAAGAGTAGTCTTATCCAGATGATACAGAGCAACAAGTTTCATGGACTGCCAATGGAGGACCCATTGGATCATCTGGATGAATTTGATAGGCTCTGTAGCCTCACTAAGATAAATGGAGTCAGTGAAGATGGATTCGAGCTCAGGCTTTTCCCATTCTCTTTGGGAGATAAAGCACGCATCTAGGAGAAATCGCTCCCTAAGGAGTCCATCACCACTTGGGAAGCGTGCAAGAAGGCATTCCTCGCCAAATTCTTCTCCAACTCCATAACCGCAAGGCTGCGAAATGAGATTTCTGGCTTTGTACAGAAGAACAATGAAACGTTCAACGAAGCTTGGGAACGTTTCAAGGGGTACACTACTCGATGTTCACATCACGACTTCAGTAATGCTTCATTGCTGAGCACACTATACAGAAGAGTAGTCTCCAAGATACGGATGTTGCTGGATACCGCAAGTAATGGTAACTTCTTCAACAAGGATGTTGATGAAGGTTGGGACCTAGTTGAGAACTTGGCTCAATCTGATGGCAACTACAATGAGGAATATGATCGCTCTATGTGATCTACAGGAGAGGAAGATGCCAAGTATAAGAGGGACATGAAAGCCCTCAACGACAAGCTCGATCAGCTCCTCAACCAGCAGAAGCATGTTCATGCTATATCTGAGGAAGAGCAGTTTCAACAACAAGATGGGGAGACTATGCAGCTAGAGGATGTTAACTACATCAACAACCAAGGAGGTTACAACAGAGGGTACAACAACTTCAAGCTGAATCCGAATCTGTCTTCTCGGACGAATGTTGCGAATCCTCAGGATCAAACCTATCCATCTGCAGTTCAAGGGAACCAGACCCAACAGATGCCTTTTGTCCAGTATAACCAAGGCTATGCACCTAAGCAGCAATACACAGGGACCTACAACCAACCACCTGGATTCCAACATCAGCAAGGTCCACCAAACCAATCACAAGAAGCTGAGTTACGAGGTCTTATTCAGCAAATGATTCAGCAACAGGCTACAGCTTCTATGGACATTGCAAAACGGTTCGCGGAGATGAGCAACAAGATCGACTCAGGATACAATGACCTCAATGCGAAGTACGAATCACTCAACACAAAGGTTCGATACCTGGAAGGCCACCATAACAACCAACCTGCACCAAAGATCAATCAACTCCCAGGTAAAGCTGTTCAAAACCCCAAGGATTATGCGACTGCTCAGGCCATTTTCCTAGATGATGATTATGAGGATTACCTCACTGGGGACAGTGATGATCAAGATGGGGAGTATGTGGAGAACTCAATGAAAAATGAGGCCAAATACTATATATCCGAGTATGAACCCGAGCCTTCACCCGAAGAGACTGATCGAGTTGATGATCGAGCACTGGTTCGAGAATCACAAACTGAAGAACAACCCGAAGTGGAACCCGATGACCTACACGATGGTGTTGATTGGATGAGGCATCGAGTAGATGTTGAGAAGGGAGATCAGCCTCAACCACCTGCACTGGTAGGAGGGGAGTTGGAGGAAAGGTTCAATGCTGCACTTGACATCCAGTTGGAGGCGCTTGTAGAGCGTATGGCTAAGCGCAAAGCTCCACCACCTAAGCTTTTGCCCCCACACGAGCTTCAGCAGGAAGCTGCTAAGGAAGCAGCTAGATTGGAGGATGAGGTTAAGGAAGCTGTCAAGGAAATCAGATTTGAGATTCTGAGAAGTGGAGTTTGCTTGGATCCTGAGGTGAGAATTGAGGAAAAACTTAAAGATCCTGGCTCTTTCACCTTGCCGTGTTCGATAAGACTTCGGATCTTCAAGAGCTGTTTGTGTAATCTTGGAGCTTCGGTCAGTATTATGCCGCTTTCAGTTGCTAACAAGCTGGGATTCACTGATTTCAAACCAAGTAAGCTGTATTTGGTTCTAGCCGATAGAACAGTGAGGCATCCGATTGGTATTCTGGAGAATCTGCCTCTAAGGACATCTCCAATGGTCCTCTATTTTTGCCTCTATTATAGAGTTTCTTTATTATAGAGGTGGGTTTTACTCTCAAGTACCTCTATTCTCACCTCTAAAATAGAGATTGCTATTTTTTCCTCTATTTATAGAGGAACCCTATTTTTTTTTTACAAAGGTTCCTCAATAAATAAAGGAAAAATAGCAATCTCTATTTTATAGAGGAGCATTGGAGTAAAACTTACCTCTATTATAGAGTTCCCCTATTATAGAGGAAAAAATAGAGAAAACCATTGGAGATGGTCTAAGGATTGGGAGACTGGAAGTGCCTACCGACTTCATGATCCTGGATATGGACAAGGAACCAGATGATCCACTGATTCTAGGAAGACCATTCTTGGCAACAGTTGGTGCTGCGATCAAGGTGAAACAAGGCAAGATCAGGATAGAGCATGGTGATCATCTCAAGATGGAATTTGATGTGAAGAAGGGGGTTAAGAGGCCAACCATTGATGGTCAAGCTTTTTCCACCAAGACCAAACAAAGGAAAGTGCAACATCTTGAAGAGGTCAAAACCACATTTGCCTTGGAACCTGGACAAAATCTGGAAGACCTTTTGAACCAGCCTACTGTTGTGGAGAGGATTCCAGAACCTCATCCACATGGATCCCATGCTTAAGGAGCATGAAGAGTCAAGTTTAGTGACTTTAAACAAGCTCACTTGGGAGGAAGTCCGAAAGGTATCTTTTAATTTTAGTTTATTTGCTTTGTTTGCTTTTATTTAACTTTTTTCTTTTTGCAAATTTAAAAAAAAAATGGAAAATTGGAAAGTGGGAATTGGTAAACCCGAGCGTCAACCCGACACCGTACTCGACGCGCCTGATCGTGTTCCTGCTCGGATAGCGAGTGGAGTCCGAATTCCGCAAGGAAGCCCACTCTTGGTGAAGCCCACCAACCGAAATCCTAGCCTATTTAAGGGAGTCGAACCCTTCTCCCTCTTCATCACCAATAAGTCTCCCTTATTCTCTTAAGCTTTTCAATTTCCATAAGTTTCTATTCTTCTCTCTCGATTCCAAGCTCATTCGATTTTTTTTGGAGACTAACCCTATTAACCTTGAGAATTAGCCTTTCTTTTTCTTCTCAAGGAATCGACATGGAGCCAACCGCTAGAACCTACCAAAGGAAGGGAGGAAGATCCACCTCCGCCGCTGCTACAACTGGAGGAGACGCCGCCGAAGTTCAAGAATCACAAGGGAGAGGAAACGTTCCACATTCCCAACCGTTGGGTGGACGTTTAGCCTCCCCTACCCGATGCATAACTCGATCCACCACCCGACCTGATGCTCGTGTAACCGATCGAGTAGGCCACCGAGTTCGCTCACCGAGTCCAATGGCGAGTGCTGTCCGCCGTTCTCCTCAACGTAGGGACATGTCTACGTCCGAAAAGACACTTACCGACCCTATGGAGGTCGATTCTGATGCTGGAGGAGAAGAACAAGGTGAGGTCCAAACCTCTCGATCAAGGAGTAGAGCCGCAATTGCAAGGGGGAAGAGACCGGCTTCGGAGAAGGCTGAGAAGGTGGTTGAGAGAGCAGTTGAGGAAGAAGATCAACACGCCGAGGAGGAGGAAAGAGAAAGAGAAGAGGAGCAGAGAGAGAGAACCCGCCAAGCCTCGCGGAGGCTGAAGCAAAAGGAAGTAGACACTCCGGCGAGACTATTCAAGGTCTTCCGGAAGATGAGCTTTGTTGGTACCCGATACCCTCACCGTGAGACAATGAAGAAATTGGGAATCGCTAGAGATGTAGAATTTCTGTTCGATATGTGCCACCTGGGCCAGATGATGCGATCCCACCTAGAAGCATATGAGGAGGAGACGGTCCACTTCCTTTCAACCTTGAAGCTGCACTATTTCGAGGACCACCCGACCCTACTACCCGATGGGGGGATCGGGTTCATCACCTTCTCCGTTCGGAACACGGAATACCGGCTGACTTTCAAGGAGATGGAGACGCTGTATGGCTTCAAGGCTGGTAGTGGGGAAGGTATGGAGGTCAGCAAGGAAGAGATGAGGTCCCTATGGCTGACAATAGGAGACAAGCACCCCTACAAGTCCACAAGCTCCAAATCCGCTCAAATAAGGAGCTCTGTTTTGAGGTATTTTCACAAGTCCCTCGCATGCACTCTTTTTGCTAGAAAAGAGACTGGGAATGTGAACGACCATGAGCTTCAGTTGTTAGATATTGCACTGTGTGGAGTTTTGGATAGTGCTAGGGATGGAACACCACTAGTAGGAGACATAGCTGATACTAGTATGTTGTTCGTGCTACTCGATCAATTCCTGTACTTGAAATCGTGGGCGGTGAAAAGGAGAGAAGGAGGCGGAGAGATCTCTATTGGGGGACTTGTCACACCAATCTTAGTGGCATGCGATGTGCCCTTGAAGGGAGTTGTTCACGAACCAAGGTGGCTGGATGCGGACTACCTTGTGCTGGCGAGATTTTTGGCCTATGAGAGGCCTAATGACATGACATTGTTCAAATTTGTCCATCCAACCGCCGGAGCTGCTCAAATGGTTTTACCCAATGTCATATGCACCAAGGTTTGGCTAGGAAACAATATTGACTTCACACCACCGTTGGAAGAGCTGTACAACCCGGAGGAGGAGTCCGAAGCTGAGAAGAGAGTGGAGACCGGGCAGAGACAAGGAGATAGCTCGTAGGAGTTTGATTTTGAGGAGTATGCATGCTCTCAAAAGCAACCAGTTGGAGTGAGGGAAGCTCACAAGAGAATTGGCTGGCTGAAGAAAATGAACAAGTTCCTGGTGAATAAGGTGAAGAATCTTGCCGGTTCGGTGAAGATAATGGGAGGTCAGATAAGGAGTTGCAAGACAAGGCTAGCTGTGCCTGAGCTCCTACCTCGGCACAAGCACCTACTTGGATGGGGAGAAGCGGACCGCTAGGAGGAACTCGAGGACTGCCACCTCCAGAATCTCAAAGAGCATCATCATACGAGCCCCGAGCTGAGGAGGACATCACCCGACCAAAAGCATCAAGGAAAAGCCACTCTGACGCCTTCCCGATGCCCAACCCGATGGGATACACGATGCACTATCCGATGCACCCATCAAGCACCCAATCGGGTGATTATGCTGGAATTCTCCCTCCACCGTACCAGATGCCATTCACGATGCCATACACGATGCACCCTGCAAGTGGATACACGGGTGATCATTCTGGACCTCTTCCGCTATTTCCATCTTACTACCCGATGCCCTACCCGATGAGATACGCGATCCCACCCTCGATCAACACCTCGGATGCTGGTCCGAGTAGGTCGTCCGTGCACATTACTGAGCTCTCTGACGAGCAAACACCGGCACCTGCTGAAGCCGGAGACGACCCTGGCTACACGTTGGCAAGTATGGAGGCTGTTGCAACCTCCTTCTTCACCAACCCATGAGGTACCTACTTCATCCAACACTTGTATATACCATTGCATTTAGTTTAATTCAACTTGTGTGATTCTTGGATTCTTTTCCAACTTTTATTTACACAGGGACTGTGTAATTTAAGTTTGGGGAAGGGTCCTAGAATGTATTTAACATTGTGTTTTATTTTCTTATTTTTATTATTTCAAATTTTTGCATGTTAGTTTTATTCATTTGAGTCTGTATTTATGTGCATTAAAAACCCAAAAAAAATTTGAAAAATTTTCAAAAAAAAAAAAAAAAGAAGAAAGTGTTCATGTAGTTGCATTTACATATTAGGATTGAGTCTAGTTTGTTTCATATAGGATTGTTGCATATGCATCTTAGGGGACAATGATTTAAACCACCTTGTTTAAAAATCAAACCTTAGGATTGAAGCTATAGCCCTTAGTCACAGTTTATTGTTGCTAGATCAATCTTTAGAAAAAAATGAAAAATCTTTGGTTAGACCCTTTGTGTCGATTGAATGCTTCCTCCACTTGCTTGAACATTAGAACATCTCTATATTATTGGATTTAATTTGAACTTTAATTGTCTTGCTTATGGAACTTGAATACTTGCTCATGGTAACTCTAAACTCGGGTTAGCACTCCACTTTTTGCCAATCTTTTCTGTTAACCCGATTCACTTGTCCTACCCATGAACCCAAACCTTTCTTTCAAACCTTGTTGTGAATTGTTGAGTGAGGCCCCTTTCATTGTGCTATAGGTTGTGAAACCTTGAGAGTATTGGGAACGACAAAGAACTGCCTCTTGATTTAGCTAAATTAGATTTGAACTAGCTAATAGATTCGGTTTTGAAATATAGGTGGTTAGAATGTTTATTTGGGGTTGGGTTGTGGAATAATAAAAAAAATAAAAAAAATAAAAGAAGAAAGTCCCTAAGGTTAGAATTAATTAGCTCTAAGTCTCTAAGTAAAAAAAAAAAAAAAAAAAAAAAA
>NC_025701.1:13266396-13289476 GCF_000633955.1 Camelina sativa | reverse complement strand
AAAAAAAAAAAAAAAAAAAAAAAAAAAGAGAAAAAAATTCTTGCTATAGTCTCCTAGAAAGAAAGAAAAGAATATATGTATATTAGGAGTCTAGCAAAGATTAAAAGAAAATAGAAAAAAAAAAGAGATTAAGAGCTAGAAGTTTAAAGTCTAAAAGTCTAAACTTTAGGGAGTAAAAAAAGAAAAAAGAGTTAAAATCAAGGGTGTGGGTAGTTAAATTCTAGGAGGTTTAAATAAAAAAAAATATGATGAATGTATGAGAAAAGGGTAGATCTTCAAGAGTTAAGCTTTGTATGCCCAAATTGTTCTCAGTCTTAGATAGTTTTCACGACTGTCTAGCATTCCACTTTTTGAGAGAAAACCACCTAAAGAATTTGCTTGAAACCACCTTATCGAAAAGTCTTACCATTGAAACCGATTGAGCCTGATTCACCTTCCATTTGCAAGAATTCACCAAATATCTAATTGAATGTGAAAGAGATGTTCCTTATCTTTAGTTTGAGGTTGAGCTAGATCGATGAATGGTAATAGGCATATAAAAATATTTGTAAGTATGTTGATTGATCTTAGCACCATTAAACTATCTTTAAGAACTATAGCTTGCATCCTTCGGTTAGCATCTTAAGGTTATGAGTCCCCACTTTCAAACCGTACCTTCTTACTTCCTTGCTAGAGGACTAGCAAGATTTAAGTTTGGGGGTCTGATAACATTCTAATTTACATGTTTTTAGCATCCTTTTTTGTCTATATTTTGCATTGTTCATACCTCTAACTTAGCATTTTTAGGTCATTTACTGTAAGAATCAAGTTTTAGAGCATTTAAGGTGTTGCATTTCTGCATTTGCATATATTGGATGAAAACAAGTGCTAAAGAGCCAAAAATGGGGGAAAACAAGGACAATTCGAGCATGTACCCGAAGGATCCATCGAGCTACAAGAACAAGTCCGAACCCCAACACGATCGAAGAGGATCCAAGAGCGCGAGGAGCAACCCAAAGATCCACCCGAGGAGTTACCCGACTTCACCCTCGTGTACCCCATCGAGTAGACCATCGGGCAGGTCTGGGAAGCTAGGTCAAATGGGTTTCCATATATAAACCCCCTCTTTCCCTAGCTCGCAAACGAGCACGCCGCAGACCCTTAAACTAGAGAGCGAGAGCTTCTGTAAGAGAACTGAGGGACTCAACATTTTCTTCTTGTTTTTGTACTTTTATTTTGTAGTTTTCTTAGATCTTTATCATATAATTTTTCTACTCTACTCTATCTTTTAATATAATGTCATTTTCGTTTATTATGATTGCCTTTTCATTCCTTTCTATGTCCGAGTAGTGTAGCAAAGTTTCTAGGGATGGGATAGATGATTAGGTGTTCTTGATCGGTTAGGATGCTTTAGTTGATTGTTATGATTGATAGATTTCCTTCTAGGTTGATGTTCTTAATGCGGTCAACAGACCGAAAGGTTGAGATTAAATCTAGGGCGTTTACAATGCTACATGCCGAAAGGAGTAGATAAAATGCTTAATTAGGTCAATGCTAGAGGTATACTTAACTCTGACTGGCAAAATTAGATAAGTCTAAGTTTACTGACAAAAATGAATTGTTCTTAATGCCTGCTTGTTCATATTGCTAGTGCGACAGTGTGGTAGTATGTTCAAGGTTGATTGTTGCTAGTGCAAAAGTGTGGTGACAAGGTTTTAGAGGTTCATTGTCTATGAAATAATTGCTTGAGGCATGTAAGGCATCCGTACTGGTCTAGAACACTTAGGATTGGATTACCCCCATCCTTAGGAACTTTTGTATTTCATTTCTTGCATTTTCTTTACTTACTCGACCACTTACCCGATCAGGTAGACGATAACCTGCATCGAGTAATACCTCGAGCTGTTCATAATTTACTTGCATACTCGATCACCCCACTCGATCCTGTACTTGATTGCTTGCATCGAGTGCTTAGGTCGTGTGGTTTACTTGTTTATATTCTTTTACTTTGTTTATTTTAGGACTGTTAGAACCCAAACCTTAATTGCTTGGCTTGACTTGTATTGTGCTGATCATATCCTTCCTGCTAGCAATACACAACCATTTGGATTGATAACCCTTTGTACTACAACTGCATAGGGAATTGATACCCTGGGTGAAAACCTGTCTATCAGCAGCAGGGGAAGGTTATAGCCTATGCTTCGCTCCAGTGCGGAAGCATGAAGCTAATTATCCTACTCATGATTTGGAGATGGCAGCAGTGATTTTTGCTCTGAAGATTTGGAGATCTTATCTGTATGGCGGGAAGGTGCATGTATTTACAGATCACAAGAGTCTGAAGTACATTTTCACTCAGCCTGAGCTGAATTTTAGGCAGAAGCGTTGGATGGAGTTAGTAGCGGATTATGATCTGGACATAGCTTACCATCCTGGTAAAGCTAACCTAGTCGCAGATGCCTTGAGTCGGAAGCGGGCGCCTTCAGCTCAGGAGCAGGATATGGAGGCGTTGGTAGGTGAGATTAATGCATTGAGTTTGTATGCTATCTCATAGGAACCTTTGGGTTTGGAGGCAGCTGATCGAGCGGATTTGTTGAGCAGAGTGCGGTTAGCTCAGGAGAGCGATGAGGGGCTGGTGAATGCCTCTAAGGCTGCGGGTTCGGAGTATCAGTTTTTTGCTAATGGTACTATCCTTGTGCATGGTCAGGTTTGTGTGCCCAAGGGTGAGGATTTGAGGCAGGAGATACTGAGAGAGGCTCATTCGAGCAAGTTCTCTATTCATCCAAGGGCGACCAAGATGTATCGTGACCTCAAGCGGTATTATCAATATAGATTAAACTACGAGACATTTGAAAACGCAAGAGTTATGTGGTTTAAAACAAAAGTATCGCGCAAGGATTCAAACAACTCTCTTTATTAGAAAATAAGTTCTTACAAGGTTTCTTCTTAGATCACAACCTAGATCTAAGAATCTTACAAACCTCCTTATAGCCTTTTTTGAATCTTCAAACTATTCTTTAAACTTAAGATTCAAACGCTAGGATCTCTAAATTTATGAAGTGTTGAACTTCTCTCAAGACCCAACACCTTTATTTATACTAATAGGACCTAACCATACCATACAACAGGCTAATTCCCAATTCTAAATTGTTAATTTCTTTTTTTCTTTATAGATTAGGAAATTAACAATCTTTGTAAAACTTATTTGCCAGCTAGCTAGTTGAAGGCGGACATAGCTGACTGGGTGGCGAACTGTGACACTTGCCAGCTAGTGAAGGCGGAGCATCAGGTTCCTGGTGGATTATTACAGAGTTTGCCCATTCCAGAGTGGAAGTGGGATTTGATCATGATGGACTTCGTGGTGGGATTGCCTGTGTCGAGGACGTTTGATGCGACATGGGTCATTGTGGACCGTTTGACTAAGTCTGCGCATTTTCTGGCCATCAAGAAAACTGATGGAGCAGCGGTTTTGGCCAAGAAGTACGTGAGGGAGGTAGTCAGATTGCATGGTGTGCCTGCTAGTATTGTGTCTGATAGAGATTTCAAGTTCACCTTGGTGTTCTGGAGGGCGTTTCAGGCAGAGATGGGCACAAAGGTGCATATGAGTACAGCCTATGATCCTCAGATGGACGGTCAGTCGGAGAGGACAATCCAGATTTTGGAGGATTTACTGATGATGTGCGTGTTGGATTGGGGTGGTCATTGGGCAGATCATTTGAGCTTAGTGGAGTTTGCTTACAACAACAGCTACCAGGCGAGTATTGGGATAACCCCTTATGAGGCATTGTATGGTAGGCCGTGTCGTACACCGTTATGTTGGACTCAGGTGCGGGAGAGGAGCATATATAGTGTGGATTTTGTTCAGGAGACCTCGGAGAAGATTCGGGTTCTGAGGCTCAAAATGAAGGAGGCTCAGGATCGGCAGAAGAGCTATGCTGATAAGAGGAGGAAGGATTTTGAGTTTCCGGTTGGTGATAGAGTGTACCTCAAGATGTCCATGTTGCAGGGTCCGAACAGGTCATTGACAGAGACTAAGTTGAGTCCGAGGTACATGGGTCCGTTCAGAGTAGTTGAGCGGGTGGGACCAGTGGCATACCAGCTGGAGTTGCCTGAGGTTATGCATGCGTTCCACAAGGTATTTCATGTGTCGATGCTGAGGAAGTGTCTTCACGAGGGTGATCGGTTGTTGGCTAAGATTCCTGAGGCTCTCTAGTCCAACATGACTTTAGAGGCGAGACCGTTGAGGGCGCTCGGGAGGAGAGTCAAGGAACTTCGGAAGAAGAAGATTCCTTTGATGAGAGTCCTATGGGACTGTGATGGAGTAGAGGAGCAGACTTGGGAGCCCGAGGCGAGGATGAAGGCAAGGTTTAAGAAGTGGTTTGAGAAGCAGGCCGCGACTTGAGCTTGTCTAGCCGGGTCCAAGTTGTAGTCCATGGCTGGAGCGGGTACGGAGTATTCCAGCCCATCTCTCTTGATACTTGGTCGCTTAGAGGTGGTTGGTTGTGCGACAAAGTACCAAGATGAGGTGGTGCTCAGGATGCGGGTTGATGGATTGAGATTGTTGTATCTTATTTTTTTCCTTTTGTATTTTGTTGAGGTTGTAACAATTATGACATTTTGAGATTAATAAGATGAGTATTTTTCGTTATGTTTGACTGTTGTTGTCATGGGAAAAAGAGAAATAGCTCGGTTTCTATTTTTGGAAGTTACCATAAATAGAAAGTTTTCACAAAAAGGAGGTTTCCAAATTTAGAAAGTTTCTAAAAGGGGAATTTTTGTGGGAAGTGTTGAGGTAGATCTAGCCGGGAGATACTCGATGGCATCAGATTTGTGTTTGCTCAAGGTCGTGTGGCCCAACTCATGTGATACCGATAGCTCGATGGACTTTGTGGCCAGAGAGTGGGAGTGGTATGTTGCTTCGGATGACAATCCAAAAGCGCGCTTTAGGGTGACGACCCAAGAGCGGGATATTTGAGACTCCCTGGATACCGTAGCTGTGAGCCGCAGCTCGGCAGCGAGCCGGTATGTCTCGAGGGTTGTGACCCGAGAGCGGGGGGATTGGGTGTGAGTGACTTCCTGGATGCCGTAGCTTAAGGCGATTGGCCTGATAGCGAGCCGGCATGATTCGTTGGTTGCGACCATGGACGGGGGAAGCACTGAGTTGTGAGCAAATAGTGTCTTTGATGTGAGTATATTGGCTAGAGGGAGATCTCATAGTTCAGTCGGAGGTGTGCGGGCTGTTGCGACAGTTGCACGGGAAACCTTGGATGACGGTGTTTAGTCCGGTCAGAGGACGTGCGGGCCATGTTGACGGTGGCACGGAAATCCTTGACGGATGGTCGGTACTGCGGGATTCGAGGATGAATCCTTATTGGTGGGGGAGAATTGTAACATCCGCGAACCAAATATCATACTTTTGGTATGAGTGTCGATCGACACCCTTGGTGTATCGATCGACACTACATTTTTCCGGTTTCGACAGATTTGTTTTAATTGCTGTTTGGTTCGGTTTGGTTCTATTAGAAATCCTTAAATCGCATTTATAAGTGAGGAAGTGACGAATTAAGGGTTTTGGGAGTTTTGTTGTCGTCGTTAAGTGAGAAAGAGAGAAAAAGGAGAGAAAGCGTTTCTGTGAGTTTCTGGGTCTGTTCTTGGCGTTTTTGGAGAGATCTGTGGCTGGAGAAAGGAGAGCTGCTGCTGGGAACGAAGGAGAAGCTTCCTAAGCTGTTGTTTCCACCGTTTCTCAACCCAATCTTCCTGTAAAAGAGGTGAGTGCTTGACCATGGTTGATCTAAGCATGAGATCTCTTTTGTTTGGGTGTTTTTTTGTTGTTTGTGTTGTTTTGCTTGCTTGGATTCGTTGTTTTCGTGTTTCCCATAGGTTCCCGAGGTGTTTGGGTGAGTTTGGGACGGTTTCGAGATGATTTGAAACGGAGGATCGACGTTCCTGTTCATGCAGTTCGCGTCTGCAGAAGAAGCATCGATCGATACCAATGTAGCATCAATCGACACCATGTCGTGCAAGCATCGATCGATACCGATGTAGCATCGGTCGACACCAGTCTCATCCGAGACTGGTTTTTGTGGTTTGATGTATTGTATCTGTTTGTTTGTTTGCTTAAACATGAGGGTCTCATATGCTTGTGTGTATAACCTAGTAGATGGGAGGATGGCCTCACTAAGTATTTATGATAATACTTACGCATCTCAATTGTTGTTTGTGATGTGCAGGTAAAGGTAAAGTGTGATCGTGGAATCAAGGCGATAAGGAGGAAGATGTTCTAGAGGCTTGATTGATTGTGGTCTAGTTATTGTTAGGTTGCTAGTGTTGAGTCGATAGAACATTGTAGGATGCTGGAACTTGGTTATTGCATTGTTGGTTTGGATTATTGCATTATCGGTTATTGGATTATTATTGTTGGAATTCTTATTGGTTTAATGGAATTGTTTCTTTGGTTTTCTGCTGTAGTTGATTGTTGCTAGGTTAATAGGGGGTATAGGACCACTAGTGAATTATTATTATATATAAAAAAAAAATGGGAAGGGTTGTTTCAACTTTTATGATTATTGTGATAATTTATTCTTTTTTAAAAATATATATAGTTGAATAGTCACCAGATTTTTTCAAAATAGGAGAATAACTTTAGCATTTCAAAAAAATAAATAAATGATAATTTTTTATGAAATGTAGTTTACTTTTAATAATTAAATAGGTTATATAAGTGATAATTTAAAACTAATAGAAAAAACATTAATTCATATATTTCAATAGCATATTTATGTTAATAGTAATGAGAAGTAAGAGCATTTATTCAAATGGTACAAGAGCTCTGTTTGTGCGACATCTCAGCTTTTTAGTGAGAGTGCTTCTCTATTAATATATAGGGGATACGTTTGAAAAAACTGATGTGTCGTCGTCATAGAGCTTTGTACACCTTATAGAAAAATGGTCTTAAATTTTCTACTTAATTATAATAACATGCCATTATATTTTCAAATAAAACAATTAACTTAATAATAATTAGATGTGTTATCATTCTCATACAAATTTAAATATCACATATTAAAACTAATTAAATAGTTATATACTATTTTAACGCAAAATTTCACAATACTTACAAATATACATGTCAAAATTATATTTATTTCATAAAATAAATATAAGTAAAATATTTTTAAAAAGCTATAAAAATATATCGATTAACATAAAGTTAATAAAAATGTAAAACATATAACTTATTAACGAAATCATATAAAGACGAAATGCTCTTTTATGTTAGTACTATTACCATAGTAATTTAAATAATAAGTTTTCAATAGTTATTATAATTGATTATAAAAGGAGTAAATTACCTCTGAATTATCTACTCATTAAAAGAAACTTAATTTCCAATTAATATAGATTTATATATATTCATAAATAAATATAAAAAATGACAAGAAATTAGGAGATATTGTAATCTGTGATTATTTATATATATCTAAGTATGTAAACTAATTAATCTCAATATTTAGTGTGATTATTGATTAAAAATAGAAATATTGATTACCGTGATATTAAAAAGAAACAAGACATAACCCTTATCATTATAAATAAACTCAGTAGTCAAAATCAGAATATATTTAATGTGAGTCATTATTAGATTATGTAAAATTGTTATGGTTAATTCCATAAATTGTAACATTTTATAAATATTTAATAAACCATTAATATAAATTTAATTTTTAAAACACACAACAATATATATTACCATAAATTGTAACATTTTATAAATATTGTCTTGATTACGTTCACATATTTCACGGATGAAATGTATTTTTACACGAATACATTGATTTTGGAATTTCATTAATTTTTCATAATAGTTTTTTAGTAATAATTTTCATTTATAGAAAATATTAATAAACCAACTAACTCAACAATTTAAATAGCCTAATCAAAAATATTAAATCAATAAATTAGATTATCTTCAGAAATTTAAGTTTAGAATCCGATTTTATTACTAAAATATAATTAAATTGCCGAATAATTTAATTTATGTTGTTATGGTTACATAAGAAATATGCAAGATTGTTATTATTACATGATAAAATATAAGAAGTTATGAATTTAACTTTTAAACCAGAAAAAAAGACATATTGCAAGAAATAATAACATTTTATCAATACTTTCTCTACCATAAAACTTTTTACACATTCAAAATTTTTACCGGTGAAACGTATTTTTTACATGAAAGAAACGCAGCTAAAAAAAACTTTAGTTACATAAGTAACATAATAATATCATGTTTGATACAAACAGATATATGTTTGACACAAACAGGATCCTACGAGACGTCAACGTAAGGGCGGATTGTCTTGCTCGGTCTTCAAGATCTCTAATTTCTGAATCTTCTTTTGTAAACTCTTCGAAAAAAAAATTAATAATTTTAGTTATAATTATTTTATTTAAAATTGATTTATCCCGTAAATAATGTGGGTTGTTACCTAGGTTCGAATAAAATGATTAGTTGAGTAGTATCACACGAATGGAGTGAGAGAAATATGGAATGAAGTTTGCCTCTTTCTCGAAAGATCCGATTCTCTTTGCTAAATCCAATCTTGTAAAACGTTTTAAATTTGTAAGCAAAGTGTATACACTATAACCTCTCGTTGTGTTTTAACTCCAATTATTCGTAACGTTCGGATATACATCATATCAACTAGCTAGTACAGTAGTACTAAACAACCTCTCGTTTTGGCACAAGGTTTGGCCTATTCTGCTATTCATATATAATCATGCATTTCTACGAACGGTAAAAACTTATTTAAAAACACAATTTTCCATTAAAATCGATGGGACATAACAATAGATTGTTTTAGCACGAAGACAAAAAAATCATGACCGGACTATGATTGATGAATCCCTTTTCTTCCTAAACACAACCTCCGTATCCAACCCGAAGCCGTCAACATTTCGGACATGAACAACCTCCGATCGTCGGAATAGCCTCACCAATGCCTCCACACTGTACAGATCATTCGCCGAATACTTATCCGAGCGTGTAGAGAGGGCCACGTGTAAAACACATAAACCTCCTGGTCTCAGTGTCCGTTCGATCTCTCCAACGAACTTGTCCGGGTAAAGCGCGTGATCAAACACGTTGGAGAATTCAAAGTCGAAAGTCTCGTCATCGAACGGTTGATGATGAAAGTCTCCTCTGATCACCAACGGCGGATACGGCACCAGATCCATTCCCACTGAGTCCGTTACGCCCACACGTTTCAGGGCCTCCACTTCTTGACCGACAAGAGCTCCGATGCAGAGACATTTAGAGTCGTTGGCTAAGAGACCTTGCCGTTTCACATCTTGGAAGAATTTTGAGAACACTTTGATCTTACGGTCCCAGTCTCGTGTCATCCATAGTGTACGTAGCCTAGGGTTAAGCGTCTTGTTGAGCTGTCGTTGGATGTAGTAGTCGTATGATGGTCACGTGTTTCCAAAGGGGCATGGCAGAATACACAAGAGTGGATACACTTCCGTTCCATTGTATCATATGATCTCCGGTTGTTAACCTATTCAGAGTTGCCAGCCAGACTAGGATAGAGTACTTTGGTGTTGCTTGTGAGAACCAAACACCTTTGTACCAGCCTACATTTTCCCGTCATATAACATCCATCCTAGTACACAAGATTAGACATCGTGTTATTTTCTAATATCACCAAACACAACTGGATAATCTACTTAATGCTGATTAAGTGTGGAGGATATAAAGATTGTTTAAGAAGAGAGAATCGTTGGTTCCTTATAGTCATTTCGCTTTCCCATCCCTATCGTGACAACACTTGTTCTAGGGCCCGAAAATTAAATAGAAACGTGAAGTTACAAACTGAATGCCATTTTTTAGTGAAAAGTATCACAGCCTTAGGAATATGGCCGATCCATAGATAGTAAAGGTCCAAAGCAAATTAAAAGTTGTTACCATTTAAACATCCAATGATATTAATTATATAAACTTCATATAATTTTATTATATATTTAACATATTAATTCATTTAAATATATATTTTTTTTTAATTAGCTCTAATAAAAAACAAAAATAAACAAGTTAACAAAATTAAACAAACAACAAGGAAAAGGTAAGCAGAACATAAGTAAAAAAAAAAACAAAAAAAATTAGAAGTTTAAGATTCAAATATGAGACACTGGGATAGATGAATATTAGCAACTAAAGGTTACATGATATTAAAACTAATTCATAATGGTATAAATAGCCTGGCCGTATAGCGTATGGTTTTGTGTCATGGATGAGACCTTACCCAACCTACCAATTAATCTCCCTAGAGAAGAAATATTCTTCCTTTCTGTGTTTCATATTGATTTGGCCTTTCCTTGTAAGCTAGAAGTTATTTTAGATTCACTCATTATGTGTAAAGTAATTAAGATTCAACAAAGAAAAATAGTAAACAAATCTCTCTCTCTCCCTCTCCCTCTCAACTCTAATTTGCCTACATAAAGAGTTAGCTCCAAGCCAAAATAACATGACAAATAATAAGCAAACAAATAAAGGAAAAAGAGGAAAGAAATAGAAAGAAGAACATGCAGAGAGCATGCATCTATGATAGTCAGCCATGGCACCTCCATGTCGTATGCATCATAGGCTTTCTCTATCTCCTTAGACTATTCTTTCCTCTCTTGAAATGGTTCATCACAAGATTCCTCCTCACAAACCCGAAGCGGCTCAAGAGTTACGGTTCGTGGGCTTTGGTCACTGGAGCCACTGAAGGGATCGGACGCGCCTTTGCCCACGAGCTGGCCAAACACGGCCTTAACCTCATCCTAGTCAGCAGAAACCTTTCTAAGCTTGAAGCTCTGTCTAATGATTTCGGACAAGAGTTTCCCCACATCAAGATCAAAATCATTCCATTTGACTTCTCATCTGGTAATCTCTGATAGTAAATGCACTTCTTAGTTTTGGTCTATATATATTTTATTGTGTGTGTACACAGTGTACGAGTATTTATAATTTTATACTAGTACATGATGACAGTAATTATGAATAAATATTCTTTGTTACTAAAAACAGGGTAAGTATACCATTAATATTATATATATATATGTATGTTGTGTTAGTAAAATGCAAAAAAACACTGGATTGCATTGCCAAAAAACTAATACATGCAGTTTACAATATTAAACTTAAAAGTTGAATATTTTTTTTCAAATGAACTTTTCTAATTATTTCTTTAAGCTATTTCTCATCAATAAGAGAAGTTCTCTTACAATGAAAGTTTTTTTCTGTTAAAGGGGTTTTATTACACTAATTTCTTAAAAGTGTTTTTCTTTTTGTTAATTATTGTGCAGGAGGAGGATATAATGTAATCGAGGAAGGGATCAAAGGCGTCGAAGTGGGGATTCTGATAAACAACGTTGGGATAACTTACCCACGAGCTATGTTCTTCCACGAGACTGACCAACTCACATGGACCAAAATCCTAAAGGTTAATCTTGAAGCAACCACATGGCTCACACGATCTCTCATCCGACCAATGCTTCAACGTCGCCGAGGAGCCATCGTCAGTATTAGCTCCGGCGCCGCAGTTGTGGTCCCTTCTTATCCTCTCTGCGCCATCTACGCCGCCACCAAAGCGTAATGACTAACCAACTGCTCTCTTTAATACATACACTAACCAACAGGACCATGACTACTTTTTTGAGATCATAAGAAAAATGTTAATAAGGACATTAGTAAATAATATCACAAATTATGTTACTAAGTTGTTTAATTTTAAACCCAAAAATATATCTTACGAAGATACAAACATTTTTTTTTTTTTTGTATATCTCATAAAATAGAATCTTAACGAACATCTAGTTTGACAAGGAATAACTAATAAAATGACTACAAAAGTTTGGTTTTTAACTCCAACTATATTTACCTAAGTCACTAAATTGGATAACGGTCCCCTACAAAAGTGCATAATGGTGAGTTGCATAATTGTTAGATCAAGATTCTTACTTCCGATCTTTCTTTTTCTGGGTAGTTGTTGTATAGTAAATACGGAAAAAGCTTATTTTATTAATTTATCCAAAAAAATTGTCGAATTAATTTATTCCATTTTACGTGACGTATATATATCTCCATCACGTAACTTTCTTATTTTTAAAAATTACATAAGTAGTGAGGTATATAATCACACGAGAGAACCTCAGTCTATATATAGTGTTGTTTTTTGTAAAAAAGACTACTGATATTTTTATTTTGTAGTATTTTTCCTTTGCATTAATTGCACAATAGAGGATAGTATATATAGTACTATCTAAACTTTTGCATTGATCATTAAGAAGTTTTTATTTGCCTAAAGTATTAATCTAAGTAGACTCTATCATTATATTATATACTAGAATATTATCACATTAATAAATCTCTAAACACATGAACGTACGTGTATGCAGTTATATTGATGCACTAACAAGATCCCTACATGTGGAATATAAGAAGTTTGGTATTGATGTCCAGTGCCAGGTACCTTTCTTTATTTCTCGAAAGAGACTATCCAATATTTCTAGTACACCATTTTTTTGGACTCCCCATGTAATGCGTAAAAGAAAATAACGTTATAATACACGTACGTGTGTCAAACCAAATGGGCAGGTGCCGTTATACGTGGCAACCAGGATGGTGTCGGAAGTAGCAGCTATACATAAACCAAGCTTCTTTATACCGACGCCGGAAGTCTACGCAAAAGCGGCGGTGGAGCAGATCGGAATTGGATCACGTTGCTCGCCGTTTTGGGCTCATTCCCTTCAGTGGTTTTTTCTCGGATTTGTGCCAGATTACTTCATTAATGCTTGGCGTCTCTCTTTCGGACTTCGTCGAAGAAGTTTATCTTAATTTGCTCGTGATTCCCACTAGGTACTAGTGGTCCGTGTGCTACCATGCTGAATAATTTTTAATAAGTTATTGCGAAAAAAGTAATAATTGTGTTATGTGGAAATTATGTGTGTTTAAAATACCATACATCCGTGCGGAGTTATGCATGGTTGTCAACTTGTCACTTTTTTTTTTTTTGGTAAAGCATGGTTGTCACTTGTCAAAATTAAATGGTGTGGAGTTGGATCTAATTTATGTTTTGTTCTATTCTGTACCGTTAAATTCCCTTCTCATATGAGATTGCATTTTCGGGGCGTCAGATCATATATAATAAAGTACAATTTCCTTCTAAAACTTGTTTCGAGAACTTGACATTTTTTGGAGACAGTGGGGCAGTCGTTACATCATTCGTGCAGGTCGGCTCGCTACTTGCTTATGGAAAGCTCACACTTCTAGAGTTGACACATATCCATTAAAAAAAAATAATTCCCTATATATGGCTAAAATGCATTCTCGCAACAACCAACTTTCACAAATATGCAAAAATCAACTTCTACAAATGGGTCATATTTATACACGTAGTCCACATTCATACATTTTCATTTCATTGTAATTTAAAACCATATATTATCCTCTATTTTAAACCCAAAAAATCAAACAATTAAAATGCATCATCGATCTTTACAATACAATAAACAGAAAAAAAAATTGTGGTTGGCATAATTATTGTTTCTTCTCCAACGTTACGGTAAATTGTGTGTGTTCCTAATTCTATCAAAAATTAAATAAGCATTAATTTTATTCGATAAACCTAAAAATCGACAATGCTATAAATCAGAAAGACAAAACATTTCCTTCTATGAAAATATTTTATTTAGAAAAATATCAGTTAATAAATTTTGTTGGAACATAAACTGAAGCTCTTCCTTCCTCATATCCTGTATAATTTTTGAGCTCACTCAAATTCTCAGGTCTGCCAAATCATTGTTTTAAACTAAAGATAGCCTCTCTAGTTATGCTCACATAAAACATGAATTAAAAAAAAAGGACTTTGTAATGAAACCAGATTAAGTGTCACACATTTGGGTGCTAGAGTCATTGAAGCAAAGATCTTAACTGGTACAGCAGTTGGAAACAAGTTTGTCATCCCAAGGAAAATATTCTCTCCACCTCACTCTAATCGTTCGTTCAAATTAAGCAGACGTCAGTTCCCCCTGCGTTTGAGGTATGTAATGAATATTAACAAAAGCCAAAAAAAAATCTTAGAAAAAGTTTGTTTATATTGTATGTCGAGTAACGTCATAAACATGTTTGAAGGTTCTGAACATGGTGAACATGGACGAGCTGAGACATACAGTTATAGAAAAGTATCCAACAACGTCACCAAGTCTACGTAAATTCTCTCAATTAAATATTAAATAGGATCAGATCATAATCTCTACAATTTACATACAGCGATCCACAATATAAAGAGAAGAATTAGAGACTTCCCGTGTGTGCTGTGTTGATATATACTGTGTTAATTAGGATAAGAATAAAAATAAAGATGTTTCATTAGGTTCATAGTCTTCATATATTGTCTAGCTTACAACATAACGTTTGAATTTTCCCATGATATGACGGTATGCGTATGCGGCGAAAATATCACTGAACAATTTCTTTGCAGGAGAACCACGAGGAATGGAAAATAACAACACAAGTTATTTATATAGTCAAATTATATATTATTATTTCAAAAACAAAATCTCTAAATATTCAAGTAAATGAAGGATGGAAGAGTAAGGGACAAGAAAGTAAGAAAAGAATTCAATCGAAAAGATAAATGACTCATATATCTGGAAGTCATTCTGTCTTTAAGCTAAAGGTCGATAACATACTAAGACAATTGTTTTGGTTACATATGATATTACACATTCAGTCATAACAACTTGGACCAATTTATACATATGCGAGAGAAGACTTAGTAAGAAAGGGCACTATTCATTCTTTAAAAAAAAATCAGTATCTAATCAATTTTGTAATAATCTGTATATCCCCATGTACACATTGTCGTGTAATTTCTGATATCATTTTCTGAATGTTGAGAGGTTGCTCTCTCCCCAGACGTAGCGTCGTAGTGGAGAACTAGTAATAAATTTTTTTTGTCTCTCCTTCTTTAAATAGATAGAATTAGGGGTTTTGTACACAAAAAGAGAGAGGGAGAATTAGGGATAAGAACCAAGTAAAACATTTCAACAAATACATACACTAGACTCTACTACATCTAAAAAAATACAACTACATTAAAATTAGTAACCAAGAAAAAACCCAAACACGACAAATTAATAGGTGGGGTAAACCATGAGTTAATATTTCCAAATTGTCTACATTGACCAAAGCATGAATTATTCTAAAATTTTGATCAACACTTTGACTATTTAGAAACAAACTACATAATTTGCTTAGCTTTTATGGAAAGTATACATACACTAGAATCTACATTTAAAAGAATATAACTATCTTTAAATTAGTAACCAAGAAAAACTCCAAACACGACAAATTAATATGTGTGTGAGTTAATATTTCCAAATTGATCAAGCATGAATTATCCCATAATCTCGATGAACATTTTGACTATTTAAAAACAAACTATGTAACTTGCTTAGCTTTTATGGAAAAAAATTTAGGTTAAAAATGATAAAAGAGACGTTTCAAGAGGTGCTGCTTAAGAAGACCAAACTAATTACACAATAATGACCAATAAATATATACAAATATGTAACAACTCATAAGTCTAGCGACTACAAGAATAAGTACACAAAAACAATGAATAGAAAATTTTCCTTATGCTTTATATTATTAATTGTTCTAGATAATTTCACACATATTAAGAAAATAATTAAATTTTCCGCTTTATCCTTCATTAACATACTATTTTATTTGATAAAACTGAAAAACTTATAGAATTTGATTCATAAATTTGCATCGTAAATATAAAACGACAAGTAATATGAAATAAAATTTTAAATCTACAACGACATTTAAAAAATGAAGGGAGTAATAATGACAATTAAATGGGAAAAATTTGCAAAATCACATAACCACTTCCCACAACATATGTGCCAATATATACATAGCAATACCAACACCATTAACAAAAAATCAATCAAATCCCAAAAAAAATCACAATCATTCCAAAAAAAACAAGAAAAACACATGGATTATATTCTCTATGAATTGAACTACTGTAGTATGAAATTAGCTCAACAGCAACACAATGCCACAACCAACTCATTTTCAAATTCAAATAATCACATCGACAGAAAAAAAAAAACATTAACTACACAATTCCATATTGTCCAACAAGTACATATTTCAGAAAAATAAACTAATCGCAAGTTACTCTAAACAGGAAATAAATAATAATATAAATAAAACCATACAACGCACGAGACTACTCCTAGTGAATATATATTATCAATATACTCTACAAGTCACGATTCAAGTCCTAACTAACATTACAACAAGAAGTGTCATATGTAAAATGAGCTCACATCTTCCTTTAACATCACGGACCTAGAGAGGACCCATTAGAAAAAGTGGTGGTCTGTGCGTTACAAAATTTAATTTGGAATCCTTGTCTGACACTATCTTTACCAGCATTCCATGGAGCCTAACTATCTCCTTCACATATATTTTTTTAGTAAAAAACTAGTGTTCTAACGGTTTTCTTAATGACTAGAAATATGATAAATTGGTCCGACGGTCCACAATAACCCAAATAGTATTTTGGGTTTGCAAAGTTGGCAACTTTGCTGCAAAATTCATCGTAATTATCTCACTTCCACTATAGGATAGCTAAGCTCTACAACAATCCAATTGGAACATGATTCTCAGCCTTCATTAACTAGAATGTATCATAAGTTGCGATCGAGTTCGCAACATCCTTCTTCATCACGACCCAATGATAGTACCTCTTCAATTCTAGGTACATCTTGGTCTTCCCTGGATGAATCGAAAACATGCTCGCATGAGCCTCACTCATAATTTTCTGCCTCAAACTCTTGTCCTTGGGCACGAAGACCCAAATAATATATTGGGTCCGTGAAGTTGGCAACNCCCCCCCCATGCACAAGAATAGTCCCATTAGCAGATACTTGATACTCATAACTTGCATCCTTGGATGAATTAATCAACCCCTCATCATTTTCTGGAACCAACCGAGCCCTGCTCAAAACAAATTTCTAATTAGCTACCTCCAACACCAATGGTTCCTACACTATAGCACATATTGGTGTTGTGATTGTTATGTTTGATATCTTTTATTAGGATGTTAGTTTATGGAATTATTGTTGTTTAGGACTGATATTCACACTGCTGGTTTTGATTCTTTTTATGACATATGTTGGTTAACTGGCTTTATGTTATTGGTTTTGTTTATCGCTGGTTTGATTGATGGTTTGATGGCATGTTTTAATCGGTAGAATTGATTAGTAATTTTGAGGCTATTAATTAATTGATTAAAAACCTGGATTGGTTCCATTTAAAGATGATACTAAAAATATGACACTTAAATATATTAAATATCACTCATGAATTTGGTGTGAATATTTGTTCGTCATTTGTAGACAAACATGTCTAACAACTATTGTTTTTAAGTTGATATTCATTCTGGTTAATGCATTTTGGGTAAGAGAGTTCAAGAAAATGATTTACACCACAGATACACGATCCCGATAAAACACTAAAAAGGGGTATAGGAAACAAAGATCTTGAAAGAACATTTTTTAGTGGGAAACATGAGAGTACATAACTTCTGTATCATCTTAAACAAGTAATAACATGTAAACTTATTTTTTAAATGATAATTAATCCAAATAAATAACGAAGAGTGAGAGCTAAAAAAAAAAGTTTCTATAACAATATAATGAGCAACAATCTAATAACAATCAAAAACAAAATACAAGAGAGAAAAACAAATCATGTATATCTTTAAAAAAGAAAAAAATCTTTGTGGTCCACAGTCAACATTTTTCACACAGAGATTTATTTACTTTGACTATTTTTAAATTTATTACTTTAAAATAAGAGTATCTAAAGGTAATAAATCTCACATTGTTTGACAAAAAAAAAAAATCTCACATTTAATAATTAATATTGACCAAAAAGAGGGAAATAATCCAACCAAAAATCTAATTATCATTGAGAAATTTATATAAAAAAAATAGATGTAGAGATGCTTTCTGTCTATTCAATTGAGTTTTTTATTTTTTGCTAGCTCATTTGGTATATAAGATATTTTTGCTTGCTCATGCTTGTAAAATATGATGGTAAATCTCTTAAAGATCTTATTATTTACTTACAAACGTTTTCTTTTAAATATATAACTGCTTTTATAAGTTTTTCAACAGATTTTTGCACTCAACCAGTAATGAATCTGGCGCTAAACTGTCTAATTAATTATACTTTTTTATTGCAATTATCTCAAATTGATATAATTAGTATATTGATTCCAGTTGTTTTGTCATTTTAATTTTAGAAGCATCATGTTCTTAGAAATCTAGATGAATTTTTCAACCCGAATTTGTTTTCATAAGTTTTGAGTTTGTTTATTTCATCAATTTTTTGTCACCATAGTATATATATTTTTAAATAAACTAAAGAACAAAAATCTATTCATGTTAATTTTTTGCAACAAATTTTGGTGGCCAAACCATTAGCGTAATATTACAGTTTTTTTAAGATTTAGCGTGAATTATTTTTTTCTAAGAGGTTTGATGAATTATTTCCTAGGTTATTTTTAAGCAAAAATATATTTTAGAAGATATCTGGATCTTAATGATTTTTGGCTATTCATCCATTTAGTTGTATATATATATTTTCTTAAGATGATTTGAAAATATTTTTCTCATTGAAATTTATGAATACCATCTATTCAAATATCTCTCTTTATTTATTTGCATGTATTATTTACATTGAGATGGATAATTCATTAAACCTAATATTTGGGAGATAAACTTTCTCAAAATATATTTCAGGAGTTTAAAATAATATTGCAATTTTGTTGAATAATTTTTTCTATGTTACAGTATTGTTTAATTTGTTTATTAATCAGTATTTTGTTTATCTTATAGAATACAAACTATGAAAAATAAATAGACAGATCCAGAGTGGGAGCATCTCTTACAATAGAAGGATTTTATGAAGAATTTTCTATTCGTGAAGGGATCCAGAATGGAAAGCACCCATTTCAATGATTTCGTAAAGGAAAAATTATGGTGAGTTTTTAAATACAGTTTTGCTCGATAGTTTAAATTAAATTTACCTTAAACTACAAGAAACTTATGTATGTCAACGATCCAATTCGTTGTAAATTCTTCATAAATGTGGTGTACATCAATATAGCGATGAAAATCAGTTCGTTGTGAATTTATCAAAATACATCTATATTCGACGTAAGTATGACATATCCTTGTTAAAAAGTTAATTTTTCGTTAATAAATCGGTTCTAAAACATTTCTCATAGTACTTCTTTACAAAGAAAAAAATCCCAAAGTAAATGAAATATAAACTAAGTAAAAATCTAAAATAAGTGATAACTAAAATTTCCTTGTAAAAAAATCTATGCATATTTTATCTTTTTGTTTTAAATCTCGAAAATATTTGGTCTAACAAATACTATATTATGTAGAGTAAGATCTTTACTAAATTAAATGACTATATATATATATATATATATATATATTTATGTTTAAAAAATATTGTCAAGAAATTACATACGATCAAATAGTCAGCCATGATAAACATATAGTATGAATTATTTGAATAAATGATAAAGACATAGATATTACAGACAAAAACAACATCATCCTTTTCGAAATAAATGTACAAAATTAACTTATCGAACAAATGATTATAAAAATATTATATTTTACCAATTTCATTAAATTGACGAAATTGTTTTAGTTGAGCAAATTGTACGGAGAAATGTTTGATGAAAGCATTAAACGCTAGATTTCCCATGGTGAAACTTTGTTAGGTCTTGCAAATGATGAAAGCACATGTCAGTTCACATAACAAGCCATAGTTAATTAGTAATGCTATAATGTTATTTATTACACTTAATGTATACTGACATAAAGTAATAAAAGGGTTAAAAGAATTTTACTTGTAAGATTCGTTATTCTGGAACGATTATTGGTATAACCTCGTTGGAAGAATATAGAATGGCGAAGCCTACAAGTAATATTCTTTTCACACGTTTATTACATTATTTCAAAGTATATTTTGAATGTAATAAATAATTTACTACTAATTAACTATGTTTTTATCTTGTGCAATGGGATGAGTTTTCACCATTTCCAAGACCTGATAAGGTTTCACCTTGAGAAACGAAGTATTTAAATATTTTATCACATATTTCTCAGACAATTTTGCTCAAGAAAAATATATTCTCATCGAGTTAATGATATAGTAAAATACAACACACTTATAATCATTTGTTTGATATGCGAAAACTTATTTACAAATACTTTTTTCATTCCAACTATTTCTATTTATAGGTAAAACATCATCAAATTNAAAAAAAAAAAAAAAAAAATAGACAATCGATCATGAATACTCTAATTAGTGTTCTTCTGTTTAGTTCTTGAGATGTAGTTTATGTTTTCAAAAGTCCATCAAATTGGCTAAAGAGTGGCTCAATCTTAGCCATGCCAAAACCGAACTATAACAAATAACAAATAGATTAATATATTAAAGAAAAGGATAGCTGCAAAATTTCTAAAGTGATCTAGCCACACCTTCGAAGATTAAAGATCCCATCTGTTCCTATCTCTCTTAAGATCAAACGTTTGACTATATGCAAACTTTGACACCACCCAAGGTCCAAATAAGCATAAACTAGTATGAAGATTGTGATTCTTCTTTTATATTTATGTGACACTAATGTATTCAAAGAAAACATTCAATGTTTTAACACATCAATTATATTTTTGGAAACAATTTTTTTAAAGCTTTCACGACTTTACTGTTAAATTTGGACTTATCTTGGACTTCTAACTAAAAATCAATTGGCAATTAGTAGATTGACCCTAACCCTTTATATATTAATGATAGTCCCTTCAAACTTTAGATGTGGGACTTGGATTGTATCCCAACAATCTTCCCTTCAAACCAAGGACCACATGTGGTTTCTTAACACGCCTCCTCGAGATGATAACTCTATCTCGAACCGATCTATGGCTACACTTCGCATATGAGCATGTTAAGTATACCACATCATAATCATGCAAGCTAAGTAAATGTTGGGATATAATCCGAGTCCCACATCTGAAGTTTGAAGGGACTATCAGTAATATATAAAGGGTTAGGGTCAATCAACAAATTGCCAATTGATTTTTAGTTGGAAGTCCAAGATAAGTGTAACACCCGTACCGTCACAAAAGATGGAACAACATGTAATCCATCCGGTCTGGACAAAAACGTTTCTTTCTTTAAAATTCACCAACGAACAAACTTCAAACTGTAACTCTTGAACTTACTAACCTGGGAAAAAGGAAAGAAGGGGGTGAGTAAACAAGTTTACTCAGTGAGGAGATCAAACTCTGCCCACTGGACATAAAGTAATACCGTTCCAAATATAATCAACAACTATTACTTAGCATAGATTCAGAATGTTTATCAATCAAACAAACAAGCAAACATCTTATTTCTCCTCAATAACTTTCATCTTATTTTATGCACTTTTGTGGCAACTACCACATTCAAACATTTTTGCTTCTTTACATTACTTAGTAAGTTTTACTTTCCTTATAGGTTTGGCCATTATCACTTTTTCTAGCTCACAAACCCCATTCCTGGAAGACCACGGCCCATAGCTCGATTCTTCCCGTACTGCTCGTCAGTGGTTTATGACCTGCAATGAACCCGTCGGTCCATTACAGTCCAACATTCTCAAGTATCTTTTCTTTTCTCATCTCATTATACGTTCATAATTATATTTATAATAATATATATACGTTAACTCATAACATCAAATCATGTAACTAATGTGCTTCACATATATCATGTTACTAGCAACCTACTCTATCATGCACACCAATCCACACAAACACTTTCAATCAATAAACAATTCTCGAGTCTATACTCAGCAACTATCAAAGAGAACATAAGGAAAGAGGCTACTGTTATCCGCAAATACCACCCTCACCTTAGCCATTGGATTGAATCCTTAGTTTATAACTAGCATCAACAGAAAACCCACTTCAACAACAATCCTGAAGCTGCAACGGTTGAGATTAACCGATCAATGATTATTTCCAAATAATAATCTATGATTTAATCTAATATCCAAACCAACTTCTAAGTCTTGATAAACTGATTTGATATTCCTCCAATTAAATTAATTAGAATGATTTAATAATTAAACTAAACCAAATCTAACAATTTAATATTAGCCACCACAAGATGTAATACTACACCAACTCAATTCACGTGACCACGTATTACATACGTTCCGGTTCGACAATCCCAAATAACACTAATCGCACAACACCACAAACCAATTCCTTCGTTCTCGATAATTAAGTCTCGGTTCTAGGAATCAAACTACATTTAGGATCTCTTGGTTTAGGCTGGTTTAATTGTCGGTTCAATAATCAACAAAACAACACAACACAAACACGCATGAGACTAAGCTTCGCCGTTTACCTTTCTCGGCGTTTACACTCGGACGAGTTTGCTCCATGATTCAAGAAACGGAGTCTGCTCGGCAACAGGGATCCAAAGTGGCTCAAGCTCACGGTGGTGTTTAGTTCTCATGATCCACAATCAAACAACAACAACAGATCATTAGACAACATCATTTACTTCATGCGCAAGTTACAAAAGAACACTAGGGTTCCCTTACCCTTAACGGCCTCGACAATGGCTATGGCTGTTACGGAGACAACGGCTGACATCTCTGCTGACAGTGGTTAACACATGGTTTCAAACTCCGGTGATTCACGATGGGTTGCTGACTAACGGTGGTGATCGACGACGACGAACAACAAATCCCCGTGAACTCTTGCTCTCCTTCTCAACGATGGCAATGACAACAACATGAGGAAGACGGTGATGATGGTGAACTACGACGTTGAGAGAGACTTAGGATTAGGGTTCACAAACTCTCTTCTCTCGACAAAATAAGGACGGCGATATGAGTGCATCCACACTTACACCATAAACCCTTTGTCGTTTTAACTTTGGTTAACTTGGGCTATTAATGGG
>NC_025701.1:13259421-13261037 GCF_000633955.1 Camelina sativa | reverse complement strand
CGTTCCAAATATAATCAACAACTATTACTTAGCATAGATTCAGAATGTTTATCAATCAAACAAACAAGCAAACATCTTATTTCTCCTCAATAACTTTCATCTTATTTTATGCACTTTTGTGGCAACTACCACATTCAAACATTTTTGCTTCTTTACATTACTTAGTAAGTTTTACTTTCCTTATAGGTTTGGCCATTATCACTTTTTCTAGCTCACAAACCCCATTCCTGGAAGACCACGGCCCATAGCTCGGTTCTTCCCGTACTGCTCGTCAGTGGTTTATGACCTGCAATGAACCCGTCGGTCCATTACAGTCCAACATTCTCAAGTATCTTTTCTTTTCTCATCTCATTATACGTTCATAATTATATTTATAATAATATATATACGTTAACTCATAACATCAAATCATGTAACTAATGTGCTTCACATATATCATGTTACTAGCAACCTACTCTATCATGCACACCAATCCACACAAACACTTTCAATCAATAAACAATTCTCGAGTCTATACTCAGCAACTATCAAAGAGAACATAAGGAAAGAGGCTACTGTTATCCGCAAATACCACCCTCACCTTAGCCATTGGATTGAATCCTTAGTTTATAACTAGCATCAACAGAAAACCCACTTCAACAACAATCCTGAAGCTGCAACGGTTGAGATTAACCGATCAATGATTATTTCCAAATAATAATCTATGATTTAATCTAATATCCAAACCAACTTCTAAGTCTTGATAAACTGATTTGATATTCCTCCAATTAAATTAATTAGAATGATTTAATAATTAAACTAAACCAAATCTAACAATTTAATATTAGCCACCACAAGATGTAATACTACACCAACTCAATTCACGTGACCACGTATTACATACGTTCCGGTTCGACAATCCCAAATAACACTAATCGCACAACACCACAAACCAATTCCTTCGTTCTCGATAATTAAGTCTCGGTTCTAGGAATCAAACTACATTTAGGATCTCTTGGTTTAGGCTGGTTTAATTGTCGGTTCAATAATCAACAAAACAACACAACACAAACACGCATGAGACTAAGCTTCACCGTTTACCTTTCTCGGCGTTTACACTCGGACGAGTTTGCTCCATGATTCAAGCAACGGAGTCTGCTCGGCAACAGGGATCCAAAGTGGCTCAAGCTCACGGTGGTGTTTAGTTCTCATGATCCACAATCAAACAACAACAACAGATCATTAGACAACATCATTTACTTCATGCGCAAGTTACAAAAGAACACTAGGGTTCCCTTACCCTTAACGGCCTCGACAATGGCTATGGCTGTTACGGAAACAACGGCTGACATCTCTGCTGACAGTGGTTAACACATGGTTTCAAACTCCGGTGATTCACGATGGGTTGCTGACTAACGGTGGTGATCGACGACGACGAACAACAAATCCCCGTGAACTCTTGCTCTCCTTCTCAACGATGGCAATGACAACAACATGAGGAAGACGGTGATGATGGTGAACTACGACGTTGAGAGAGACTTAGGATTAGGGTTCACAAACTCTCTTCTCTCGACAAAATAAGGACGGCGATATGAGTGCATCCACCCTTACACCATAAACCCTTTGTCGTTTTAACT
>NC_025701.1:13241377-13253116 GCF_000633955.1 Camelina sativa | reverse complement strand
GATGACGAACAACAAATCCCCGTGAACTCTTGCTCTCCTTCTCAACGATGGCAATGACAACAACATGAGGAAGACGGTGATGATGGTGAACTACGACGTTGAGAGAGACTTAGGATTAGGGTTCACAAACTCTCTTCTCTCGACAAAATAAGGACGGCGATATGAGTGCATCCACCCTTACACCATAAACCCTTTGTCGTTTTAACTATGGTTAACTTGGGCTATTAATGGGCTAAAACTTCAAATAGCCCACCAATTAAAAATAGAGATGTTACAATAAGCCCAAATTTAACATGGTATCAGAGCCCAAGGTTTAAGTTCTGGTAGACCTAGAAAAGTGGATACGGACATGCCTCTTATTAACCCAAGTAACGGAGCATAGTCATGGATTTTAACTGTTTTAAAGAGATAAAATTAGTTTATAGTGGAACCAAAAAAAATTGTATTCTCAAAGAAGAGTTTTGAACTCATAATTAACGAGAATTAATCATTATAGACAATAAATTAGATATAATGCTTGTTAGGGATGATCTATGGTTGCATGTTTTCTGTATATATTATAAATTAAGGTATTAAGAGAAAATATTTGATGTTGAGCGAGGACAAACCACAAAGAAAGATCATGTGGTGATTTGTAGGATCGTTCCACAAGTATTTAAAATCTTCTGAACTGACCGTCATATAAGGAGGACCCACGACCTAGAGAGGATGTAGGGCCCACTAAAAGTTGACAAACGAGACGTTATGGATTGTTTGTTTGATTATTGTTGTGCACTTTTTTTTACTTGTGTGTATAACTTGTAGATGAAATGATTGCTTCACGAATTATATGTAATAATATTTACGCATTTGTTTTATATTTATATATAAAAAAAAAAGAGATGATCGTAGAATCATGAGAAGGAAAAAATAATGATGAAGGGTTTCGTTTTGGTGGTTTTTGTTGGTTTATTGTTTTTGTTATTGGTAGATTTGATGTTGGATAATTTTCTGATATTTGTTTGGTTGAGTTTATGGTAATTTATTTATGAACTGAACTTGACTTTTGGTGGTTAGTTTGTGTTGGAATTTTTTGTTGGTTTATTGTTTTTGTTATTGGTAGATTTGATGTTGGATAATTTTCTGATATTTGTTTGGTTGAGTTTATGGTAATTTATTTATGAATTGAACTTGACTTTTGGTGGTTAGTTTGTGTTGGAATTGGTATGTTTTACGAGTATATATGATAATTAATTAATTAACTGAAAAATGGGTGCCATCGTTTCATGTGTTGCCAAACAATTAAGTAAAAAAGTTTTCTCGTGATTCTCTTTCTGAGTTATGAATTATGTTTTAAACTAAAAAAAAAAATTTGATACTCATTTCAATAACTAATTTGGATTTTAATTTAGTATATATATATATATATATATATATACTAGATAATAACCCGTACTGGTAGCGCGGAGAATTTTTTTTTTTGTTATTTATTAATATTATGTTTATGTTGTATCATTCATTTACATGTTATATAATAGAGTACTATATGGTGAATTTTGATTTATATTAAACTACTAATAGATAGGTCTAGAAACTACTACTGATACCCGTATTGAACCTGTTTTTCGGTTTGTATCCGTCTCGAAAAAAGGTACCCGCAGCTTTAGGATCGAGTGAAGGGTATAATAATTATATTATCCATGAATAATGATAGAGTATCGGATATTAATTAATTTTTGAGCGTCTCGTTACCCGTCTTATTACCCGTTTTATTACCCGACTCATAAATATACGTTAATATTTTGTTGAATAATGTTACCAGCGTGAGAAAATATTTATGTAAATTTGGATTTGTTTATTACAAAATAATAGTAGAAAATATATTAATTATATACATTTTATAAAATCATGAATTTAATTTACTTAAGGTCATACTCTGATTTCGACCCGTAGTTGGTACTACTATTTTGGTTTGGTACAATATCAAATTCGTTAATTATACATTAGGTAAAGCCAAAAAAATCTAACAAAACATGTATTATCCATGATTTGGTATTACAAATTGATGTGATCGTGTTTAGAGATCTTAATATACCAAAATTACAAATTGAAGTTATTGGTATAACATGTTGTATATTAATTTTATAGGTGAAAATTACAATTAGGTTATGTATATTATCAATATTATACACTTAGTATTGTTTTTTTTTGGACAAAGACACTTAGTATTGTTTTTTTTTTTGTACACCCACTTAGTATTGTTTATATAGTGAATATTGTGTATAAGCAATTAAGTTTTAGCCAATTAAATAGTTTATTATTATTTTCTAAGATTTATGAAACAATAAATAGAGTTTTATTATTTTGTAAACAAATCTAAATTTTTCTTTTGTTATTTATTAGAATAATTAAAATATAATAGCATTTTCGTAATATATTACATCAGAACTGGTTAAATTTTTAATAACATAGCTTAAATAAGTATATAGATATATTTTAAAAATATAAACAATGTTGTATCCTAATTTTAATATATATTTGTTATTATTAAATAATTTAGATATGTAAAAATATTTAATCTTAGTTTTATAAATAAATTTAAGTTTTATAATTTTCTAAATAGTTTGTTATTGTTTCCTAAAATTTCTGAAACAATAAATAGAATTTATTTAATTATTTTACTACATAATTTCAAAATAATTTTATTATTATTTTATTAAATAATTTCGAAATTATTTTATTAATGGTTTCTTGTAATCTAATAAATTAATAATTACTATTTTTTTAGATAATCATTTTCAGGTTACAACAAATTACTTTAAGATTCTGTTATTATATTTTGTATTAAAATACAGTGGCATTTTGTGTAATATTTTATATGGAGTAGGGTTATTTGTTTAAAGGGTTGCTTAAATAAGTATATAAATATATATATTAACAATGAATATTTGAAATATATATACTTGATAGGTAAATAAATAGGAAAAAATATATATGTAATATTAAACTCTCCATCCTCCAATGACATCCACACATTGTTAATAAATGGACAATGGTTGGTCGTTGCAAGAAAAAAATAAAGGAAAAAAGAAGCTACAATTGTTTAGGTGGTTTTAGAAATTTACTTAATTAATTAAGGATGATGGAGATGCATGCACAATTTAGTTGAGTAGTATCACACGAATGGAGTGAGAGAAATATGCAATGAAGTTTGCCTCTTTCTCGAAAGATCCGATTCTCTTTGCTAAATCCAATTTTGTAAAACGTTTTAAATTTGTAAAATAGCCAAGCAAAGCGTATACACTATAACCTCTCGTTGTGTTTTAACTCCAATTATTCGTAACGTTCGGATATACATCATATCAACTAGCTAGTACTAAACAACCTCTCGTTTTGGCATAAGGTTTGGCCTATTCATATATAATCATGCATTTCTACGAACGGTAAAAAAACTTATTTAAAACACAATTTTTCCATTAAAATCGATGGGACATAACAATAGATTATTTTAGCACGAAGATAAAAAATCATGACCGGACTATGATTGATGAATCCCTTTTCTTCCTAAACACAACCTCCGTATCCAACCCGAAGCCGTCAACATTTCGGACATGAACCACCTCCGATCGTCGGAATAGCCTCATCAATGCCTCCACACTGTACAGATCATTCGCCGAATACTTATCCGAGCGTGTAGAGAGGGCCACGTGTAAAACACATAAACCTCCTGGTCTCAGTGTCCGTTCGATCTCTCCAACGAACTTGTCCGGGTAAAGCGCATGATCGAACACGTTAGAGAATTCAAAGTCGAAAGTCTCAGCATCGAACGGTTGATGATGAAAGTCTCCTTTGATCACCAACGGTGGATACGGCACCAGATCCATTCCCACCGACTCGGTTACGCCCACACGTATCAGGGCCTCCACTTCTTGCCCGACTCGAGCTCCGATGCAGAGACATTTAGAAGCGTTGGATAAGAGACCTTGACGTTTCAGNAGGTTTGGCCTATTCATATATAATCATGCATTTCTACGAACGGTAAAAAAACTTATTTAAAACACAATTTTTCCATTAAAATCGATGGGACATAACAATAGATTATTTTAGCACGAAGATAAAAAATCATGACCGGACTATGATTGATGAATCCCTTTTCTTCCTAAACACAACCTCCGTATCCAACCCGAAGCCGTCAACATTTCGGACATGAACCACCTCCGATCGTCGGAATAGCCTCATCAATGCCTCCACACTGTACAGATCATTCGCCGAATACTTATCCGAGCGTGTAGAGAGAGCCACGTGTAAAACACATAAACCTCCTGGTCTCAGTGTCCGTTCGATCTCTCCAACGAACTTGTCCGGGTAAAGCGCATGATCGAACACGTTAGAGAATTCAAAGTCGAAAGTCTCAGCATCGAACGGTTGATGATGAAAGTCTCCTTTGATCACCAACGGTGGATACGGCACCAGATCCATTCCCACCGACTCGGTTACGCCCACACGTATCAGGGCCTCCACTTCTTGCCCGACTCGAGCTCCGATGCAGAGACATTTAGAAGCGTTGGATAAGAGACCTTGCCGTTTCAGATCTTGGAAGAATTTTGAGAACACTTTGATCTTACGGTCCCAGTCTCGTGTCATCCATAGTGTACGTAGCCTAGGGTTAAGCGTCTTGTTGAGCTGTCGTTGGATGTAGTAGTCGTATGATGTGTAACCGGGTCGGATCCTGATGAGGTCTTTTTCGGGTCTACGTAGTTGTACTATAGAGAAGAAGAAGATGAGAGGCAGACTAAGGAAGATAGACACCAAGATGTATTTCAGAATCGGCTTTGGTTGCTTCATTCCCCCGAATAAGAAATCGCAAAAACAAACCTCTCTCTCTCTCTCTCTCTCTCTCTCTTTACATGAGCAAATGATAATGGAGGGAAGAGAGAGGTGTCCTAGAAGGCAAGGCAAATTGAGAATATCTGAGCTAATGTAAACGCGACACTTGTCTAATGGTAATGAATCTAATGATTGCTTATGTGAAGACTATTGAAACTTAATTAACAAATAATCTTAAGTTAAAATGAATAGTTATAATTATAAAGTGTGTGTAGGCAGCTTTTAATCTTAACCGTTAATTTGCTTAAGTAGCATGCAGGATGCAGCTCAATTGCTCATTTACTAGAGATTTCCAATTTGGTGTAAACCAAAGTGAGAAAGTGATCATTTCCGTTCTCATCATTTTCAATTATTTTTGATTAATATAATATCTTATTTAGTTAAACGTTCTCGTACATTTTGGAAATTCTTAAATAAAACCAGTTTCTGGCATTTGCTATANGTCTCAGTGTCCGTTCGATCTCTCCAACGAACTTGTCCGGGTAAAGCGCATGATCGAACACGTTAGAGAATTCAAAGTCGAAAGTCTCAGCATCGAACGGTTGATGATGAAAGTCTCCTTTGATCACCAACGGTGGATACGGCACCAGATCCATTCCCACCGACTCGGTTACGCCCACACGTATCAGGGCCTCCACTTCTTGCCCGACTCGAGCTCCGATGCAGAGACATTTAGAAGCGTTGGATAAGAGACCTTGCCGTTTCAGATCTTGGAAGAATTTTGAGAACACTTTGATCTTACGGTCCCAGTCTCGTGTCATCCATAGTGTACGTAGCCTAGGGTTAAGCGTCTTGTTGAGCTGTCGTTGGATGTAGTAGTCGTATGATGTGTAACCGGGTCGGATCCTGATGAGGTCTTTTTCGGGTCTACGTAGTTGTACTATAGAGAAGAAGAAGATGAGAGGCAGACTAAGGAAGATAGACACCAAGATGTATTTCAGAATCGGCTTTGGTTGCTTCATTCCCCCGAATAAGAAATCGCAAACACAAACCTCTCTCTCTCTCTCTCTCTCTCTCTCTTTACATGAGCAAATGATAATGGAGGGAAGAGAGAGGTGTCCTAGAAGGCAAGGCAAATTGAGAATATCTGAGCTAATGTAAACGCGACACTTGTCTAATGGTAATGAATCTAATGATTGCTTATGTGAAGACTATTGAAACTTAATTAACAAATAATCTTAAGTTAAAATGAATAGTTATAATTATAAAGTGTGTGTAGGCAGCTTTTAATCTTAACCGTTAATTTGCTTAAGTAGCATGCAGGATGCAGCTCAATTGCTCATTTACTAGAGATTTCCAATTTGGTGTAAACCAAAGTGAGAAAGTGATCATTTCCGTTCTCATCATTTTCAATTATTTTTGATTAATATAATATCTTATTTAGTTAAACGTTCTCGTACATTTTGGAAATTCTTAAATAAAACCAGTTTCTGGCATTTGCTATACAATATATTAATGCCACAATATATTTCTTGTTGTTCTTTTTTTTTTTGTTCAAAAATTTCTTGTTGTTCATGTCGCTCTCTATATCTAAGGGAGAAGCAAAATTATTTCTACCCAATATATTCATAAAACAGCTTTGTACAATATTTTATGTTAAAAATGAATAGAACAATTCGTTAAAAAAATACTACAAAGATTAGATGTAGAACAAAGAAAATAAGAAAATATGTGAGTGGATGTTAATCAATATCTAACACACACACAAGGAAAAAAAGAAAAAAAGATATAGTTCCAGCCATGTGTAGTTAAAATTAGACAAACGGTTAAACAAGTTTTAAGTTGAAATCAAATATATTAAGCCATTAAGGTTGACTTTTTAATTTAGATTGAAGTACGGATTTGTTATAAATTGCCATTTAGTGCCAATACTGTCAAAAATTACACTCAAAGATGAATTGACAATGTTATTATACTTGCAACTGTTTGTTTTTATACTAGCATAAAAAGCTGCCGAACAAATTATTGTAACTAATTGCCAACGTTGTTGGTTTAGTCGGTACCACATCACGTATGATTGACCCCTTCGACGACGGACAACTCATCGAACGTCTATGGCCTAACGAACTAATTCAACCACTCTATAATCACTTTGAACATTCCTTTACCACTAACAATTGGATTTTAGAACCTGGTCTTACTTTGTTGTCATCGAATTATTTCGTCTACAAAAATGTGCCATTTTGTGTCATTACCTCGATCCACGTTTTGATCATATCAAATATAGATATTGTATCTTTTAAATATGCATAGTGTTTGCTTTCTAAATTAAATTCCGAGGAAAAGACATTTTGGTAACGCAAATAAAAAATTGTCAAGACTATGAAAAATTGAAAAATATTATATTCGGGATTCCGAATTATGTTACTTTCTATTCTAAGCAGAGGAGTATTAGAGCAATTGGAAAGGTTTATGGGGGTTTTTAATGTTTTCCATAGAATCTAGGGGTAAAAAGAATAATACCTTCCACTAATATAGAGCATGCACGTATAAATAAGCGCATGAAAATACACTTTTGTCTCTCGGTTATGGAAGAATCAAACATGGCCCAAGCTTCTTTTATTTGCCTTCTCCTCAGTTTTTCCATCATATTTCCTTCGAATGCAGCCGGTTAGTTATTCAACTTACGTTATACTTCCGATTTTTTTTTTTTTTGGACTATTGGTACGTATTTTCTAGTGTTATGAATTTGAGAAAACCTAAGTAGGTTAGACTGATTGAGTTTGTTGTGGATTGGTTTCAGACATAAGCATAGACTGTGGATCATCAAGTTCTCACGTTGACGCGGACAACAGAACGTGGGTGGGAGACACAGACTTCGTAAACGCCGGTTTGACGTCTAAATATGCACCTTTAATCAAAACGGATGATTCTCTAACCACACTCCGGTATTTTCCTACGGGGGATACCAACTGTTACACCAACATTCCAGTGGATAAAGGTGGGAAAGTGTTAGTTAGGACGAGATTCAACTACGGAGACTACAATAAAGAATCCAAGGCTCCGAGGTTCGATGTCGTTTATGATGGAAAACATAGAGATTCCGTCATCACAACGACATTCGTCGGCGGTACTCGATCGGAAGCGATATTTATTCCTGAGAGCGGGAATACCAGTGTTTGCTTTGTTCGCACGCTTTTGAACGAGCACCCTTTTGTGTCTACCATTGAAGTACGGAGGTTGGACGACTCTATGTATACAGATCTTGGCCCTAAGGAAGGTTTCATCCTCCAGCAAAGGACCGCCTACGGTGCGCAGGAATTAGTAAGGTAAACAATACATGTATGAAAATGATCATACGATTTTAATCTAGCGATTAACATTTTGTTTTATACAATATCGTTCATGGACGATTTATGGGAAAATCAATTATATATCTGGCAAACAAAAATCAATTTTATATATATGGTGCTTGGTAGAGAGACTAATATAACTTCTTTCTTACCTTCTTGATAAGAAAAAATAATGAAAAAAAAAAACAAAAAAAAAACCATTTGCGTGAAGTATATGGTTAATTCCTTGTTAAATTTTTTTGGATATAAGTATATGGGTAATTAGTAAGCTTACATTTATATAGGTCTCCGTTTGATCCTTATGATAGAATGTGGCAGCCGGCAACGGTTGCGGTCACACATCTAAAAAGTTCTGCCATTTCTATCAACACAACAGGGGCTGACAATAGACCACCAGAGATTGTCCTTCGGACATCTTGGTCAAAGAAGGACATGGCTTTCTATGATATAAGCCTACCTTTTTCCGGACTAACATTTTACATTGTCATGTATTTCTCGGAACCGCTAAGCCTTAGTCCCGACCAAAAGCGATCTTTTTACGTTTACTATGACAACAAGCAAGTGGGTCTAAATCTAATTGTGCCACCTTTCGGGGCAGTGATGCAAGCTTCTCTGAGGGGTGTGGTGACGAGTAGGCTTCCTTATCTGACATTTAAAGGTACACCGGACTCAAATTTGGACCCACTCATCAACGCTCTCGAGCTCTATGTCATTAGCAATAGTGGTGGAAACGGGACTAATTCAACAAGCACGAGCGGTGGAAGCAGCCCTAGCACCGGCGGTGGTGGTGGTGGCAGTCCTAGCACCGGCGGTGGTGGTAGCAGCCCAAAGACTGGCGGTAGTGGTGGTGGCAGCCCTAGCACTGGCGGTGGTAGTGGCAGTCCTAGCACTGACGGAGGTGGTGGAGGCAAATCCGGTAATTATTATTCATTTTTACTTTTCAAATTATGGTCTCTTTAGAAAATCAAAAAATTAGAAATTATTTTTCTTTTTACGTGTGCATAAAGGGAAGTTAATTTTGGTTGATCGTGTTTTAAACAATTTTGTAGAGTGGAGAAATAAACCACATTGTCATTTTTAGTTATGATCAATTGTTATCGAATGAATAGTATTCAAATAATTTAATGATTTTCATATGAGATAACTGGTTCGAGTCTACTAATATGTGAAAGTGTTTGTGTGTATGAAGAAGAATCTTCAGGGAAGTCCGAAGAGGAGAAAAGCAGCAACAGCTTAGCATTACCACTTGGTATTTCATTTCCGTCGTTGTTGGTTCTTGCAGCTAGTGGTTGGGGTGCCTGGAACTATTTCATCAAACCCAAGCGCCACCGCGAATCAGAATGTTTGTTTGTTTCCTCCTATTTTTTATTTATTTATTCATTAATAAACCTTATTACTTGATCAAGTATAATTTATTTGCATTTTCTGGTATAGTTTTAATTTAAAACGTTTAATTTATGGTTGCAGTACCGCTCAAACAGAATATAAACGTACAAGTGAATGTGGGAAACAACATGGGGAATGCAACAGTGAATACTGGGCAATGACGAACGACTTCTACAACATCTTGATCCCATCATCACCCTCCTATCCCATGTTTTTTTTTTTTTTTACTTTTCCTAATTTATTGATTGTTAGAAGTATTTTTTCTTTTAATTTGCAAACAAATATTAAAAGAAAAATGTTATTTACTATTTTTAGTATTTTCATCATATGTCTCACATAACTTAATTCATGAGATGTTTATGCTCGCAACAAGTTTTTTTTCCTAATGTTTGGATATCTTTCATAGAGTTGCTCCCAAAAAAAAAATGTGGCACCACTAATTCTGAAGTAAACCACTCGGAGGCCGGAGCAACAATCGTTTTGCATTTTGGTAAGATGAATGACAGCTGAGCAAAATAACGGATCACCAAATAACCGACCGAACCGAACTGAAAAAAACTAAGCTGAAACCGAACCAAAGTTTTTTAATAATTGAATGGTTAGTAAAATCCTATATCCAAACTAATCTAAACCAAACCGAATCACCAATTAAATGATTAACTGAAATATCCGAAAATCTAAAAGATACCAAAATAATATACTTAATATTGTGGAAATATATAAAATAAACTTAAAATATTAATTATTTTTAGATTCAAAACAATTAAATAATTAAAATAATCAATATATTTAAATATTATTATTTTGAATTTACAAAGTTAAATACTATTTTGTAAAATCGAATCAATATTTTCTCTCTTTTTGTATTTTTGTAATTGTATTTTTGGTTGGTTACATTCGGTTACTTTTGGTTATATTAGGTTTATTAGGTTAATTTCAATATAATTTATGTTAGTTATGGTTTGACCAAAAAAAAATTTATGTTAGTTATGGTTACCTATTCAACTAACCGAACCGAAAGAAATCGAATAAAACCAAATCGAACTTTCTAAAATATTCAAATGGTTATTATATTACAATATCCAAACTAACCGAAATCAAACACAATCGAACCGAACTGAAACCGAACGGTTAACAGAATGCGTCACATAAGTGTGATTAATACATTAAGACTAATTAATGATCCTAATATTGGATATTTCTCGGTAGTAAATTCTTTTTGGGATCAAAACTGAAAATTGCGAATTTTTTTGTAAAACATAATATTTCCCCTAAAAAGTGTGATTAAATTGACTCCAAATGGCAAATGCAGTTTGTGTTTTTTTAATTATAAAAAATTATATATATGTATATAAGAAAATCAGAAAAACAAAGTTTTGTTTTGTTCCACTTCTCTCCCAGTCGGTCGCACTGAGACGCGAAGCTAAGAACACAAGTTACATACAACACAACACAACAACAAAATCCAAATCCTTTCTTCTAAACCAAAAACCCTAAAAACTCTCCTACCTTCTTCTTCGTCTCTCTAGAGATGATGATGGCTTCTTCCATATCCCTAAAGCCGACGACGAGCCTTACCCTCCTATCCTCTTTCTCCACAGGCAAAGTCCTCCATTTCCGCCGCTCCCGTATCACCCACTCACCGTCTTCATCGTCCTCGTATCGTTATCGGACTCTCGTAGCTCAATTCGGATTCAGACCAGGTTCGTTCCCTGACCCAGGTGACTCTTTCGATTTCATCAAGGACCATGCTGAGAATCTTCTCTACACGATCGCTGATGCCGCCGTTTCGTCCTCTGAAACCTTTGAATCTGTCGCTGGCACTAATTCTGCCACCAAGAACAGTGATTGGTTCTCTGGTATTGCCAATTACATGGAAACTATTCTCAAGGTATTCAAAAAAGTTTTGTCTTTTTATTTAGAAAGAGTGGATTTTTATGTGCTATATGAATTGATTTGAATTGAATTGCAGGTTTTGAAAGATGGGTTATCAACTGTAAATGTTCCTTATTCATATGGTTTCGCTATCATTCTACTTACTGTGCTTGTGAAGGCTGCTACGTTCCCATTGACGAAAAAACAGGTTTTTACTTTCTTTTTTTTTGTCTTCTATGTAATTGCTAAGCCAAGATATAATTGTTAGTTGTTGTTATTGAAATGGTGGTTTGTTTTTTCTATATAGGTTGAATCTGCT
>NC_025701.1:13229156-13238610 GCF_000633955.1 Camelina sativa | reverse complement strand
AAAAACTCTCCTACCTTCTTCTTCGTCTCTCTAGAGATGATGATGGCTTCTTCCATATCCCTAAAGCCGACGACGAGCCTTACCCTCCTATCCTCTTTCTCCACAGGCAAAGTCCTCCATTTCCGCCGCTCCCGTATCACCCACTCACCGTCTTCATCGTCCTCGTATCGTTATCGGACTCTCGTAGCTCAATTCGGATTCAGACCAGGTTCGTTCCCTGACCCAGGTGACTCTTTCGATTTCATCAAGGACCATGCTGAGAATCTTCTCTACACGATCGCTGATGCCGCCGTTTCGTCCTCTGAAACCTTTGAATCTGTCGCTGGCACTAATTCTGCCACCAAGAACAGTGATTGGTTCTCTGGTATTGCCAATTACATGGAAACTATTCTCAAGGTATTCAAAAAAGTTTTGTCTTTTTATTTAGAAAGAGTGGATTTTTATGTGCTATATGAATTGATTTGAATTGAATTGCAGGTTTTGAAAGATGGGTTATCAACTGTAAATGTTCCTTATTCATATGGTTTCGCTATCATTCTACTTACTGTGCTTGTGAAGGCTGCTACGTTCCCATTGACGAAAAAACAGGTTTTTACTTTCTTTTTTTTTGTCTTCTATGTAATTGCTAAGCCAAGATATAATTGTTAGTTGTTGTTATTGAAATGGTGGTTTGTTTTTTCTATATAGGTTGAATCTGCTATGGCTATGAAATCTTTGACGCCTCAAATTAAGGCTATTCAAGAACGGTATGCTGGTGATCAGGTGAGAACCATTCAGACACTGCACCTTGGATTTTCTTTTTTCCTCATGCCTTACTATGTAATTGTTACATCAATTTTTTGAGTTGAGAGATGTAAGGAATATGTAGGAGCAAGTGTAATTGCTACTATTGGTTCCATTATTGTGGATATTATTTAGCTTTACTGTCGATGAATGTAGTAGCCCTCTCATTAAAACAATGAGCTTTCTGTTTTATTTTTGTTTATCTTTGCAGGAGAGAATTCAGCTTGAAACTGCCAGATTGTATAAACTTGCTGGGATAAATCCCCTTGCAGGTACAGTTTGTTGATTCAGATTCTCATTTGTTTTTTCATTTGAGACAGCAATTTTGGTTAAGCTAGATTATTTTCATTTTATCTGTTAGGCTGCCTTCCCACACTAGCCACAATACCGGTCTGGATTGGGTTATATAGGGCCCTTTCAAATGTTGCGGATGAGGTACCTGAAATTAACTATATGTCCTTTGTTTTTGTAAGTGCCTCGAGACTGTGTTCTAACAAGTTGTTGGATGCTTGTTTCTAATATTAAGGGGCTCTTAACGGAAGGCTTTTTCTGGATTCCTTCTCTTGCTGGTCCAACAACTGTTGCTGCAAGACAGAGTGGCAGTGGAATCTCATGGTTGTTCCCTTTCATTGTAAGTATCAATCTTGAACCTCGGTATTAAGTAGTGTAGATATTTTGAAAATGGAATCTAAACTAGAGTCCTCCTTCTTGTTAACTCTTATTCACTTTAATTATTTAAGCATATAAAACTGATTGAAGAGGACTTGAAGGGAGAGGAGTCGGACCTCATTGCTGATGTCTACATATGTCCATTTTTATCTTTCAGGAAGGAAACCCACCTCTCGGATGGCCAGATACATTGGCATATCTCGTCTTACCTCTATTACTCGTCTTCTCTCAGTACCTCTCCATTCAGATTATGCAGTCCTCGCAGGTATAGAATCTTACGGAATATGTGATAGTCTAATTAGTTACCTCTAGCTTGACCAATAAGCTGGTTTTGGAAAAAAATGTAAATTGGTGCATGTCCTCAGAAATTATTTAGTTAACTATTTCAACCAATGACGAATCCTTTTCTCAGAGTAATGATCCAGCCATGAAGAGCTCACAAGCAGTGACAAAGCTTCTTCCGCTGATGATTGGCTATTTTGCACTATCAGTTCCTTCTGGTTTAAGTCTTTATTGGTGAGCACCAGCAACTGGTTTTGTTTTGTTTTTCCGTGGGGTTTCAACTGCCTCTTGTTTTTCTTCTTAGCTTGAAAAGTGCTTTTGTAGGTTGACCAACAACATTTTGAGCACAGCACAACAAGTATGGCTTCAAAAATATGGTGGTGCCAAGAATCCGATGGAGAAGTTCACTAATTTGGTCACAAAGGAAGATAAGACTCAAAAAGTTGAGAAGTCGATTTCAGAAACGCTGGTTCAGAAGTCTGTTTCAGAACTGAAAGTGCCAGGAGAGAAGGGTGGTGAAAAACTGACCCCAGAAGGGCCCAAGCCTGGTGAAAGGTACTAAATGTTACTGAAATGTGTCATCATTCGTTACTAGATGCTCTGTTTTTTACTGCCGCGTCCATGTGATTCTCAGGTTTAGGTTGCTCAAAGAGCAAGAAGCAAAGAGACGTCGAGAAAAAGAAGAGGCGAGGCTGAAAGCTGAAGCAGCTCTATCAAATCAGAATACAGACGAAGCACTAGAACAAGATGGAATATCTGATACAGCCGTTGTCCCTGAAGGAGATAAGGAAAAGTCCAAACTTTCTGCAGTGGAAGAAACAACTGACGGCACTGTCACTGTGAATGGGAAGCCATCCATTCAAAAGGACGAGACCACAAATGGGAAATTAGGCGTCGACCAAGATATAGAACAACACCATTCTCATGAAACATAGAAGAGATAAACACTCCTCATCAAGACTCTTTGTTTTTGCGTTGAAAGGAAAAGTGAAACGAACAAAGAGGACTTGAGATTTGAATAAGACAAGAGTAACCACAGTATTTGGCCTTTTAATCCCTCTGCAACAGTTCGGAGTTTATAGATCTCAAGAGTGGGAACATTGGTCTTTTTAAGGTTTAGAATCTATGTACAATGACAGTAGGAAATGGGTTTTTGTAAGTCATAGAAGCGTTGGTTCAGGTGCCTTGTATTTTTATGTATACGCATTCACTGGTTTTGCTTTAATACGAATATAAAAGAAAAATCTGAACTACATTGCAAGACATGTGCTCATCTAGTCATTTGTGATCAAATTGACAAGAAAATGCGAGAAAGGAGAGTTTCAATCACTAGGGCGATGTTCTTTAATAAAAAGCTTGCAAAACAAAAGGGAAACAAAGGATAATGATGTTCAAGAGTGCCGAACGCTAACAGAAAACCAAACAAAAACACCCAAGAAGCCAAAGGGTTCTACAATGGTAACAACACATCAGTATTCAGAATTGGAGATGACATCATCGATCTTCAGAATCATCTTGACGACTTGTGTTGCAAGCAGAATCTGCTGTTGTTTCCCGATCAATGTTTCAAACACATTTTGCTCCCTCATATCGTTTGTTCCCACGTCATTGCAATCTATCCCATAGAAGGGGATATTCTCCTGTTCACCAAAAGCCATTTTTTTTTGAGTCACCAAACAAGTCAATGGCAATGGATAATAATAAGCTTATCAGTCACTTACCTTAATTTGCTGAGATTTAACCGCAGAGAGTGTCTCAATGGGCTGTAATCCACTGTTCTCTGCAAGAGCCATAGGGACAGAGTCCAAAGCTTCTGCAAATGCCCTAATTGCATACTGCAAATAGGCAGCGTTAAGATTTTGCGAAACAAATGATTTTACTAAAGAGGAAAAATGATCTTATACCTGCTCAACACCAGGGTATTTATCAGCAGCTGCATCAACTGCAAGTGAGCATGCGATTTCAGCTGCACCACCTCCATATACAATTGATTTGTTGCGGATGAGATTCCTAGCCACACACAGAGCATCGTGGATACTACGCTTGGTTTCTTCTATCATCATTTTGTTACCTAAACCATATCCCGTAACAAATTTTTAGAACAATCAATTATACAAGCACATTAGATTCCATACATAGCTATTATCTCTCATCAGCTATTCAAAAGTCAAAACAGAGTTGTTAATAATTATACAAGAAAAAACTAAAGTACCTCCACGGATGAAAACAGTGACAGCTTTTGAGTTCGCACAGTGCTCAATATACAGCATTCGTTCCTTTGTTGTGCCAAAGGATTTTTCACGAACCACACCGGCCTGAACATATCAGCAAATGTGGAGATTCAATGGTCTGTTTAAAACATACTACACATTCAACTCATTTTACTGGCAACAACTACTGAGCTTAAATAATACCTTCCCTAACTTCTCTGGTGTCAACTCCTGGAATCGTGGAACAATTCTACCGCCTACATAAAGACAAATATCTTATCAGCTCTGCATAACCGATAAAAACACTAGCAGTAGATGCTTTGAGTAATATAATTACCTGTGGCTATTGCGATAAGTTCTAATTCAACACCCCCGACCCATCTGACAGCAGGCAAATTCCTGTGCATCAATAGATGGTTTGCCTCATCATCGAATCCCCATTGGCAAATTACCAGTGTAGCACCAACATCCTGGAAATTTTAAAACATAAGGATAATTCATAAGTCATATCATCATTGTCGAAAGCACTTCTCCAGTAGCTCACTCAACATCCAAATGACAACAAAAAATATTTACATATTAAAACCTACCTTGCACTTCTGAACCATCTCATCGAAATATTGCTGCTCTTGCTTCCGCAAAGTCTCAAACTTCTCCACAGTGTCAATGTCCACCTTATGCTTAGTCTTGGGCTTCGGGGGCTCAAAGGGGCAAGTCAAAATGGCAATGTGGGCATCTTCAATATGCTTTGGCATTTGTGGATGACTCATGTCTTTGTCAATCAAAATTCCATATATAAGCTCGGTGTCCTCCAACTTTCCCCCGACTTTACCTTCTACTTTGATCAGATCTAAATTAACATCCCTCCTCTCTAAATCAGCAACCGCAAGAACCGCTTTAACCGCAATCTCAGCTAAGCTACGCTTGCATCGATTCACACTGTAGCAATGAGCAACAAGAAAAAGTCAGGAGAATATTCTACAAACCATAAAAACCAAAACAAGCAGCTCATATATCGAATAAGGACTATTACATCTTGGACGAAAGAGTTGTCATGCATGTCTGAACCAGGGGCTCAAAATTATTAATGTCGAATTCAAACTTCTGAGCTATACGCTCCAAATGCTCAACTGCCACTCTAGAAGCCATTTCATATCCTTCAGCGATACGGATAGGATGAATTCCTCTATCTAATTGACGTTCAGCTTGCTCCAGCAATGCACCAGCCATGACAACAACACCTGTTGTTCCATCACCAATTTCATAATCCTGACTCCGCGACAGTTCCACCATTAGCTTTGCAATCTGGTTATCAACATCCATTTGCTCCAAGATAGTTGCACCATCGTTTGCTAAAGAAAACAAAAAATGGCTAGGTTATAAACACGATACAGCATTAGTTAATCAAACAGAAAAAACAAACCATATGCTTCACATGAAAAAAGTGGCAACTACTGTTAACAATATCAGTTAAATGAGCTCCATGACCTAATGCTTCGAACTGTGAGATTCATTAGCAATTTCGTTCAACCTCAGAATGAAACAAGCCGAAGCTAAGCAAGCTCACAGACATAGCGAATCGATTTTCAAAAACCTAGATGGATCCATTTTTATCAAACTACTGCAACGACAGTAGTAAACTCTATTTCAAGCATAGAAGAACGAAACTAAACAAATCCAAAAAGCAGATATGAAGAAATCTAAAAAAAAGGGAGAAACGAACTGATAGTGATGTCTCCGTCAGGTCCTTGAAGCATCTTGTCCATTCCTTTAGGTCCAAGAGAGGAACGAAGGATCCGAGCCACGGCTTTACCAGCGGCAATATTGGCTTTCTGAGCATCGATGCCTCTAAGACGAGTCTTCTGATCTTGTTCCCTCAGTATAATGAACGGACGCCCGAACTCATCGAACGCCAGCGCCATTTTTCGGTGCTTCCCTTGATCCGATCGAACTATAGATCTTGTTTCTTTTTCCCTTACTCCAGAGAGAGAGAGAGAGAGAGAGAAAAAAAAAAGTTGAAATGGGAAAAAAAAACGAAGAAGAAGAGTGTCTCTGGAAGATTTGAGAGGCAAATGGTTAAGAGTGTAAAACCCTAACTCGCTGTTGATGGCAGAATCGTAAATCGAAATTGTTTCAAGGGCCTAACAATATTTTTGGGCTTATGGCTTAAAAGCCCATATGATACAAGTACGTATATTGAGCAACTTCACATGTTTATGTTACTACGAAAACAGTAGTAATACTTAAAAACCAAACTGCTGTTAGCACTAGCTAGCTAGTATGGTTATCAATATACATTGTATTTGGAAATTTTAAAAAAAAACTTCAGTTTTTTAAAAAGGTTACACCCACGCTATGTTGCTAAATATATTTCTTAAATTGTGTATGAGTTCTAATTCAGATATGCAGAAAAAATAGTTCAAATAAAACTAAAATCTTGTATGGTCTACATTATCCGTTACACATGTTTCCTTCAAAAAAACCTAGAAGATTAGTTATTAGTAATGGGTCTAGCTCACTCCCAAAACTAGCTCAAAAAAAGCAATATCAATTCTTCCGATGTTGGATTATTCTAACATCCCCCCCCTCCCCCCTCACAGCCCACAATCCAAAAGTTTGAACCTAGATTCTGATATTTCATATTACTAATGGACCTAACTTACTCCCAAAAGCTAGCTCAAGAGAGGAGGATTGACTCACACTATATATATTGCTCCAGAAATATTAATTATTCCGATGTGGGATGATTCTAACATTAGTGGCTTTATTGTAGCGTGGTGATTATGTGCCTAAAAGGAGACTAAAACCAGATGGGAAAAATGAAAATATCCGATAAAAAAATCTTCGTGCTCTTACATCTTTGTAAAATATGATAACATCAAATGAATAGTTTCATATTCATGTTAATAAAGAAGAAGAGAGAATGTTTTGTTTCGGCTCTTTTCTGAAGACATCTGATTCATTTCCATGTCACCACCAAAAAAAATCTATATCTGCGCAAATCCATTTTTAGGTACTCCAGTAGATCTAAATTAGATTTGTACGGTAATCCTCCTTCGTAGTTCAAACGTTTTCTATTTTCTTTTTTGTCTTAATCACAAAAAGACAACTATATATGCACATCAAACTCATTTCATCCCCAATCATCACAATCTCTAAACCTCAAACCCTAAAATAAATTAACAAAGATCTACGTAAGAAGGAGAAGAGAGAAGAATGGGTCGCCAAAACGTTATCGTCGTGGTCGCCCTCGTCTTCATGGCCATCCTTGGGCTAGCAGCAGCTGCCTCCTCTCCATCTCCTTCAGCGTCTCCCTCCAAAGCTCCGGCTGCCTCCAAAACTGATCATGACGTCGAACCTCCAGTCACCGATGACCAAATCGGAACTACCGACGACGATTCAGCTGCAGCTCCAGGTGATGATGACGTTGCAGTGGCTGGTCCTGTAGGAAGTGACTCCTCCTACGCTAGCAATGGACCCTCAGGCTCTGACGATTCTGCCGACAAAGGTGGTGCGGCTGCTCTCGGCGTCTCTGCCGTCGTCGTTGGTGTTACATCCATCGCCGGTTCTTTCTTGTTGTTCTAAGGTGGGCATTGTTATGATAAGAAGCTTATTCTGAAAGATTATTATTTATATGTATGGATGATTGTGATGATCTTGTATATTGTTTCTCTGTTGTTATGAGAAACGTTATCTTTGGAATAATACCGGGAAATGAAAAAAAAAAACGAAAGATTACTTTTGAATATGAAAAGTATTAACTTTTTCACGTTTTCGATCGAGTCGCTAAAGATATTAGTTAGGTGAAATCTTAACCATTGAATACAATCCTAATCGTCTGAAAACAAAGAATACATTCTAACCAGAATGCATATATATGTTTCATATATAGTATAGGACGGTGACAAAGGCATATAATATGTTACATCCCACGAGGAGTTTTATATTTAAAGCTACCATAGTTTTCGAGTATAATTTATTCTTGTAACATGTCCGCTTTAAATTAAATTTTGACCAATCTATCGTAAATCTTCAAAAGTATATTGTAGTATATTATATAGTGACACAAAATATGTTATCTGATGAGTTTGGAACGTTAAAATATTGTGACCATTCTAGAAATTAACTAACATCCATCATAAGAAAGATTGACCGACTTTAATCTTCACTTCCTTTCTTTGATGCCAATTTGTAAAGAAAGGTGGTCCCAAGTAGCGACATTGGGAATTTGCGATGTTAAAAACTTTAATAAGGTCGTATAAACTTTAAGTAGCGACGATAGACTCCTTCACCGTCGCTATTTTGTAACATGTTTTCCAAATTAGTGACAACAAATTTAAAATGTGGTCTTGAAACGGTGGATTGTATTCGTCTCCATTTTTTCAGAATTGTTACCTAACAAGTAAACATCAAATGTATCTTGTTTTGGATATCAGCAAATTGTAATTATATTTGTGTTCGGCCCCAAATATATTAGCAATTTAGCATGGAATGTAAAAGGTGTGTGATCAGGCTCCAGTTTCTATGTTGGGTTTGGGGATCTTCCACTATAGAAGAAGCTCAGCGAGGGACCCCATTAACTAGTGAAGAAAAGAGCCGTACGCGTGGTGCATACGGATTCGTATTGGTGTGTGTAACCACTTTTGGTCCTAACTCAACTAATAATAATACCTCTTTTTCTTTTCCTTTATCTTTTTTTCTTTCTCGATCTCTTTAGTCTTATTTATGAAAACACCACTTCGTATTTGGGGTATTCTTATCAAGTATCAACACAATCGTAAGCTTCATTTTCATATATTTATCATACTTGATAGAGAAAGTTCCACGATCACTAACCGTCCAGATATACACAAAATTTGAAATAGCTTTTCAACGATTTTTTTTTTTTAATAGAAAATGGTAATGTAAAGTGCTAGTTAATAATATCTACGTGATGATGATATGTGGATAAATTATGTAATTAAAAAGAAAAAAAAAAGAGTTTTTAAAAAAAGAAAGCATAGGAGTCCTCTTCGAATTTGACAACCTATTGCAAGATATTTTAACTTCACATAATGTTGTTCTAATTCTAAGTAAAGAAAATAAACGCTCTCATCCAACTTAAAGATATAGGCCACCGCTCAAAATGGTCTAACCAACACTTAGAAAATCACTTCTTGGATAATATATTCCCACCATAAATCAAGACGAAATCCTCAATTCTATCTCTACAGTAGCAACAACTTTTATCTTTAAGGAGATCTCAGTCAAACAACAGTGTCACAACTTCCATACAAAGTTTTCTTGTTTGATCTTAACATATACCGTCTTGTGTACTTTGAATTATATCAAAGAATAACCAACTTCTGTTTCCATTTCACTCAAGGAGGCTTTAAAGAACAAAATCATGCCCTCCAAAAAAAAAATGAACATACGTGATTTCCTAATCGTACATTCAATTAACACACAAAATAATTGCAAAGCTATAATCTGAATTGTACCAAAAATAAAGAATACATAGAGATCAAAAT
>NC_025701.1:13172692-13229132 GCF_000633955.1 Camelina sativa | reverse complement strand
CCCCCCCCCCCAAATTTATGATTTTTTATTGAAATCAATTAAGAACAAAATGCACATTTGACTGTACAATAATCCCTGAGTACTCATGAATTTTGCAAAAAGAAAGAAAAAACGTTGATAAGTAACGGCGTGATGGTTTCTACTTTCTATCAAACCGCAATGAAAACGATAGCTCGTGTAAGTTAGCGCCTTCCCCTTATTACAAAATCGATGTAGGTTCAAAGAAGAAACAAAAAAGAAAGACGCAAGAGCCTTCCTATTATGTAACCTTCCACTATTTTGGGCTGGCAACTACGGTCTCATCGCTGCTTCTTCCCAGTCCACTCCAGATAACGACCGACTCCGACCTTTCCTACTTAATTTTTTTTCCCTACAAAACTAATTTTCTTTATCTTTTTGGTCATCGGTTTGTGTCTCTCTTCTGACAGTTGACCCCATTTTCAATTGTGTCTCTCTTTATTTAGCCACTTTCCAGCAACGATGTGACCAATCTCATAATCATTTCCGTCCAAGTTTCCCACTCATGCACTCACACCCATTTATTACAACTCACACAACTATTCAACATCCGAAAAAGTGCTATAAATAATAGTATCTTCGAAATAATGTTTAGCAAATTGATAATACACAACACAACACAATCGGTTCATAATTACTTGGGTCCTACTCTTTCCTTAACCCATACTGCCAATTCACTACCATCCAACCTCATCAATGCTGTAACGCAAAACACCCCAATCTCTCCTCCTCTTTACTTTGATTGTCTTCAAAGTTTCTTGTTTCTTTCTTTCTCACCACAAGACACACACAAATTGGCTATTTGACTATTAGCTCTCGACTTTACCACAATACCCCTCACTCGTCTATAAGTACAAAACCAAATGGTACAACAATCAAATGTCTTTTAAGTTTAAATAACACCCAGAAAATTAGTAAGCGCCGCTCTGTACTTACCTGCCACGTGGCGTATTCTCTCTGCACGACGCGCTTTTTTTTCTTTCCTATTTACACAATCTATCTCCTCTTCTTCACTCAAACCAAACCTTCTTCTTACCAAACATCGATAGAAACCATGAGAGTTATCTCAAAGCTGTTCGATTCAGACAAAAGAAAACGAACACCGAAACATTTAGACTCCGGCGAAAGCGCCACGTCATCATCATCACTCAGCGACGCCACCACCGGCTCAAGCAGCCTACACAGCAGTCTCTCTCTCCAAACACTTCCTTCAGTTCCTTCTCTTCAGAAAATCCCCTCCGCCACCGTCACCGTCTCTCACTCCGTCACCTCTTCGTTTAAACTCCGTGAGCGGAGTCTCCCCGTCACATGTCTCGCCGTCAACGGTGGTTACCTCTTCGCCGTCTCCGGACACGAAGTAAGCATCTACGATCGCGACATGTGTGCTCATCTCGACACATTCAACGGCCAGGATCCTTTCTCGGGAACAGTTAAATCCGTCGGCTTCTCCGGTGAAAAAATCTTCACGGCGCATCAAGACGGTAAGATCGGAGTCTGGAAACTAACGGCGAAAAGCGGTTATAAACAGTTGACAACGCTTCCGACTCTAAACGACCGTTTGCGACGCTTCGCTCTCCCTAAAAACTACGTTCAAGTACGCCGTCATAAAAAACGTCTCTGGATCGAACATGCCGACGCCGTCACTGCTCTCGCCGTCAACGACGGGTTCATTTACTCTGTTTCTTGGGATAAGACTTTGAAGATTTGGAGAGCTTCTGATCTTCGTTGCAAAGAGTCTATCAAAGCTCACGATGACGCCGTTAATGCCGTTGCCGTCTCTGCTAACGGCACGGTTTACACCGGTTCCGCGGATAGACGTATCCGGGTCTGGGCTAAACCGACCGGTTCGAAACGTCATGCGTTGGTCGCGACTTTGGAGAAGCATAAATCGGCGGTTAACGCTTTGGCGTTAAACGACGATGGATCGGTTTTGTTTTCCGGTTCGTGTGACCGGTCTATTTTGGTTTGGGAGAGAGAGGACACTTGCGATTACATGGCGGTGAGAGGTGCTTTGAGGGGACATGATAAAGCAATACTTAGCTTGTTCAACGTCTCTGATTTGCTGCTGAGTGGATCTGCAGATCGGACGGTTAGGATTTGGCGACGTGGATCTGATTCTAGTTACAGTTGCTTGGAGGTTCTTTATGGTCATACTAAACCGGTTAAGTCGTTGGCGGCGGTTAAAGATACGGAGTCAGACGGTGTCGTTTCAATCGTTAGTGGAAGTCTTGACGGAGAGGTTAAATGTTGGAAGGTCTCCGTCACCAAACCGGATCATTCATTTTACACGAATCTTGTTCAATAAATTAATTACATTTGTTTGTTTTTTTTTGGTTGAAAATTATTGTTTTGTAAACAACAAATTTGGCGTTTTTTAACAGTCATTTGCAAAAAAAAATGAGTAAGTAATTATTGAAATACGTGCCAGAAGAGCTTTATATATTTGTGGGCATTTAAGGAGATATATACAAGGTAATCAATGATGTTATTAGAATAACATGCATGATTAATGGATGATTAATGGTTAGATTAACAGATTAAAAACTGGACAACTTGACACACCTGCACATGTTCTTCAGGCGTGGAAATGAAGATGTGTCTATGCCACCATGAAACCTGCGGAAATCTAATGGGGTGATGTTTCATAAATTTGCGACTTTTTTGTTCTGTATTAGATTCTTTATAGCTAGGTTTGTGATTGGTTGTCAGACAAATTATTCATGTTTAAATTATGTTTGGACTCATTATAATATTCACATGCATCAGTCCAATGAACCAAAGTGAGATTTGTCAAGATAAATATATTGATTGGGTTACGCCAAAACGAGAAGTCAAATAATGGCCCGTGAGGGTTTGTTGATAAGATATCGTAACTGTCCTTTGTTTTATGATATAGAAATAACACTTGATGTATTTGTTAAAAACCCGAGTGAGATTTTATCAAGACAAAAGGTGTACTTTATTAGTTGTTTTTCATCTCTAGCGTTGAGGTTAGATCTTAGAAGTGGAGAAGATAGAGATCATATTGTATAATAACGCTTTAATATTGTTAGCAATATTTGATTGGAATTAAATCCGCATGTATGTTATCAACTTAAAGTCTTAAATAAAATGGGATCTCTTCCAGTCGAGTTGGGACGGTATATAGCAATGGGCAAGATTAAAATTGTTGAATGCACCATCATTTACATATTGTTATCTATTCGTTGAGAATGCACAAAGCAAAACAACATTTTTGGACAGTGAAACATATCTCTTTCCTATCACTACAAAAGTGGAGTTATATATCCATATTTTTTTTGGAGTTATAATGATTTATTTTGGCGTAAAATAAGAAAGTACAAATTTTCAATTTTCAATTTTTAATGGCAGGAAAGATTAAAAAAAAAAAAATACACTACTTGGAAAAGCCAACAAATAAATAAATGCAACTTAATAATAAAAAGGACAAATTAAGAGGGATCATTAAAGGCAACTTGTAAATAGTTTTACAGAAATTGCATGATACCATACATTTTCATTATTATTATCGGTCAAACAAGTACAGTATTGATTCGTTAACATGTTGCTGACATAGTACAAAGATAATAACTTGTTGCCAACCCATCAATAATACTCGAGTCCGAGTAATAGGACGTCGGGTTTGCAACTAATTGGGTATACAAAACTGAGATTTTTCAACTTAACTACAAGTTTTAGTGATATTAGGATTAAAATAGTGACATTCCAATATTAAAATTGTTGTTATAGGCCGATATATCATTTCAAAGATCAATTTGCGATGAAAATGTTCCTAATTTTATATCGTTGGTGATTGAGCATTGCAAATTATAATTTTATAAATTTTTATAGCACAAAACATCTTTTAGAATGTAAAAACTTTTAAAAAGAGTTCTAAACTTTTTATCATCCAAGTATCCAACCAAGTTTTTTTTTCTTGCTAATTAGTTAACTTTCAAGTTTCAAACCACTTAGTATTGGTCGAACTATTTAAAATGTGGGAAAGGAAAAAGGTAAAAATAAATATAAATATGTAGCAACAGTTTTAGAGACATAAAAAGGTAAAGAATGCAAATTGAGCATTATCTATATGACTATATCTATATATACTTTATTTATAAGTCATTAACCTATAAAAGATTATTAAAAAATATAATTTACATATTTGTTTTTTTCTATAAGTTTTTTAAAAAGCTTATTTTCATAGTTTTAACTTTATTGTTTTAACTAATGTTATTTTTATTGTATTGTTATGTTATAATAGCACATATATATATATATATATATTTCAACTGTTAATAGAAATATAATATACTTATATATATATTGCATTCTTTTACTTTGCTTTTGTAATTTCACATATAAACAATTACATATATATATATATATATATATTAATTATCTACATTTTGCATAATAATCATAGTATTTATTGGTTTTACTATTTTTTGTTAATTTTACTATTCGTGATGTTTCAGTGAAGACAAATATATAGACTGTCCATCACACATTTTACAAAGAAAAGGAATGAGTAGACATATCTTGTGTGAAGTGGACAAAGTTGGCACATACCTTGGTACGTGTACGTGACCGTGAGAATGAAAAGTAGACATGCAAGTTGCCAACTTGAGCTCGTCTTATTAGAAACAAAGTCGTTTCTCATGATGATAAACTCCTTTTTAAAAAAATTCACAGATATTAATCTTACATCGATCTTAATATTATTCTCTTAAAATCCAAGATCGAGTGGCCCAAACTTTGGCTTCTTATATATTTAGTGGAGAAGATGGGTTTCCGATTACGACCTCAGACCGAAATACTTCAGAATCGGCTAAGTTCGAATATAACTGTTTGAATATGGATTCATGTGTGTGCATCTCTATTGTCGCAGATAATTTAAGAAGAAGATGACAAATATAGAAAGTGTATATCTAAACAGCTATTGATATTTGTTTTTGGTTTTAAACTATAGACTACAACATATACGTTACGTGCATACATACAAAACAATTATATGTTAGTGAAACACGATATCATTATGGACTCACTTATGGTCTGTACTGTCTCACGATTCACGACCACATGACTCAAAGTTTAATAAATACTCTAGTAGTACTCTCTACAGTATTTAACAAAAAAAAAAAGAATCAATAATAAATTATAAGTTTCAAGATTTTTTCTACGTTTTCACACTACATTTTTGCACAATTGCGTACTAGTATACTACATGCACTCGTTCTTTTAAGTTTTAATATGAGCATTGACTGTCGGCAAGTGGAAATAATCAATTTATCATAAATAATACATTTGACAAAAGATAAAACTATATATAATGGTAATGGTATATATTACATCCATATAAAATTTAGAAACCGGTGAAAGTGTAGCTAACTAAATAACGATTTACAGGACTGTTCCATACTATCTGAAAAGTATAGCAGTTTAAGAATATACAACAATAATTGCAGATTTATAAAAAATTACGAAAATATATATCATTTTCTCCCAAAAGTATACATAATTCAATTTTACAAGGTAGAAGTCTATTAAATGTTTTAAAAAATGAAAAATAGATTTTAAGAATATGACGACATACCGACTAAAAAGTATGAACGCTAGCTATAATTTCACATATAGATGATTCAAAAATCGGAAAAAAAAAGAAAATTTAAGAGAATTTGGCTGTTCGTTAATTGTGTTGGAATAAAGCAATGGCCAAAATTATGGTGACAAATAGGTTGGTCCACCTGAGTAAGCCCACTTGGCATAGCTAATAATACCGTTTTGGATTTGGTTACAAAACTTGGATATAAATCGATTCTTTGAAAATAATACTAATCAAAACGATTGGATAGAGAAGAATAGAAGAAAGATACCAATACTATAAAGTGCAGTGGAGGGCTATATAATTAAAGTTAGAGAAAGAGAGAACTGGTAAGAAGTTAATATCTCAGCATCACAGACGAAAGCGATTGATGGACAATATGACATAAATTCCTTATTTCTACTTACAAAGAATTTTAATTAATCTTTGGCACAGTCGTTACTTTGCCAGTTCAACCAAAATTTTGTCAGTACTAGTATTAATTAGGCTAACTAACCCACAATCCAAGATCAACATGTTCGGGGTCTTCAAAGATATACAGTATAAAATGAGGAGACACTAAGGCAAAACAGACACTTCACACTTCTAAGAAATTATTCGAACTTGCGGAAGCTCAAGAGAAACTAAAGTTCTCTAAGAAAAATTGAACCTTTCATTTTCATAATTGAAATACAAAAACTAGATTTGTAGAAAAGAACAGTAACCACGTACTATCAAATATTCTATAATATATGTCATATATAATCGTCTACGAAATCATCTACTCGAATAAGTTCAATCTCTATTAGATAATCTCCACTTTTTCCCGGTTAACAAAAGTTATACTTATACAGTATGTTCTTACAAGAACAATAGCATTTGATGGTGTTAGATGCAAAACTCATCAACTTCATAAAAAGGCAATCTCTATGTATAAGAGGTAAAGAAGGGGGACCATAATTAATGTTCTATTTCTGTACCTTCGTAATGATCATAATTAATGATTAAGATTATGAAGTTTGAAGATCTTTTTGTCTCCGTTTCTGGTCAAAGTTAATTAATTACATATTTACAAATATTTATTGATAATTTTTTTTTTGCTGAGAGTTGACGACTAGTTTTCACCCAACGCTTAAAGTCGTTGGGAGTTAGAGCCTAGCAGTTGGATTATAAATTTATAATTCTAAGATAAGTATGTCTTGACAAAAATATAAATATCCCATTCATATGCGAAACCATCATGTTGAAGAAATATATTTAAGGCGTAGAGATAATTTCAGCAACAAAAACATTTTTTTAACATTGCGTAATACATGTAGGATAGTTTATATAATCAGCCAAAGTGTGCATTTCTGTGAAACACATAACTTCCTTAGCATTTTTGTATAAGCTATATAATTCGTAAACCGCTACAGCTAACTGCCTAATCCCACTATTATAGTTATGTTTCCTCAGTATAACTATACTAGCCGAATAGTTAATTAATACAGTTTTAGGGTCTAATGAAGTTGGTGTGATCATTTAATAATATACTGATATCTCATAAGTTGGTTATTTATTACCCTTGCCATCTTAATTCTGCTTTGCAACTCAGCGAAAAGCTTAAACCCTTTTGTGTTTTTCTTCACTATCGGCCAAAAGTCTCTGACGTAATGGAGGTGAAAATGCTGGTTTCTGCGGTGGAATGGGTATACACCCACTTGAGGTTTCCGGACGTGGCTTTAGCCCTAGTAGGGCTTTTTCTTCTTAGTTACTTGCGTGAAAAGTTAGTGAGCAAAGGTGGGCCAGTGATGTGGCCAGTGTTGGGAATCATACCGCCGTTAGCCTTAAACAAATACGATCTGTTTGGTTGGTGCACCAGAGGCGTAGTCAGAGCTGGTGGGACGTTTCATTACAGAGGAATTTGGTTCGGTGGGTCTTACGGAATCATGACCGCGAATCCTGCAAACATCGAGCACATTCTCAAAACCAATTTCAAGAACTATCCAAAAGGTGCGTTTTATAGAGAGAGGTTTCGTGAGCTTCTTGAAGACGGGATCTTTAATGCTGATGGTGAGCTTTGGATGGAAGAGAGACGTGTGGCTAAAACCGAGATGCACTCTTCTCGTTTCTTGGAGCACACGTTTACTACCATGAGAGATCTGGTGGACCAGAAGCTCGTGCCGCTGATGGAGAAGTTGTCTACTTCTAAGAGAGTCTTTGATCTACAAGACGTGCTCCTGCGTTTCACCTTCGACAACATCTGTATCTCTGCCTTTGGGGTTTATCCGGGATCTTTAGAGATCGATTTACCGGAGATTCCTTTCGCTAAGGCTTTTGAGGAAGCCACGGAGTATACACTTGCAAGGTTTTTGATACCTCCCTTTGTGTGGAAGCCAATGAGGTTTCTAGATATTGGGTCTGAGAGAAAGCTGAAAAAAGCGGTTAGAATCGTTCACGCATTTGCGAATAAGACAGTGAGAGAGAGGAGGAACAAGCTGAGGAAAATGGGGAACTTAAACGAATCCTCTGATCTCTTGTCACGCCTTATGCAAAGAGAGTACGAGAAAGAGGAAGGTACTACAAGAGGAAACTACTTTTCAGACAAGTACTTCAGAGAGTTCTGCACAAGTTTCATCATCGCGGGTCGGGACACTACATCAGTGGCTCTCGTGTGGTTCTTCTGGCTAGTTCAGAAACATCCTCAGGTCGAGAAGAACATCCTAAGGGAAATCAGAGAGATTCAAGGGAAACTTACAGCACAAGAAACAAAAGACCAGTTCGAGGCTGAAGAGCTTAGGGAAATGGTGTATCTCCAAGCTGCTCTAACAGAGTCACTGAGGCTTTACCCTTCGGTACCAATGGAGATGAAGCAAGCTTCAGAAGACGATGTGTTACCCGATGGGACGAGGGTGAAGAAAGGCGCTAGGATTCACTACTCGGTCTACTCGATGGGGAGAATAGAATCGATCTGGGGGAAAGACTGGGAAGAGTTCAAACCAGAGAGATGGATCAAAGAAGGAAAAATTGTGAGCGGAGATCAGTTCAAGTACGTTGTGTTCAACGCAGGTCCGAGGCTATGTGTTGGGAAGAAGTTTGCGTATACACAGATGAAAATGGTGGCTGCAGCAGTCTTGATGAGGTATTCAGTCAAAGTTGTTCAAGGACAGGAGATTGTTCCCAAGCTCACGACTACATTGTACATGAAGAACGGTATGCGTGTCGTGCTCCATCCCCGCAACTAGTAAGGTAAGTTCGGTTTGAAAATTATCCGTTTGGTTATGGATAACAAAGTAGTACTTAGTAAAATAATTGATATTGTTACACTGTACTCGATATTTAGTATTTTTAATCTGTTGTGGTGGGATATGTTAACTAAAAACACTTATGTTTTCACGCTATCATGGAAACAAAACAATCTATTGTTTATTAAAAAAGCTCTAAAACTAAACTGAAAAGTGCCCAATCCAAGTGCAGTAAGAATGCGAAAAAAAAAAGAAAGAATAAATTATGTACAGTAAGAATAAATGGAGAACTACAAAATCTTGTATTCCCCTAGAGATAGAAACAATGGCGAAGCCCTCAGAAAAAAATAACGGGTTTCGTTCACCTTGTGGTCGATGATCTGATGAAAAAGTACCATTATTAATAGAGCTTGATGCGAACTGCAATAGTGGTGCGGCAAATGGGACACTTATCAATGTCTTGTCCACATCCATGGCAAGTCTGATGGCCACAGTTGAATGCCGTGTTCTTTGCATTAACTAGACAGATCGGGCAACTCTGAAATTCATTTTAAATTTTTTGGTTAAATAATATATAAATTATGGCACAGTTTCTTTATGATTAAAAGACATATATATACAAACCTCTCTCTCGTTACTACTAGCAGCTGAAATAGGCGGTGCAGTGGCGACAGTGCTTGACCAGGAAGTTTTCACGGTGATGTTCAGAAATGGGTTAGTAGCACTGATTCGTGGTGGAAGAGCAATCTTGTTTGGAGACTTTCCAGTTCTTCGTCTACAAATATGGAAACAAGGGTCATCTAAAGAGTTTTGTAGTTGCAGAAGGTTATAGTAATGCTCTCAATAAAAAAAAAGTAAAGATACTAACCCGAGTAAGCCGAGCTCGAGGGTAGCCTTATACTGAGACGGGATCTCCATCAAGGCGGAAAGTGCAAATTCTGCTTCTTTTCTTCCAGGATCAATGTTCTTTGCCATAATCTCAGTGAAATTCACAAATTGAAAATTGTCAAAGGCACGAGCGGGGATGTTGTCATCAAACTGTCTCATTGTATCCCAAGGACCATCTCCAACACCGACCAGAACTATCGATAAAGGATATGCACTGCGATTTGCACCGCAAGTTATAATAGAGCACAGAGGTTATTATTATATATCTGATTTTGACTAAACATAAGGAGAGATATGTACCTAGCTCTAACAATCGCATCAATGGTCTTTTGTTCTTGTGAGCTGAGGCCGCCTTGATTTGTATCAACACTTCTTGTCACCTGACATTTATAAACATCAGAACCTAGTCAATCATGAGGTTAATGTAGGATAATGAATGTAGCAGAACAAGAATCCTTTTATTTACCTGTCCATCAGCAATTATGACAAGAACATGGTACTGCCCTCCGCTTTCTTCCACAATAGTCATGGCCCTTTCGATAATGGGTGCAAAAGATGTTGGCCCTATGAAAGGAGCGAGCAAAGATCATGTAACAGAACAAAACAAACACAGACACAAGCAGAAAAAGGAGTTTCTTAATCTCAAACCTGCAAGACACAGCTGAGGAACAATCTCTCTGTAACGTGAAAGGACTTCTTCAAACCCGTTACAGAATGTATCATTCGGATAGAAACTGAAGACATGCTGATCATGTGTTGTAGCTGCAAGAATCAAACATACAAAGAAAAACAATTAAATGAAACATTTCTCTTAAAACATAAAGACTAACAAAGTGCAGACATTTATTACCATCTCCAAATCCATAACAAGGAATCAAATTATCCTCATCAAAACCAGATAAAGTCTTTCCAATAATGGAAATAGCTTGCTGGTACGGGTTTGGAGTTGTTCCAATGTAATGCAAGCTTTGCCTGTTGAATGATCTCGCTCCTTGAATCCAAAAACCCACCAAAACATTACTTAAAATGTTCAATTGCTTAAACAAACATCATGAACAAAGAATCTAACTTTTCACACCTGTCCACTCATTGCTCTTAGTGACATCTATACCAACAATCAAATTCGATGACTCCAAACCAGCATGAGAAAGAGCAGCCGTAACCTATAATATAAACCAAGAACATTCAAGAAACAGAACCACCAAACACAAAAACGTCCAAGAATCTCATAAACATGGCGAAAAAATGGAAACTGAACCTCATCAATGGAACGGTAGTAATCACCAATCTGAGAATACTTCTTATTGCCTTGGTTCTTCACAGACCTGGAACTGGAAGATGAAGCAGGAGCCTGTTGAGTGTAGTGAGGATTGTGTCCGTCGTAAGAAGAAGAAGACGCACTTTGAGAATATCTTCGACTGCTTATCTTGCTCGAGCGTTTTGAACTGCTACTTCCCATCACAGATTAATCAAACTACCTTCCAAAAAAAAAAAAAATTTTGCTGGAGACTTATCGATCTGATGTAAGTATTATCTAATATCTTTTCTCTTCCTTTTTTTTTTTTTTTACATTGTTTGAATCAGTAAAGTTCTTGTTTTTTTGATTACATTAACATACTAAAATCATCAAAGAATCGATTTTTTTGGAAACTGAAGCGTCGGCCGGTAGTGAAAAGATCCAACTTTTTTACTCAATTGATCGTAGAGAAAAAGAAAGAAAGAGAAGAATGAGCAGTAAATTTGAATGTGCAATTATGTTACCTTTTTTATGAATCGATTTGGTGTTTGCGTACAATGAATCTGCTGAATGAATGAACCTTTGTGAAAATCAATTTTTAGAATGCAGAGTTTATTATATACAACTTCAGTTAGCTATATTATCGGGGAATGGATTTATCACTTCCTTAATCAAAATCTTTAACTAAAACCTTAACTTTTGTAGGTAAGTAAGATTTGATGTCATCTACCTAACCACCTCTAGCTTAAAAAGTGAACGGGCTTTAAGTTTAAAACTAGTTGGGCCAAAAGTAAACGGGCTTAAGTTTTAACATAGTTGGGCCGTACAAATAATACAAAAACAAGCCTACCAAGTCTTTTAATTATTTAAAAAATATAAAATGGAAGAAGACAGAGTAAGTAAACTAACCAAACCCACCGCCGAGATTACTTTTTTCTTCTGTCCTCTCCGCCGTCGAATTTGAAGTTCCTCCGCCGTATAAGTTCGGCTCTTTGTTTCCACCTACTACGATATACCGTTTTCGTAAATCTCCATCCTCCGATCAGTGACGGCTGTTTGGTAGAGAAACGCTGATTTTTTCGATCTTCCGTTTTTTCCAATTTTGCCTCCTTGGCGAAGCAATTTTGCGTTCCAATTCCTTGCACGTCACTGTTGCGATCTTAGATCGGAGAGAAGGCGAAATCGCCTTTACTGATTGTACGGTGGTGAGATGGCTAACGGAAACGATGAGGACACCGATGCTGTCCTCAGCGACGTTGAGTCCGACGAACCAGCGCCTGTTGTTTTAAAAGATCCGCCGCGTGAAGAAGCGTCGGAAGAGAGGATAAACGAACTAATCGCGGAACTCGATCGTGAGAAGAAAGCTCGAGAAGCTGCTGAGAGTTCGAAATCGGAGCTTCAGGTTTCGTTCAATCGATTAAAGGCTCTTGCTCACGAGGCTATCAAGAAGCGCGACGAGTCTAAGCGAGAGCGAGATGAAGCCTTGGAGGAGAAGGAGAGTTTAACAAAGGAGCTTGAGAATGTGAGTAAAGGTAAAGATGATTTGATTAAGCAGCAGGATGAGATGTCGAAGAAGCTTGACGAGGCTTTGAGATCTAGAGATGGTTTGAAAGCAGAGATTGAGAATTCGTCGCATATGTTGGTTTCTGGGATTGAGAAGATTTCTGGTAAAGTAAGCAGCTTTAAGAATTTTTCAAATGGGGGTCTTCCCAAGTCTCAGAAATACACTGGTCTAGCTTCTGTGGCTTATGGAGTTATTAAGCGTACTAATGAAATCGTGGAGGAGCTCGTTAGGCAGATTGATACTACTGCTAAGTCGAGAAATGAAGCTAGGGAGCAGATGGACCAGCGAAATTATGAGATAGCCATTGAGGTTTCTCAGTTGGAGTCTGCCATCAGTAATTTGCGATTGGAGGTTGCGGAGAAGGCTTCAACTGTTGATGATTTAGAGAGGGGTGTGAGTGAGAAAGATAAGAGGATTGCTGAACTTGAGAAAGGTAATTTAGAGAAGGTGAGTGTGCTAGAAGGTGAAGTTCTGGAGTTGAAACAGTTGGTTGATGAGTATGATGGAAAGTTGAAGACTATGGAAGTGAAGATGGTAGCTCAGCGTCCTTTGTTAATGGATCAGCTGAATCTTGTGTCGAGGATCCATGACCAGCTTTACGAGGTTGTAAGGATAGTTGATGGTAATAGTTCAGAACAGTCAGATTTGTCTGAGTCTTTCTTTATGCCTCAAGAGACAGAGATGGAGGAGAACATCCGAGCATCTTTAGCAGGTATGGAATCCATCTTCGAACTGACCAAAGTGGTTTCTGGGAAAGCACAGAGTTTGGTGGAAGAGAATAGTCATGAATTGAAGAATTTGAATGAAACCGTGGGTTTATTAGTTAAGGAGAAGGAACATATTGGTACTTTACTGAGGAGCGCTTTGTCCAAAAGGGTGATCACGGAGCAGTCATCCCAAAAAAGAGAATTGTTCCAGGCTGCAGAGAATGGTTTGAGAGATGTTGGTACTGATTCCAAATTCAGTAAATTCTTAAAGGATGGCAAGGTTCAGGACTCCCATAGTGATAGTACTGATGATCATAGTACAGAGGAGAATGAAATATATTCACTGGTGTGTGTTCCTTAATGCCGATTATGTTTTTGATGAACTTCACTTATGCGGGTACCTTATGATGTCTCCGTATTGGAATGCAGGCCAGCACATTGGAAAATATTGTCAAGGCATCTCAGCTTGAGATCGTTGAACTGCAGCACTTGTTGGAGGAATCAAGGCAAGCTCTCTCACGCATAAATCCTCCTTTTATATCTAATAACTTTGATAGAGGTATTTACTTGGTCGCAAGGAAAGTAGATGCTTAGTTTTACCTCATAGAATCAGGTGGCCAAGGAACGATGAGGCGAAGGAAACCTTGATGAAGTTTCTATTAGGAACTTGAATTTTTCCACTTGTGCTTGCAACATCGTACTTGATGTTCAATGAAACTTCATGGAAGTGACTGTTTTAAATACATCTCTAAGTGGTTCCTTGTGTAATGCATTTTTTATATGTAATACTCCTAGTTTTCCAGTTTGTTTTGTTGTCCACAGTGATTCTTTTGCTTGCTTTTGTTGGTGTATCTTACGCGGACCACTTGTATTTGCATGTATCAACCAGGGAAGAGACTAGCGCTCTTAGGAAACAGTTGGACACTCAAACGAAGGAGCTCAATCAGAGAATGCGCCAAATAGAAGAACTTAAAGAAAAAGAGAGAATAGCGAATGAAAACGTGAGTGAATTTTTGCTTCCTATCTTGCTGTGAAAGCTGATTGTTTTGTGCATCATTTGGCTTTTTATGACAAAGTATAGAACACAGTCTCAAGATTTTGGTTCCTTGGGATAATAGGTTGAAGGGCTTATGACCGACATTGCTGCTGCTGAAGAAGAAATAACAAGATGGAAAGTAGCCGCCGAGCAGGAGGCTGCTGCTGGTGGAGCTGTTGAACAAGACTTCACATCACAGGTACGTGATGATAAGTCATTGGGGTTAGTCTAGTGTAGGAGCATTTTAATTACCCTAGGTGGTTTGTAGTGGATTATAGCTATGTTGGCAAGCTCAGTACTAGCTTATAGTTGAGTCAGTTAGCTAGAAAGCTAACCGGTTATAAAGGAAGTTTAGGAGATAGTTAGGGTATCCAGGATTTGTCCTCGGCCTTAGAAATTGGGCTGGGAGTAGAGATTCTCCCTTTTGATTTAAGTCTCTTTATGATGTGTAGTTCTTGGTGGAGTGAGTAAAGAAGTTTCTCCGGTTTTGGATCCTATTAGTGCACTCTGTTCAATTTATAGGTATGCAATTCCTGGGAACTAAGGCGTGATAGTCTTAACTCTTATTGTTTTTTTTTTTAGCTGTCTGTGCTAAAAGAAGAACTTGAAGAAGCAAAGCAAGCGATTATAGAATCAGAGAAGAAACTAAAGTTTAAGGAAGAGACAGCTGCTGCAGCCATGGGTGCAAGGGATGCTGCAGAGAGATCTCTGAGACTCGCAGACAATAGGGCGACTAAATTGAGGGAAAGAATCCAAGAGCTAAACCGTAAAGTTGAAGAATTAGAAACCCATCGAGATATGAATAACTCAAACAGAGCTAGATATGCGTGTTGGCCTTGGCAACTTCTCGGGATTGATTTTGTGGGAGGTAGAAGAATTGAGTCTGGACAAGAGAGTGCGAACGAGATGGAACTCGCTGAACCTCTACTATGAGAAAACCGGTACTGTATACAAAAATAACATACTCTCTGTATTTGTTTTTGATTTTTATGTATATATATACCCATCTGAAAAAAAAAAGTTTTTCAAAGCTTTAACATCTTTTCATGTTGTAATGTTCGACTAAAAAAAATTTAAGAGTAGGGTTTTTCCCACACCCAACACTAGAGTGATCAATAAAATGTGATTCTTACCATCCTTTTTTGCTCAAAATCATAGAGTGCAATGGCTCAGAAAATGAATCTCCTGGATCAAAGTTCTAAGATTTACATCCAAATTAACACAGAAAAATAAATATTTTAACTCAATTTCTTAGCTATTTGTTGACTTCAAAACTAGATCTTATTTACTTTTGCTGAACATACAACTTGTTTTTTTTTTAAAGAGAGAAATTGTTAGTGATATTTTCTTATTTAGTATTACTTTTTTATAGATACATTTTTCAAAATAACTACTTTTTTGTCCTTTTCATTTTTGTCCTCTTTTGCACAATTACAATATATTAAGTTAATTTTTAGAATATTTTATTTTAGGTTTGGGTTATCTATTTTACTTTTAGAGTATAGTTTTGAGGGGGTGAGTTTTAGTATTTAGAGTTTAAAGTTTAAAACTTAGTCATTTTGTATATAGAAAATTGTATTATTGAAAATGGACAACAATACGGTATTTTTGCAAAAAGGTATAGAATTTTTTTATTTTTTTTTTGCAAATGCCTGAAAAAAAATAGAGCACTTAATATATATAATAAATAATTATTGTTTATCATAACTTCTCATGAATTAAATCTTATAGGAATTTTATACCATAAATAATTGATAATATTAGATTTACTACTAGTGTTAAATATGCAATTCTTCAATAGATTTCAATTTATATTTACTTTTTCAACACTTTTTTATTTTTTTTCAAATGACCATGTACAATAACTTATGTAACTCAATTTCTATTTGTTGACTTCATAACCTGATCTTATTTACTTTTTGCTGAACATAAAATTGAATTAAAAAAATAGAGCACTTAATATAATAAATAATTCACTGAAACTGCACAGGAAAAGAAGAGAAGGTTGGTCTCAGCTGCATTTGAAGAATATGAAGATTTGTCCTTTGATGAGATGGAAGAACTCTTGGCAAAATAATCTCTTAAGCTCATTAGTCATCCCATTATTCATTAACTATATGTTAGTGTTTAAATTCTTCTAAAAAAGTGAACCGCTTCTATGATAGTTTTATCGTATATGATGATGCTTAATATATATAAGAAATAATTATTGTTTATCATAACTTCTCATGAATTAAATCTTATAGGAATTTTATACCATAAATAATTGATAATATTAGATTTACTACTAGTGTTAAATATGCAATTCTTCAATAGATTTCAATTTATATTTACTTTTTCAACACTTTTTTATTTTTTTTCAAATGACCATGTACAATAACTTATGTAACTCAATTTCTATTTGTTGACTTCATAACCTGATCTTATTTACTTTTTGCTGAACATAAAATTGAATTAAAAAAATAGAGCACTTAATATAATAAATAATTCACTGAAACTGCACAGGAAAAGAAGAGAAGGTTGGTCTCAGCTGCATTTGAAGAATATGAAGATTTGTCCTTTGATGAGATGGAAGAACTCTTGGCAAAATAATCTCTTAAGCTCATTAGTCATCCCATTATTCATTAACTATATGTTAGTGTTTAAATTCTTCTAAAAAAGTGAACCGCTTCTATGATAGTTTTATCGTATATGATGATGCTTAATATATATAAGAAATAATTATTGTTTATCATAACTTCTCATGAATTAAATCTTATAGGAATTTTATACCATAAATAATTGATAATATTAGATTTACTACTAGTATTAAATCTGCAATTCTTCAATAGATTTCAATTTATATTTACTTTTTTAACACTTTTTATGTTTTTTCAAATGACCATGTATAATAACTTTTTTTTTTGGGCAAAAGTGTATAATAACTTATGTAACTCAATTTCTATTTGTTGACTTCATAACTTGATCTTATTTACTTTTGCTGAACATAAAATTAATTAAAAAAATAAAGCACTTAATATAATAAATAATTATTATTTATCATAACTTTCTCATGAATTAATCTTATAGGAATTTTATACCATAAATAATTGATAATATTAGATTAATAGTAAAGTATTCATCAACAGATTTCAATTTATATTTACTTTTTTCAACACTTTTTTATTTTTTCCAAATGACCATGTATAATAGGAAAGCCATTAAAATTGCAGGATGGTAGATAAATTGCTATATACATTTGTAAAAATAAAATAAAATATATTGTAATAAATGTATGCAAAAAATAGTGATTTCGTTTCAAAAAAAGTTAAACGTGGTATATATAGTTTCCAAAAAAAGGGTGATATTTATTTATTCAGGCATTGACTTCTGAACCGTTCAAATTGTAAATTGACCCCTCAAAGGAGTTATAACGTACAAAATTGTTGATCGTGTCATCTTATTTGGGTGGGTGAGGAGTCCATCATGACTAATATCTTCGTCCATATATATGATGATTAAGTTACCCAAATTAACTGAAACAAAATTCTATATATGTGAAGGTTATAAAACTCCCCGTTTTGGCATCAAATTTCCGTATGCCTAATCACCACCTCTAATCATATCATAGAATAATCTAAACTTTCCTCAAAAATATCAATTTCTTTTTTGTTTTTTTTTACGAAACAGCTGTTCAGTTCCACACGTCTGCTCTGAAGACTGGAGATCGCCGGAAGAATAAGGATCTCCCAAAAAATATACCTTTAATTTGAATCAAGACGCGTAAACTCGTCTCAAATTTTTCGTGGTGTTCTACGTTGTATGTAAATGTCACGTCTTTTTTTTGTTCTTTTTATTATAACCTTCGTGCTTTGTCGTGTGTAAAATCTATGGCTAATCAAGATTTCTGATGACACGTGAATGTAGCATTGTTTTGTTAATCTAAGGTGATGATAAAGCAAATGAAGTTTTTTGTTTGATCATTCGTGTTTTGTTCTGATCGTGTATATATTAGCTCAAGTGATTGATTTCAGTTTGGTTTATCAATAAACAGGAGTGATCGAGATGCTGTTGATGACAAGTTGTAATTAAAAACATAACTATGGGAATCTTGTCACGCAGGTAAGAAAAAAGCCCATTTTATCTCTCTTTTCTCTTATTTGTTCTCTCACAGTCAGATCGTTGATGATAATGTGATTGTTGTTATTATTAGTAGTAGTAGGAGATCAGAAGAGAGCATGAAGCTTCTCACAACTGCTTTGTTTGCTATAGCTTTTGGCATTCTTCTTGGACTATCTTTTCCATCTTTATGGATCACTGAGGTTCTTCTTATTCTTTATCTTCCAAAAATTTCTTCGTTGTTTCTTAGATTTTATCTTCCATCTCATGCCATTTTTAATTGTGTAGACGAGTCTCCCTAGAAACCTTCTTCATTCCATTGCTATCTCTCATAAGAATTCAGGAACTACAACTCCTCCCAAAGCCATTGATATCTCAAAGGCATGTTTTATGTTTGGAATTTACACAGATCTTTTTGATGTTTTAAGAACAAAACCAAAGCTTAATAATACAATGTTTTAGTTCAGATATGGGAGCCTTCAAATCCTCGAGGCGCTGAGAGATTACCACCCGGTATTATTGCATCCGAATCAGACTTCTACTTGCGCAGATTGTGGGGGAACCCTGATGAGGTTTGTTCTCGTTCTTGAATATTACTACCATCTTTCATGTGTGGTCATTAGTGACACTAGCTTCAAGTTTGTTTCCTCTGTTTCATCAGGATTTGAAGAAACAACCGAGATATCTAGCAACATTTACAGTGGGTTATAATCAGAGACACAATATAGATGCATATGTTAACAAGGTTTGTGTGATGCCCTTTCTTGTCTTCTCTTTTTGCTTAATACTTGATAGTAAACTAATTATGTATTGTCTACTCAAAAAACTAGTTTTCAGACAACTTTACAATTGTTCTGTTTCATTACGATGGGAGAACAAGTGAGTGGAATGATGAGTTTGAGTGGTCAAAGAATGCAATACACATAAGTGTCAAAAAGCAGACAAAATGGTATTAGTATCTTTGCTTAATCCCCTTTTAATTTTTATCTGGCTATATGACGTTCTTGACTCTAATTAATATTGTGAATTGTAAGGTGGTATGCAAAGAGATTCTTGCACCCGGACATTGTAGCACAATACGATTATATATTCATATGGGATGAAGATCTTGGAGTCGATCACTTTAACGCAGAAGAGTGAGTTTCTTTTACTTTCTCACTTGAGCTCAGTAAAAAATCTCTAACCTATGTTTGTTGTTGTAGATACGTACGCATAGTGAAGAAGCACGGCCTTGAGATTTCACAACCTGGTTTGGACCCAGAGAGAGGGTTTAATTGGCAGATCACCAAAAGAAGAGAACATAGTGAAGTCCATAAGTATATATCTGACTCATAACTTCCTCTCTAGTTTAATTTTAATATCTTACAATACAGCTGGCTTGAATCTTTATCAGGGAAACAGATGAGAAACTAGATTGGTGCTCTCATCCTCCACGGCCTCCGTGTGCTGGGTATGTTAGAATAGTCTCTCTATCGAACTCAAGTTTTACATGTCCACATATTTAGCTTTATTTTTGTGTCTCTCATAAAACCACAGATTTGTGGAAATCATGGCTCCTGTCTTCTCAAAAAATGCGTGGCGCTGCGTGTGGCATATGATCCAGGTCACAATTAAATTATCATCTCTTATCTTATTCCACTATGTGCAAAGTTTCCTTTCCCATTTCCCAAATTCTTTACTTATACCTTATTATGAACTGAAAACAGAATGATTTGGTTCATGGTTGGGGTCTTGACTTTGCACTCAGAAGATGTGTTGAGGTACTCAAAAGATTGAAATGTTGCTTCATGTTTTATATAAACGTACCTGCGTGTTGTTTGATCGATTAATGATGAGTCCTCCATTTTTTATATGTGGAAAAATGAAGGAGCCTGCATATGAGAAGATAGGAATTGTAGACTCTCAGTGGATCGTTCATCAATTTATCCCTTCCCTTGGCAATGAGGTTAACTAACTTCCTCACATTCTTCTCTCCAAGGAAAAAAAAAACAATCAAAATCTCATTCTTTCTCCTTTTTCTTGCCAATATGTATACAGGGAAACTCAGACAACGGGAAAGCGCCATGGCAAGGGGTAAGAAAACTTGGTTTTGTATTTGCCTCTGTCTGAAAGAGAAGCTTAGTTTTCTTTTTGAGGGAGTTTCATGGGTTCTCTATAACAAAAGACCTAGGACTGTCTTAGGTTTTTAGATACCTTGAAAAGCAAGCAACCAAATAGACCAATCTGTCTTAAAATTTGTGTGTGTTTGCAGGTAAGGGATAGATGTCAAATGGAATGGAAATTGTTCGAGAAAAGAGTAGAAAACGCAGAGAAGGATTATTTCAAATCGTTACAAGTTGAGAGCCCATCCAATTCAACCACCTCTCGATAGGACCTTACCATATATTAGTAGTTCTTGTAGCCAGGATAAACTTCTGAGGTGCTATATATACTATTTAGACTGTCTCAACATATATACATTTTTACAGGTTATAGATGAACCCCATCTCTTTAAACAGTTTCCATTGATATTAGTAAAGAGGACTGTCCATAATAATTCATGGTTTTAATCACAAAAAAGATTGTGAGGAGCTGAAACAGAACAGGTGTGTGGACTCTGAAATGATTTGTCAATGCGTCTGGACATTATTACATGGCATTCTTAAGTTAGCGATCGTGAGAGAGTGAGTCTCCACGTGTCGATTACGAGTCGACCTCGGGAGAACAAGGAGCTCTCCACAACGCATCACCTGGTTGGCTGATCGCAATACGTGTCAGAAGATCTACAAACAAAACACAACATAGAAAAAAACAAAACAAAAACAGAGTTTTTTCACTTTTTAATTCTGTTTTCGTTATAAAAAGGACGAACCTACCTTGTGTCCACCACAATCAAGTTGAGACATTGAGAGGGATGAGTCTCTAAGGACAACCTCTCTTGTGTCGACACGTGCGTAGACCACCGCTGGTTAAAAAAACAAAAACAAAAAAACCCAATCGCCCATCGGAACATGAGTGGCGGCTATACTTCCTCTATATTTCTCTTCTTCTAAGGGTTTTTTTTTTTCTTCAAGTCTCAAAACTTTCAAAAGACTCTCTCAGTTTCATCTTTTGTTTATAGAAGCTAAATAAGAAGACATTACAAAGAAATGGGTCTTTCGCAGTTTCCGACAGCGCCAGAAGGAGTACTACCACTTCTGGTGATGAACACGATTGTTTCAGTCACTCTGTTAAAGAACATGGTGAGGTCTATTTTTCAAATTGTGGTATCCAAGAGCGAAGCCTCCATGGACTTAGATGAAAACGTGCCTGAAGAGGATTTCTTGAGGAGAAGAGTCTCGATAACAAAGTTCAAGTCTCTGTGTGAGAACAGAGGAGATGAAGAAGAAGAGAAAGGTGTGGAGTGTTGTGTGTGTCTTTGTGGGTTTAAAGAGGAAGAGGAAGTGAGTGAGTTGGTTTCTTGCAAGCATTTCTTCCACAGAGCTTGTCTAGACAACTGGTTTGGTAATAACCACACCACATGTCCACTTTGCAGGTCTATTCTCTAGTGGTGCGAATCTTTTTTTTACACTTTTCTTTTCCGCTTTGTTTTACCTTTTTATAGGGAAATGCCACATTCTCTATCCTCTGTTTTACCCTTTTTGGTGTCTATGTTTTTCCCCTTTTTTTTTCTTGGTTTGGAAAAGGGGTTTTTTTCATAATAAACAATGACTTTAATTGTTGTATGTGTGTGTGTGTGATTTCTCCTTTTTCTTGGTTTTAAAAAGGGGTTTCTTCTCTTGTCTTATATGAATGCAGAACGCATATTTCAACTCTTAAGCTCTTGTATTAATATTTAACATTATAGAAAGAGTTATATTCTATAAGACTATATTAATTTCTTGCACTTTAATTTCATGTATTCATGATTAGTGTGACAATCTTGCATCTAATGTGAACTAGGTCTATATAACTTGTAGCGTAATGGTTTGTGTTTGTGTAGTTAGTTAATAATCGAATCCAAACCAGATTTTGCATGTTATCAGAAACAAAAATTGCGTTGGACTAAAGATCTAAAAGTACATAAAATTACTAATCATAGTCTTTATTTCCATGCACCTTTGTAGACAAAGGTAACAAGAGCACCCATTTTGTTACAAAACAAAAATAAAAACAAGAAGAAGAAGAACACAATATCATTTAATACAATCTATATAGAATATGCCAATATGGTATGCCACTAGCTTTTATCATTTCTTATTATTTGTCCGCATACACTAGGCGCTCTTAGTCATCCACTTGCTGAACTTCGTATGCTCAAACTTGATGAACTCCTCTGCCTCTTTGTCAACATCCTCCGCTTTTGCAACCTCTCTCTTGCCCATCATCTCGCTCTTCGACCTCCTCACATCTGCATACTCGAAGCCCTGAATCGGATCTTCTGCCGCAAAGACAGCTCTGAACTCCTTCATCGGGTCTCGGTGGTGATGATTATGATGATGATGATGAGATTTGTGATTGGAGGAGTTTCCAAGAACCATCCTTAAAACTAGAACCCTTTAGCTGTCTTTTGTTTCGAGTGTTGTTGTTTTGGTAGCGATATCTTTGGAAACTATCGTAAGGGTCGTTTATATAAGAAATGTAATATGAGGTTATGAAGTCAACATAATAGATGGGCGTGAATCCGATTCCCATTTTTCTTTATGTCTTGTCCGAGCAAATATAGATATATACTCCTAGAGGTTTGGCTGATTTTAATATATTCTAATGCACATGTCTAGAGATATGGTCTAATGACATAGGTAAGGATCCAATACGAAACATAGCGCGTGAGAGATTAGCTTTAAACAATAGCAAAATTGATTGGTCGAAAACTTCAACAACTTCGTATCCTTGAAGTGGGCCAACGGTTTATAATTTTTCTAAGGTCGTATATGCCAACGATTACAAACGGCGAAATGGTATATGGTAGTTACTGTTGGTTATTCGTCACACTATTATGATCGAATTAGATGCCGATGGCCAAATAATATTGTATCTAATGCGCAACTTGGATGGAGAGGCCTAGGAAAAACGTGGGTCTCTTCGTCGGTCGTCTTGTAGATTTCAGATTTGTCTTTGTTGCTTGGTCAAAAAGTGGTGTAGGTTGTGTCAACCTGATTGATCTGGCCCGGCACGGCCCAGCCCATAACATAGGTGAGAGAGAACCTGTGGATGAGAGCCTAGAAACTTCAAATAATTTGGGAACGACTTAATCGTCTAAAAGTTATCTGATCATAACGCCCTTTGAAACATCTTATCCATTGGTGTATTTTAGCAAAGACTCTTATTTTATTTGGGACAAAAAATAAATCAAAATTAATAAAAAAATAAGAGTTTGCCTCTTATTTAACAAGTTTTAACACCAATTCTTATTGGGTATGTGTATGTATGTGATTGGTTTAATTTTTGATATAAAAACATTTTTTCCCCTTCTTTTTGATATAAGAACTTCTTATTGCCCAAATCAACGACGTGGAGTGGATATATAAGCAGTTTTTTTGTGTATGAACCGATTGAGAAACAGTTCAAGGTATTGTTGTCTTTTATGCAATTTATGAACATCTAGTTCTAACTCTAACAGAACTGGAGAATTGTCATGGAGAAAAATTGAATGTTGCAAGACTCATTATATTGTTGGATTGTCTGAGATATGCATAAACGGTCACATAATCATTTGCTTTGATGTTAGTTCCGAGTTGTGAGTTCTACAAGATGTGGAAAAGCAGGAATATATTAAGCATACGTACGTATTTCCTACTTGGTGGCAGGATATTGTTGGAATTGCTGATTATATTNAGCAAAATTGATTGGTCGAAAACTTCAACAACTTCGTATCCTTGAAGTGGGCCAACGGTTTATAATTTTTCTAAGGTCGTATATGCCAACGATTACAAACGGCGAAATGGTATATGGTAGTTACTGTTGGTTATTCGTCACACTATTATGATCGAATTAGATGCCGATGGCCAAATAATATTGTATCTAATGCGCAACTTGGATGGAGAGGCCTAGGAAAAACGTGGGTCTCTTCGTCGGTCGTCTTGTAGATTTCAGATTTGTCTTTGTTGCTTGGTCAAAAAGTGGTGTAGGTTGTGTCAACCTGATTGATCTGGCCCGGCACGGCCCAGCCCATAACATAGGTGAGAGAGAACCTGTGGATGAGAGCCTAGAAACTTCAAATAATTTGGGAACGACTTAATCGTCTAAAAGTTATCTGATCATAACGCCCTTTGAAACATCTTATCCATTGGTGTATTTTAGCAAAGACTCTTATTTTATTTGGGACAAAAAATAAATCAAAATTAATAAAAAAATAAGAGTTTGCCTCTTATTTAACAAGTTTTAACACCAATTCTTATTGGGTATGTGTATGTATGTGATTGGTTTAATTTTTGATATAAAAACATTTTTTCCCCTTCTTTTTGATATAAGAACTTCTTATTGCCCAAATCAACGACGTGGAGTGGATATATAAGCAGTTTTTTTGTGTATGAACCGATTGAGAAACAGTTCAAGGTATTGTTGTCTTTTATGCAATTTATGAACATCTAGTTCTAACTCTAACAGAACTGGAGAATTGTCATGGAGAAAAATTGAATGTTGCAAGACTCATTATATTGTTGGATTGTCTGAGATATGCATAAACGGTCACATAATCATTTGCTTTGATGTTAGTTCCGAGTTGTGAGTTCTACAAGATGTGGAAAAGCAGGAATATATTAAGCATACGTACGTATTTCCTACTTGGTGGCAGGATATTGTTGGAATTGCTGATTATATTTTTGTTGGAGTGACTTGTTTAAACGATATTGTTAGAATGACTCTTTAATACAGTATGTTTTTCTTTTTTTATGTTTAAAAGTTTCTGAAATGTAATAATTTTCCATTTTAATAAAATTTTAATTGTTTAAACATTTAAATTAATTGTTCTATTTAACATATATATATTTTAAAAATATTTTTTTTTCAAAAGTAAGAACTCCAATTATTAGAGCTCGCCATTGGAAGAATATAATTTTAATTAACAAATCAATACTTCTTATTTTTTAGAAGTACACTTTCTAATACTAAAAAAATATAGGAGTCTCAAAATAGTAGTTTTACATAAAAGTATAAGAGTCTCAAAAAGTATAATATCTTGAGGCACCGTATGGAGATACTCTTAAAGGCCAAGATCTTGAGGCACCGTATGTGTTTAAAATATTTAAAATATTTCCCAACAAACCATAATGATCTTAAAGTGGGGAAAATATAATGATCAATAAATTTATCGAAAAAGTAAATATAAATGTTTTACATAGACTTCAATATCCACATATAAATTAAAAAACTTGCACCTCACTACAAGACTAGAGACAAAAGACTGAAAGAGAATAGAACTATACTACTTTGTTTGGTCACTAGCATAGTGCTCCGATCTAAAGCATAGACACAAAAACAAACCCTAAGCTTCATATAGTGACTACTTAGCTGCTGCTTCATTTCTGGTGCTTGAATCATCTGGCTTGGTCATAAGATTTTGAAGTATGTTCGTCTCAACGCTCTTGTTACGCTGCAGCGATGGAGTCCGGTGAAGCTTGCACCTAAATGACCCCGGGTGAGTGGTCGGTGAGCAAATGCAGTTGGTCTTAGTGATGCTGGTCTGCCGGGATAACCCGCCAAGGCCCATCTCCCCTATGGAAGCTTTAGTCTCCATGATTCCTTTATCGTTCATAATTTGAATATGAAAGACAAGAAGTGCAATCAAAGATGTATATATAAAAAGATTTTAACCTCTTTATCAATTTTATATATTGAAGAAGCTTCAAGGCTGAACAAATCTTTTTCTACTTGCATGATCATCACGGGAATGATGATGGACTCCATCAAGGACCAACTGTATCCTTTAACTTTTCATAATGTTTCAACTTTCAACTACTCCTAACCCCAAAAGCCACATCGGTCCTTAAGTGGATAATGATTCACTATTAATATGACTTCCATCATTCATCAATTATACTCTTTTATAAATGCCGTTTAGAGAGATCATATTCATATAATAATCTATTATATGTGCATCATATAATAATCTATTATATGTGCAATGCAAAATAAAATTCAATTGAATATTATCTTTTCAAATTATATGTGTAAAATAATAATAAAAATTTAACTTATATAAAAATTTCTATTTTAATTGAATTGGTTCTTTATTAATTTTAATATATATTAAATACTTCTACATGAAATTAAAAAAAAAAAATCACTTTTTCTTTTAATTGATCCGTTTTTTCTTCATCCTGTATGTACTTTTTTTTTTTAAAATCCTGTATGTACTTAATTGTGACGACTATGTGATCATCTAAAATCAAAGACAATCACAACATCTTTCCATATCAAATCATAAACTACAATATAGAAGATCTTGGATTTTTGAAGAGTGCCCCTAGAAAATCATAAATGGGATGGTTGTTTTTGTTGATTGATCTCCTTCCTTGGAGCCTTAGAATATCACATCCAATCCAATATATAACTAAACATGCAATTATGCAAATTCAAGCATACAAATATATGTTTATCGAGTTTTGATGGTACTATAAACACTTTGACTTTTGATGGAACCTCTAGGTCTAGAACTTGTGATAATTTTTTACCGACAAACAAGGGTGTAAGGATTTTGGGAACTTAAAATATAATTATGTGCTTCCGGTGATTGAAAGGGCCGGGAAAAGGAAAAGGAGGACAAAGGCTGTCTTTTTGGATTCTGAAGTCAACTTATTAGAAAAGGACTATTTTTTGTTGAAGATCTTTTTTGTCTTTTTGGTGTTGTCTTCATTCCCTCGACTATTTATTTTCTCAAATTTTTAATTATCTTAGCTCAGAATCGACATGTATTATACATCATTAATTAACTTTGCTCATACTCAGATAAAGTTGTCCTTTGCTAAAGCATTCTATCTTGAGGGATAAACTGATCATACAAATAGATGAAGAAACAAAGACAAAAAAGGATTTGAGTACTAAAAAACAGTGAAGTGAAAAGCATGTAAAGAACACAACAACAATGTTCTAATAATCATGAACGCAATACTGATAAAGCATTCCAACATTTCCGTTGTACTGCATCGTAGCTGAATCAAACCCACTCTCATGATCAGCCCAATCCAACTCTCCGTGATATTTGACCTCACCAAATCCGTTTCCTTCGACGTTGACGTTGGGTAAACCAAGATCTGTCTGAAAACCGGTCTCCGGCATTGTCGGGAAAACACCAACGGACTGTTGGTTGTTCTTTGGAAATGTAGAAACATGTTGAGAGATAGGTTTTGGTAAGAAGCTTTGAACAACTTCTTGAAGTAGACCAGACCCAGCTGGTTCTGGTTCGAAGATAGAGATCAGGCTCTCGTTGTCAATGGTACTTGACCTCTTGGCTTTAGGTGAGAGATCTTCGGAGACATCGTTGAGGTTAGTGAAGGACTCGTGAACAGCGTCGTTTACGTTAGAGAGATTGCAAGGCGGGTAAGAGAAGGCGTTCAACGTGGAAAGAGACTGAGCGTTTAAAACGTCGCGTAGAAGGAACATATTCATCGGAGGAGGCGAGAAAATACGGTGGTGGTAAGAGTCAAGAGAAGGCATTGGGTAGACGAAGTTGGTTCGAGCTTTAAGACCACGCATGGCTCGAGCGGCGCAGTCGTATGCACAAGCTGCTTCCTCCGCCGTGTCAAATGTTCCGAGCCATCGTCTCTCCTTGGACAGTGGGTCGCGTATTTCAGCAGCGTAACGACCCCATGGCCTACGCCTCACGCCTCGGTACCTTATGGTGGAGCCACCGGAGGCGTTGGTTCCGGCGGCAGCTTTTGAGGTGGTTACTGCTCCGGGAGAGCTAGGAGCGGTGGACGAAGGTCTTGATGGCTTTCTCTTTAGAGAATTGTTGTTGGCTTCTCTGTGCTCGGCACCTTCGAGTCTCATGATTGCTTCTTCCATGGTTGACCTGACTGAAATTTTTCTTTTAGCTATAAACTTTTTTTATTATTATAATTCAGTGGTTCTTTTAGGGTTTTGGGGCACCTGAATGTGATGGTAGCTGATTCTGTATTTATAGAACAAAAAAATCACATTAAATTATTTTTTTTAAATGAGAGTTACCTGACCAAAGATAAATAAAATATAAAATAAGACTTGCGTCTTTATTGACTTGTGTGACTCTGTGAGTATGAGAGATGCAGAAAGCAAAAGTACGTTAAACGAAGTTCATGTTCCACGTTCGAACTTCTATGTCTTTTTTTACTTTTCTACGGACTTACATAAAAGCAGAGTAATAAGTTTACATGTCTTTTTGATGAGTAACAATATCATAATTGTTATTTACTATTTTTATTCTAACGCCCTTCCTTGAACCTTTCTTTCTTACTGTCAGAGTTTAAAGGCCCTCTCGATAATGTGAATTTAATTATATCCTTTCGAATTATTCTTTTGTTTCTAATGAAAGAAATTAATTTTTCACAATTTTCTTTTTTTTGAGGAATAAATGCTAGAAGTGCTTGAAACCAATAAGCTTGGTACACTATATCAGCACTTTTAGAAAACATTCTCCGATCCTCTCTTGATTCCATTATGTAATTTTCAAACAATTTCCTAATTTTTTGCAGCAGGAGCTTTTTAACAGTTTTTGGGAATAACAATTACTAGTTCTAGTCATTATAATAAATAAATAGTTTAAAACACAGTAGTTTGTGGATGGATGCTAAAGAAAATTATGATGTTGGGAGTTGAAAACTTGATAGGAAAAGATTGAAAATCGTGAAATTATTATGATTCTGAATTAATAACACTGGCGGCGGTCAGAAATTGTTCCTTCTACATGAGGTTGTGTTTTGTCTGTTCTTTTTACGAGATTATGGTCGATTTGCTTATTTAGGGTTTGTATTTTGTATATATCTTTAATCTGTAAACCAAAGTCACGTGGATTTGTCTCAACTAGGGCTCTTTCTTCATGGTGTAGCCTCTTTAGGGTTTTCATACTGTAGCTCGATTGTGACTAATGACCCTTTGTGTTTACGGAAATTAATCTGCGCCACTAATTTCATATCGTTTCTTTTGTCAATTAATTTAATTTCCCATTTACATCTAAATCATCATAAGTCTCTTCCACAATCTCCATCAACTAATTTATTTCGGTAGAGTTTCTTAACCGATTAAAGTAATGGGATGTTCACCTCCTCTACTATTCGAACCCTAAATATAAGGGTTTGCACACAATTATCACGTACGTTAATTTTGTTAAAGATTCTATTATCTATCACGTAATTCTCGCCATATATCGCCTTGGATCAGTCGTAGAAAATGTCTGAATATTTTTCTTTGTGTTATAGCGATTTCAATAATTTTATAGTTGCGTGTTATGATTTTATTTCATTTAGGCTGTTTGGTGAAAAATTATAAAGATTGGAAAAAAAACTCTGGTTAACAGATAAACTATATATGTTAATCTAAATAAAACATTGGCAAAATTATGTCTAAGAAATTCTAGAGGTTGAAGAAACAGAGGTTGTGAATTCCCTGGGGAAAAATTGATTGTGAACACCACCAATCTCAGTTCACATGCATCGAAATCACTTAAAGAAAAAGTGAGAAATTTGTGGCAAGGCTTAAAACGATTACTTTCAGCCTTATAGTTTGGTGGCAAGAAGCCAAAACTTCATAAACTCAAAAGTCAATCACATATAAGAAGAACAAAATTAGGTTAGACGGTTCGTATACAGGATGAGATTCAAGAAGGTAGGTTTTTGGTTCGTCGAAATGAGACTTAGGCCTTGAATGGCATCAGATTTTATATCAGATTTTGGCTTTTGATTATGCAAAAACTATTTTTTCAGCCATTCATGAATTTTAAAAAATAGATTTCCTAAATATCAGGGAAACCAGATTTTGCTAGATTTTACCAATTCCTTCATAGAATCTAAAAACCACATTTTGTGGGTTTTTAGGAAAAAATATTACGTGACTATTTTTTCTAATAAAAAAATTATAATTAATTCAATTAAGCCTTTTTAAAAAATAATTATATACAAAAACCAAAAACTAATCAAGTTACCATTCAAGTTTTTACAAAAACTAAAATCTACACCAAAAATCAAAAACTCAAAAAACCAAAAACTTAAAGCCAAAAACAAAAAACTAAAAACTAAAACCATTTAAAAACTACAAAACATTCAAGGCCTTAATATTCTAATATCTAAGCGGTTATACGACCATACATGGACGGTCAATTTGTCAGAGGAGAAAACGTTCAAGCTATTAAAAAGTAATCCTATATTTCTATTTTGATATGAATGTTTTCTGTCCTTTTCAAATTCAAATAAACTTTTATTAAGTATTATTATTATTATACTATAGCTTTCAAATTTTTTGGTGTAATTCACTATAGATGATAATTTTTTATATTTTTGGTCACAGAAGAAATGTAAATGTGAGTTTGAAAGAAACATGCATAAATGTCCACAGTTCTCGACAATATATAGTTTGTTTACATTCAGATGAAATGAAATTTATAACTAAGGTTTGATCAGTTGAAATGGCTAGGAACAAAAGAAGAAAATGGAAGGCAAAAATGAAGGGGCAAAGCTAGGAAAATAGGTTACATGCAATGGTACGACATTAAAGTTGATACCAGAATTGTCGCCTCTCTTCTAAACGCGTGGGTTTTTTCTCTGCACAATGCCTCCCTCTCTCTCTCTTTCTCTCACTCTCTGACTATATAAAACAATAGTATATTTTATGTTTGACTTTTTTCTCACACGAACGCGATCATGTTATATATAATGTGATATCGATCGGCAATAATTAGACCCGAAACTACTGTAGACAAATACACTATATGGAAAATGTTTGTAGCTACGCAAATTAAGGTCATGTATATGTGATAGTATTAGCTAACATCTCAAATAAAAGTACATGTTTATAGATATGTATATGCCAAATATGTATAGCAAATATCTCAAATTAAGGTGGGATATGTTCTTCAAGCCACGGTCCATGCCATAGCGTGTGAGAAACCAGAGAAGGTATGGTGAAATTGCAAAGTCCCAGTAGTCAACCTCTATCGAACTTATTGAATAGTGTGCAACCGACTATACTCACTCCAGAAACGAGGTTCGAAGAAGAAGCAAGATGACTAAGCCTAATCTCTTTTTGTTTGTTTCGTGGTCATAATATATAAGAATAATTTGCTCTATTTCTCCAAATTGTTCTGGTTAATTAGTTCTTACGTTTTGGCTAAAGAGAATTTAATTAATATAAACGTAAAACGTTGTATTGAACGTAAACAATTTTTTTATGTTGAATTAGTGACTTGAATAAATAAAGATCCCGGACCGTATAGGTTATTTGTTAGTGAATTACATCAACTTAGAGCTGATCAAATGAACTTTTTGTGTTCGTCTAGTCGTCTTGATGAATCTTGTAGTTAGTTGTTATGATTTAATACGATACAATTATACGATTACCCTGGAAATAATTAGTTTGCCAGAAAGATATGGATATTAAAAGCACAGATTTTGTAAGATTTTGGTCCCCTCTTAATCGTACACCATATCTAAATTATGACCTAAATTAACCTACACCAATTTTTACCAATTTACGCATGTATGTGTAACCCATTCATAGTTGCTTTCACGTGATCGATCTTTCATCTCTTTTAACTTAATAGTTCAAGGGCCAAAAGAGGTTTCGAAAAGAGGTTCACATCATAATTTTCTTTTTTCCCCACAATTGATTAAGTACCATCATTTGATTTATTTCAGAGACCGTTGCCGGTTGTACTACAAATATTAAACTATGGAAGCCATAAAAAAAAAAATCAACTGTTGAACTGAGAGTTACTTCAGACCTCTTCTGAACAACTTGTCCCCTATGTTTATAAAGCTACCTTATCAATAGCTAGATACACACATTTGGAATTTATTTTTTGTCGTCATTTGGAAATCTAATACTACTAACATTATTTTTGGCAGAGTAAAATCCCCTGCAGCAAGAACAAATAATTTTAAGAACTCTAGAGCAAGACAATTGAAAAACATTGCTTTTTACTTTTTCTTTCAAATATAATTATTATTTTAAATTCATTGAACTAGAACTTGTTAGGTAATGCATTCACTTTTGATATAAGAGTTCAATTTTGAAGATCTTTCTTTTGGTCATTAGAGTAACAATGGAAACACAAACATCAAATGTTTTATTTTCCGGTCTAAGTAAATCATCGAAGCAAAAGATGGAAACTGATAAGACCCGCCGCCGAATCTAGAATCGTATGTTTGACCGTAAATCGAACGGCTGCGATTTTCTACATGGGAAAGAACAAAACAAAACAAAAGATCCACGTGGACTTTGTGTCTATCACATCTGAGTTTGATGTACTGTGGGTCCCATTGAGCGTGGGATTTGATCTGAGTTCTGAAGTAATCAGAGTTTTCTCTTTTCTTACTTTGATTTGAAGCTCTGTCCAAATTTGACACTCCCAAGTCCCCAACCTTGGATGCGGTTTTGATCTCCTACGGTCCATAGTTTTGGTTTTGTTGATATCAATTTGAAATTGATTTCGATGGTATATATTCCAACTTAATCTAAATTGGATTATTTACAACAACAGCAAGTATTGTTCTTATATAAGAACCGGTTTTGGTTTAATTTGAGCAATTGAGCTAAGAATAAATCCCAATTAGAGAGAATCATCTAAGTTGACCAACGAGTAAATAAGTCCCACAATAGTCTTCTCCCGTCAAACCAAAGCAACTCATACGGAAAAAGTAGCTTCTAAACATTGGAACCTCACCGAAAAGAAGGTCAAATGAAATCTTCAAGAGTCATGGTCTTCGGTTAAAGAAAGAATTGCGTACCAGTAATCATCACAAGTGTCATAGCTTTATTGCCGACACGTAACCACAAAACTCACCTAACACCGACCCTCTTTTTCATGCTGTTTACAAGGAGAATGATATGACTCTTCTTTGCTTTTAGATACCTCACCACCATTACAAATTCTTTAATTATCATTTTCATATGTATATATTATTGACACACAAAGAGAGAGGGAGATGTGTAAGAGACTAATTTGGCGTTGCCCACCAACCTAACTTCCCTTCTACTTCATCAACAACTCGTGTCCACTTTTCTCACACAAACTTTGGTTCAAGATTATAATTATAAACACGCCTCCCGCGTGAATAGAAAACGCAAACATCACAAAAACATCATAAGAAGAACTCTTCTGGCTTCACTACCACTTTTCCATGGACAATAAGGCCAATCATGTACATGATGGGCATGAGATTGATCCTCCTATCCATAGCCAAGTCGTGAAGATCAAGAGAGAGTTTGAGAAGATACAACACCCGTCTCTAAGGCAGGCTGAGATGCCAAGGGTGCTTCGCGAGAGCGTGAGTCCACGGCGTTCTCGTTCTCCCTTGGGCTTAGGAGAGAGAGAAAGACCCATCTCCGTTGGGAATTGATAACAAAGAGAGAGAGGGAGAGATAGAGATAGGTGATCCTCTGTGTATTAGGGTTTCTCTTTTATCTTTCAATGTAAATATCTCTGGTGAATATGATGAGTTTCCTGTGAAATATCCCGACACGACATATCTTTTGCCTCTAATCCAATATCCCTTCTCTAGTTCATAGATTCATGTAATCTAATCCTTCAGGGGGTAAACCAGCTAGTTCTTAGAGAAATCTTGATTGCTATATATGTTTTTTAAAATGAATAACCTTAAACAGATTCATCTTGGAAACTGACGTTTGAAACAAGCCAAGCCTAGAGAACTTACAGTATGGTTCTTATGCAGCATTCGGTGTCTCCTTAGACGATAACGCCTTAACTCTTCTCGTGAGGTCTTTCATGACATCTATGATCACTGACTTCTTCTGGATTCGGTACTTGATACTCAATTCTGCTGTGGCTGAGACACCTTGTTCGATTATAGCCTCATCTTCCATTATCTTTGTCGGAAAGTGGCTCAATGCAATCACACAGAGGGCAATTACAGTGCGCAAAACGGCCATCTCGTTTGCAATTCCAAGAGGAGCTGTGGAGGACAAAGATTTGAGCGTGTCTAAGTCATGCTTCTCAACTTCCACCAAATCACCACAAAGCAGTATCCTTATGGCTGCCAATAGTCGTCCCTCTACTGGCTCTGGGCCTCCTATGGTTACCTAGTATAAGAAGAAAAACATTAGAGAGATGGGTGAGTTCCATCATTTGATTCAAGGGAGTAAAGACTACTTAATATATCAAGTTAGTGAGAATGACGGTTTGAAGACCTTCAGATTTGGTATTTCTCCGGCCAAATTTAACTGGGAAAGCAGCTGACGTTGCCATGGAGCTGGTGAAGAGAACTTTGGGGAAGAAACACCAGCCGCCATGCTTGCAGCGTCCATAAGCTGTTCATCGTATTTAAGCTCAATGGTGTCGTACGGATTTGATTCAATGACAAATCCGTAGTCCAAAAGGAAAAAATCGTTACTAAGGCAACCATAATTGAGTAGCAAAGGATCGTTTTCTCTGACTTCAGTCTCTGCAACAACCTGATACACAACAAAAGAAGAAACATCAATTACAAACAGTCAAACAAAAGCCACTATATAAAACAGAGATCTAACACACAAACCTTAACTAAGGTATTTGAGTCAGCTCCGTTCTGTTCTTGAATGATCCGAACATTCGGTTTAAAGCTGTGGTTGCACATATCAATCAAAGGAAGCATCATGGGGACATGATCAGAAGATCCTCCACCTTGAAGCTTTTTATTACCATGTAACCTAAACGCTCTAGTTGAAACAGCTGACATGGTCCATCCGAGAGCGGATGCATTAACATCTTGTCCACTGAAAGGATGATCACTACTAGCCTTAACATCTTCAAGAGTACGTCTAATCTCTTGCTCAAACTCAAGAAGAAACCGGCATCTTTTATTGACCTGGTCACAAAAGAACACAACAAATCTGCATCACCTGATGAAATGAGACTCAATCTCGATAACTCCAGCAGTTACTTTTATCTAACCTGGTAAAGAAGAGGAGCATATTGCAAGTTCTTGATATCTTCACCGGGAAAGAATATAGGAACAGTATAAGTTTCCGGGAGATTACTAATGTATGGCCACCAGAATGAATCACCATTGGCTCTTTCTTGCAACAATCTCAATCCCAATTTCATTGCCCATAGTTCTTCTGCCAAACAATTTCTCTAAATCAGTAACTCTTACAAAATCAACCAAATTTCGGAAACTTGATTACCAGAATCATCCTATAAGCTAAGGTTTAAGATTCAAAACGAAGTAGCATAATATTGGAACGGAGGAAGCACTAACCGGGAACTCGACGGGCCAAAGCGGTGAGGAGAGAGGAAGAAGACGATGACGCATCGTCTGATTCGAAGCGTAAGGGAATGTGAGGAGGAAGAGAGATTAGGTCGGTGCCTTGAGGGATTCGCTCGGTGGAAATGAGGCCGATACCAAATTGAGTCTCCTGAGAGAGCTTAACTGCGTGGTGAACGAAGCCGCCTTCTCTTTTGATCCAACGGACGAGGTCTGGTGGATGAGGAGCCAGTCGTGATGGCTGAGACGCGGCTAAACATGTGAAGGGGCGAATTTGAGCTGCCAGAGAAGCCATCGCCATTTTCGAATTGGCGGCCATGAGTCACTTCGAACAGAGCTGACCCGGTTCAGTGTTGTTGCTCGAGCTCTGAGGATGAAGATCCGGATCGGGTTTAGTTTTTTATTCGGGTCGGGTTAGATTGCTGGGTACCTTCCGATTTCGTTTTAAATGGGCTTTTTTTTTACTTTGTTATTTCATCACCAATATGACTTTTACTAAGTATATAAAGTTAACAAAAATAAAAATTATAAGATTTATGTTTATTTTATTTTATTTTTGTCTTGGTCTATGCACAATGCACCACTACAAAGCAAATTTTATATCTGAACCAAAAATAAAGTGAGTTATTATTCTCTAACCATTCAAAACATTTGTGAAAAACTGAAAGAAGAATATGAAACAGTCTCTTTGCAAGTTCAAAAGTCAAAATTAATAAATTGTAGGTGTAAAGGAAGGTGAAAGAATCAAATTAGCCTCTAACATAGGCCTTATGGTTATTATTTATTCACATACATAAATTTCACAGTATATGCATTCAAAATATCCAATTCCAAAATCAGAACTGAATACAAAACAAAACAAAACAAAACAAAAAAAAAAGTTATAAATAAAGAAATCACGTACGTTAGCTTAAAAGGGAAAAACACAAATCCCAAAGAACAAAACAAACAAAAAAAATTATTGAAACAATGTGTGTGGAGATTAAACAATGAGTACAAAACGAAGAAGATTGGAACAAATTAAGAAACCAGTTTCGGTGCGTCAGAGAGGAACAAATTAAAAACTCTACCTCTGAGCACCACCACCCATGACGTTATCACGTCTAGATCCCAAAGTCATCATAATCTTAAACTCTTCGAAATCAATCGTACCATCACCATCCTTATCAACACCACCAATCATCTTCCTACACTCAGCGATAGAACATTCATCACCAAGACTCCTCAAAACCTCATGCAACTCCTCAGCCGAGATCGAACCGTTTCCATCGATATCGTAAACCGAGAAGGCATCTTTCAGATTCTCCAACACGTCATTCTGATCCATACCTTTGGTGTTCAGCTCAACGAACTCTTCGAAGTTTATGTAACCGTCACCTTTACGATCAATCTCGTTTATGGCTTTCTCTAACTCTTCTTCTGGTACCTCGTGACCTAGGCTCTTCATTATTGCACCTAGCTCCTTTGACGAGATCTTCCCGTCTCCGTTCACGTCGAACTTTTTGAAGACAGCTTCGAGTTCCCTGATCTCTGTTTTGCCCGAACGTGCTTTTTGGAGGTAAGGTGAATCCGCTCCGATGCCGCCATTGGAAGATGATGAACCACCACCGTTGGATCCTTTGTTGAACATTGTGTTATACTTTGTTTCCAAAATCCTCAAAAATGAGAAAAAAAAAGAGAATCGAATGTAGAGAGATATCCGTATTTGTGTGATTCTCAATAGGAATGCGGATGATTCTCTTAATCGCTAGCTAATTTTGGGTTTTTTTATCAACTAAATCTGGAATTGTTCCTTAAAACTCTCTATCTCTCAGTTTATGTAAATCCATAATTAAAAACTGGATAGCAATTAAATTAATATTTGATTTTTTTTTTTTTGTGTGTGTGTTATGCGTAAGTACTGCTCTTCCAATATCGACCGCTTCTCTTGCTGTATATAGTTAAAATTTAACAAGTGGATAATGGATAAAAGATTTTGTATAATCATTTAATTTCTGTCATTTGAATTGTTAAAACATCATAATCACAACTTTAGAATTATCATTCCAAAGTCAAAATTTTATCATTTGTATTTAAATATGCAATTGGGTATGTAAGGACAAAAATAATATACACTATATGTTGATTACTTGCATTTATTAACACAAAATAGTGATTTGGAATATCATCAATCAACTTCGTCCCTAATGTCTCCATAAATCTCGGCACAATCTTATGGATGAAACCTTCTTTTGGACATCGCTATCTTTAGAAATCTTGTAAATTTTACGGATTGCTACTACTAAAAAAATAAGATATCTATAGATACTCCGTATTTTGATTTTATCACATCATCCTATAATTGTTTTTGAGTTTTCCATACTTCGAAACTTGTAATATTATTGAAAAGTCTAAACCGAAGGTTTGACATGTTTGGCTCTAGTTACCGCCTTTACCTATACACTTGACGATCACACTCCATAATATTGCATATGTTGTTCATAAACTGAATCATCAGTATGTGTTCTCTTCTTTTTCAACGCAAATAGAGTACGGTGATAATACACAAAACAATATGAAAATAAAAAACCTAATAGCTCACGCAACCGTTTTGATAGTGTCTGATCTAAATTAAATCTTCATGTAGATTTGTCTCTATTCGGAGAAGACTTGAAAATAGTTTCAAGAAGTTCTTCATATCTCATAAGATGAACATCGACTAAACATCCTTAATTATTATTTTTCACTTCATAGATGATTTCACGTACGGTGGGGAGCTCGTATGAATGAAACAATGACACAATTATGTAATGAATAACCTCATATTATAACAAAAGAGTTTATCATAAATCTTCTATCAACTGTCTCCAACTTATCTTCGGCTATTTGTCTAACAATAGAAAAAGAAAACAAGAGAGATCATAATCGTCTTAATCCTCAAAGTCTTAAGGTAAGATCTGGATTTGAGTTATTATTATCTACACCTCCATTTGCCGCAACCGAGTTCAGATCAAAACCTGACTCTTTGACAGCCACCACCACCGGAGCCTCAGCTTCCTCAACGACCTGACGGAAGCTCCCTGGCCAAAAGAAGTCGCCACCGCCATCATCATAGTCAAAGAACAATGGCACGTTGTTTCCAAAATACCCTTGTTGATGAAACCTAGAAACAAGAGGCTGAGGCTGGGATAAAGTGTGGTGAAGTAGAGCGGAGTGAGCTTGCATCCCGAGGGAAGAAGAAGTGTACGTGTAAGGCCTGTGATGGTGGCCAAACATTCTTCCCATGTGCATTGCTCGTTTGGCCATTGTTCGTTCACGCTTGTGAGCGTTCTGGTGACCTCCAAGAGCTTGAGAGCTATAGAACTTGCGTCTGCAGTAGTTGCAAGAGAAGACTCTCGGGTTTGCCTCACACTTTGTGCTCCTTGTGTCATCGGTGAAACTATGGTTGAGCTTGAGATCTAGTGAGACAGGGTTGGATTCTTGATTTGATGAGGTTTCTCCTCCTATGGCTGGTTCTCGCGAGGCATCATCAGATTCAGTCATTTAGTCGAAACTTCTAGTCTTTTAACCTGAAATCATATTAAAGTCAAAGCCGATATCAAAAGACAACAATCTATGAATCTAAAAATTGTGCAAAGAAGAAACGGTAGGTAAAGTCTTAAAACAGAGTAACCACTTAGTTCAAAACCTCAATACATAGTTCTTGAATTCGGACAAGAATCATTTAAGTTCGAAGCATAAAGACGACCAATCAAAATAAAGCTTGTGAGATTAAACTAGAAGGAAGAGAGAAGAAGATCGAAGGCAGCAATTAAGTTTAATAAACAAGAATCAAAGATCAGAGAGAGAGAGATGTTTAGAGAGTACTGTGCTTACGAAAGTAGGAGATTAGTTGAGATCTGGGGGAGAGACAGCCGACAGAAACTGAAGTGGTTGACTTGAAAGCTATGAGGCAGGAAGAAGAAGAATCTAGTTATAAGAAAAGTGGTACTTCTTGTGTATACCAAAAATGGGTCAATTCAGATGTAAGAAAAAATATAAAGACAGAGAAGAGATAGGATTGGTGAAGAAGAGCATAAGAATAAGAGGTACTGAAGGAATGAGAAAGAGAGAGAGAGAGAGAGAGAGAGAGAGAGAGAGAGGTATGTTTTTAAACAAATGTGGAAACGCAAATGTTGGAGAGATGGGAGATGGTGTCTAGTGGAAACACATGGGGGAATAAAAGTGTCTGCCAGTTAGACTTAGACCTCTGTTTTTTTCCAATACTTCAACGATTTTTCTTTCTTTAGGGGCACACTTAGCCAGGTGTAGTACTTTATTTTATCCTAAGTTAATCAAGTAAACAAATAATCAATTTATCTAAAGAATATTTTGTATTATTATTTTACAACAGTGTTTGTAAAGGTGTAGCCGTATAGGCTGTTGGTATGCACGTCGAAAGTAGTGTTTTATACTTTTATTATTATGCGTTCATTCTGATGTGCTATAGGCAAACTTTTTTTTTTCATTTTTAAAGGGTAGCTTTATAGGCAAACTTTGTCATAATCACTTTTAAAAGTTCACAAAAACCTTTGAAGTTTTCAAAACTTTTAAAAGTTACAGTTCATAATTGTCACAAAGATTGGATCGACGAGTCACTTTGGACCATATATAGTTGAACCATCAATAATGCGAGTCTTTAATTAGCATCCATGATCCATGATTTCTCCTAAAGTTATATTTTAAACAGAACCCGAATCGAATGATTCATTTTTTTTTTTGGTGTCAAAATCCAATGATTCATATGTACCAACTTGTGTTCAAAAACTTGTAACATAATGTTTCCAGAATATCTCTTTGGTATGGGATGAGTTTTGATCGAAAAAATAATATGATGTTACATCTAGATATCAACTTTTACTTCTTACAAGTCAGTAAAAAATAAAATAAAATTATTAGTCTTGGTGCTAGTTGAAGAGTAATGATCTTTTCTAAAAAAATTGCATGAGAGATGAGATGTTTAAAATCAATTATACAGAAGAAATAAAGAACAAACAAATGTAATACTAGTATAATCTTACATATTGTATTCTTCAATTATTGATCTAACTAGCTCAACAGAGTTCATCATTTAATTTGGAGATTTTCATGAACTAACTAATAATTGAACTCGGACACTTAAGTTAAGATATAAAACGAATTGAACGCAATGAATTTGATAATGTTGCATGGAGCCCATAACATTCATTCCCCCGGCTTCACCTTTTCTTTAAGATGTGGACATTTTTTTGCTGTGTTTTCTCTGATATTTCACATGTGATTTTAAAGTCTCTGCTTTCTTTGTCTCATATCTATCTAACTTTTTTTTTTTTTTTTTTGCAAAGTTAAAAAAAAAAACACATTTTTGTCATACTGTGTGGTTTGTTACCAATCACTCGTGCGGTACAAACGAAGGTGTGAAGGTTTTTGTTCTATGATAACGTTGTTCCTAAAATCAACCAAATACTTTTACACGTAAACAAATTTAGCAATCAAATTTTATTTTTTTTGTTACTAGTCGCTAAATTTTGTCATAATCCCTAAACTTTGTTAACGAAAATTACGGTTGAACCAACGACTGTAAAATAACCAAATTTAGTCGTTGCCATTGATTGCTAACAACTACCAAACCAAAACTTAACTTTTTACCAAAAAAAAAAAAACCACAAAACCAAAAAAGAAAAAAATGTATTGTTGGTCACTGTTATTGTTGCTAGGGGACTACAAAACGTACCTGACCAACGATCTTTTTCATTACTTTATTTTTCCATCGGATTAATCTCTATACAAAGAGGCGATTGTGTGTGTGTGGAGCAAACAATTCAATTCAGGGAAAATCAATCTTGGGATCGTGGCAAAAGACAAAGAGATAATGGTGTCTCCATAATATTATCTTTTTTTTTTTGTGTGTGTGTGTGTGTTGATGCATTGAGTGATTATGACATGTGCCCACTTTTGTTTCATTTCCATCCCAACTTGTCTGTGGGCCTTTGGGTCCACTTCAATTCATTAGCTTTTCCCCGTCACATTTCACAGATGATTGTTCTATCGTTTCTATGTTGCTGCTTGATATTTTTATGATTAAAAACTATTTTCCTGGGGGTAATAAGAAGTTGAACAATCGAATGATTTTAGAAAAAGAAAAAAAAAAACAATAATGGACTGCTGCTACTATGAAAAATGGAGCTAAAAATTGGTGCATTCACACCATAAAGTAGTAGTGAGTTTCAATTGAATCTTATATTGTTGATACTTAGTACAATATGATGTGGTCGATTAATTATTTAGAGCAGTTTAGATCGAATTCTGCCAAAATTCATAACTGAAATCACTATCTAAAATAATTTCTTTCAATATCTTATAGCTTACCGAAATTCTGATTATCGAAATTATATTGCCACCAAAGTTTGCTATACATTCCCCAATATTTTTACATAGTTATATAAATTCGATAATGTAAAAGTTTTAGATAGTTTAAAGTATTTTTACAAAGTCGGACTACATACCAGTCTTCAAATTTTGGAAACTCCACTCTTTGAAGAATCTATTCTGCATTGCCTAATATTTTGTCTGATGATTACTAACTTGTTGAATAAGCGGTGGAACGTTTGCATGAGGTCAACTTTACACACCTCCACTCATGTTAATTAGCAAGATTAACCTACCAATCAAAAACTCATGCCTTAGATATAGAGATATTCATAAAATTAGTTTTTAGAAAATGATCGTTTGAACGCCAAATATAAGATTTTACCGTAAAAGTAATTGCTAATGGATGGCTAATATATACTTGTAAAACATAGGCCCGGCTATCAAGTTATTTATTTTTGTTGTGCAGAATCTAGGGGTGGGCATTTAAACCGAACCGAACCGAACCAAACCGAACCAACCGAACCCAAACCGACCCAAACCAAACCCAATCCTACACTCCAACCATTCGGTTATGTTTCTTCCCAACCCAAATGGTTCGGTTCGGTTCGGTTTCAAACCGAACCGAACTAATAACCCAATCTGTTTTTTAAATTAATTAATAATACTATTAAAAATATAAATATGTGATCTTACCTACAAACGCTTGCATTTGGTTTCTATTTTACTTTATTTTAAATTTCTAATAAATTAACTAAATATAAATATAGATTTAATTATGGTTAATGTTAGGTATTTAATTTTAATTTTCTAATTTATTTGATTAATTAACTATTATAAAACCATAATCAATTTCATTTTGTTACATTAATTGATTTTTAAACCGAATTAAACCGAACCATACAAAAACCAAACCGAACCAAACATAAACCGACCCGAACACAAACCAAACCAAACTAACTTCGGTTGAGTTTGGTTAGAGTTTTACCAAAACCGAATAAACCGAACCGAACCGAACCCAAACCGAACCCGAACTTAAACCGAAATGCCCACCCCTAGCAGAATCCATAACAAAGGGCTGACTGCTGAGGATATTAGGAGGAGAAATTGGACTGTTGATTTGCGAATAATTACGTAAACAACACATGAAAGTCACGTACGTATACCAGTATACGGTTTGTAGCATTGCCATAAATAAATAATCCACTTACATAATTGAGGAATATTTTTGTGTTTATATTCAACCATAGAGGAAGTATATAGGAAAATATGAGATAATAGATTCAAACTTGATTAAGAGTTAATTATACAATATTATTTGAACGATTAATCTTCAGCTACGGTCATCCAAACCTACATATTCCCATTAAAAGGTCATAACTATAATTTCTATGAACCCAACAAAGTAATAGAAAGATTGATTTTTGGTAGCAGAAGATTCCGAGTAGAAACGAGCTCCAATAGCATAGATCAAATCATCGGATCTTCCTAGGAAGCCTACAAGCTTTGATCCACGTCCCCCCTTCGGCTCCATAACGTGAAGGATTGGGTGCAAGTATTATTCAACCTACCAAACCTCTCAGAGCTAGCGTATGAAGTCACGAACTGAAGCGCCGTCACGTATGATCGTTCACCGCATGAGCCCCCGAACAGTGCTGTGCTTAGGTTCATATAGGCTTAGGGCGAAAAAAAGATGGTTTTGTTTCTTTTTTAAAGTTAAAAATGATATATATATTTTTATATATATATATATATATACTAGATAGTTACCCATAAGATACATGGATGATATGTATTTTTAATTATTTATATTATTTTGTGACTATGATAAAATCATATATATATATAGAAATTATTTGATTGTTTGATGCATTGAGTATAGTTTAAATTAAATTTTATATAAATATAAATTATAGGTGTGATTGTTTATATATGGCAGCAAATTAGTCATTTTTGGTTCTTTGAAATGTTGAATAAATATTAACAAAAAATAAGCAAAATATATGCAAAATATAAACAAAACATAAGTAAAATATTTTTATGTATGTGTTTTATAATGTATTAGATGTTTGAAAGTAAAATTGAAAAACCACACGAAAGTTGAAAATTTGCAACTACACTAATAAAATGCTAATATGACAATAAAAAATAGATGGTATGATATTTGAGAGTCTATTTTATGTGTTATTATACATTAGCATTTTGTTAGTTAATTAAAAATATATTTCCTATCAAATTTTAATACAAATTCTCAATTTTCATGTGGTTTTTCATTTTACTTTCAAACATTTAATAAATTATATAATACTCTATTAATGCAAATTTGTCATTTGCCACATACTGGATCCTAATATAACTCACGCATTTGTCATCTCCCTTAGAGTAACATTCCTCACTCCGTCGTCGAATGGGTATCCATCGTAGATATCGGAAGAACCTTGAGGTGGTACTAATTCTGACATTGCGTTGACTTTTTTGGCTGTGGAAGTCGACGGCGAGTCAAAACAAGCTCCTAAAGACATAATAGAAGTGGCATTAGATGTTCCAAAGAACCCAACAAGTTTTGATATGTGTCCGTCCTCGGGCTTTAACACGAAGTTGCTGCCAAACGAGTCACCAAACATAAACTGCCGAGATATTTTCCCATATGATGTTGTGAACACAAGACTACACACCTTTAGATGCGTGCTAATTGTTCCGGTGGAGGAGCGCCAATGCCGTCGTCAACGCCAACGCCAACACCAAGACCGGTGATTAGTAAAACACACAAAAGATCATGAATTATACCATCCATATTTTCTTTCTTTTCACACACGTGCTGTGAGACAATACTTGTACTTATACAATAAGCAAATGTGAGACAATACTTGTACTTATACAATAAGCAAAGTGCAAGGGGCGTTCATTTTGAGATATAACACAATTTATTTACATTCAGATACTGTATATGTTAATATTTATTTAGCTTTTGTGTTTTTACATAAAATATGAATTATAGTTCCAGTATCTGAATACTAGCTATAAGAGCCTTATACTTTTAATTATGTACAAGATACTAGCTATTGAAGTTGAAATTAATGGTTCAAGTAATATTGTACAACTGTTACCTTCATTCTATACATATTTCATATTTCTAAAACTCTGTCAAATAAACACAGTGTGTATATCTCTCAACAACTTGTCCTTTAATGTACATAGGGGATTTTTCTTGTTAGTTTTTTTTTTTTTTTTGAGTAACGTAGATAGTTAACGCATGCTAAAATGTTGTAACTAACATTAATACTATAAAAACATTAGGCAAATTAACAAAACGATTTATTTACTAAGCCAGTATGCATGTTAGTCTGGGACGCAGGTATCATTATTAACGAATCAATAAATTTTCTAGATATTATAATTATCTACTAGATTTTAACCCACGGTAAACCATATGCAATTTTTTTTGTAATTAAAAAATGAAAATATAAATTGCATTTGTTTGTTAGACTTTTTGTTACGATTAGGGTTAAAATTTTATAATTGTATTTTAATTTTTAATTTTAGAATTTAACCCGCGATATACCTTATGATAACTTGTTTTTTTACATAACCATAGTTTAATCAATTTAATTAATATGTCTAGTATTTTGATATTGATAAAGTGTGTAATATTAGAATGTGTAGGTCAAGGCCCATTATGATAATAAACTTTTGAGTAATTACTTAATTATTTTATAGATTTTAATCCGCTATGTTTTTTTTCCAAGTTTTCTATAACTAACAAAAAAAATTATATTGGATAAAATATAAAATTATAGTTTTTTTTAGTTTTATATAATAACATTGAGATATTTGTTATTCTATTTGCTTTAAGTATATAGAAGTTATAATTTTCATTTGGAATTTGCTTTAAATATATAAAAGTTATAATTTTCATTTGGAATTCTATTTGCTCTAAGTATATAATTTTTAATTAATAAATTTGAAATCGATTATGTAGAATATTAGATTGTTTGTTTGTTCTAGAAAAAAATTGAGATTTTTTTTTTTTTTTTTTTTCGCATAAAAATTGAGATATTTTATTTTTAAAGGAAAATAGGAAATGTATTTTAGAGATAGTTTAGAAATATATTGTTAAATGTACAGATTGTGCAAATATAAACCAAAATTGGTTTAGAAATTAGAAATCAATTTAGTAGAGATATTTTAGGAAAAAAATTGATTTTTTCGATTTTTGTATATTATGGAGATAATCGATTTTGATTTCCATATTTTACTTATTATTTTTGTGCAATTTTTTAGGGATCAATTATGTAAATAAATTTTTAAATAAATTAAACTTCAAAAGTAGAACACAAAATGTACTTAAAAAATGTATATATAGATTGCCTGTATGAGCCTTTTCTCTCGAAGAGTAGAAGTTTTGAACAAAAACTTGGTGCCTTAAAGTATCTCATTAATAACTTGATGTTGATATAGCTTTTTAAGGACTTGGGGAGAAAGGGAAGTAATCAATATCTGTATATTCATCATCGTTCTTAACGACAGAGAATCAACGACACAGAGAGAAGGATCTTTTTGCAGGTCCGCAAAGATCGTCTTTAGAAGATGTTGATCAGTTTGTTCCGGTGGGCTTCTTATATACATCTTGCAACGTCCATGCATGGGCTTTGTTTATTTTGGTATTATTTCATGGGGTCGAAAGGATGATTGGTTTGTGATTAATTTGAGTGTGTTTTTTTCATGGTAAGATTAGGAACAGTTGAACTGATCACAATGATAATCGTTGTTAATATATACTAAATTTTAACATGTGGTACACCACGTTCATATAATAATTATTATTATTATTTATATTTTATGCTGTATTTATTTGTTAAATATTGGTTATTTTATAAATAGAGGGATAACTAAATTTTCCGACAGTTTGTACGGCTAAATGTTTATAAAAATTGTTTAATCCGAATTATACTTCATGACCATTTGTTTGTTATATTTGAATTGTTTTGTTTGGTATTTGAGATTCTATTTTAATTTTAAATTATTTTAACAAAAAAATAATAAGTTATTAAGTTTATTTATCATGATACATAATAAGTTAAGTCACATTATTCCTAATGATTTAATTATTTTACAAAATCTTAGTTAAATCAACTTGTTTTATATGTCAAATATTCTAATATTAATAGTGTTGAAAAATAATAAAATAAGGATAGTTTATTCCGGTTCTTTATCTTAAAGATTTTTTAAAAATTTTAATATGATAAATATTTAAAACTTTCTAAAAGTTAAATATGATAAATATTATACAGCGGATATATAATAAATATTAAAAATCAAGATGATATAGTGCTAATTAAAATATCTCGGGACGGGGTTATATAGTGGGACATGTTTTATCGATATTTATATAAATTTAAAATATAATTAATATGGTGTTACACGGGTAAAACATTATTTCATTATTTTGTTAACACTATTGGTATCAAAGAATAGACATATAATTAAATTTATTAAATAAATATTAAGTAAAAACTAAATTATATTGCAGTATTATATGGTTTAAACTATAAAATTAACATTGTTATATAATTATAACATATTTAACCAAGAAATACAACTTATACATTAAGGGGGGTGTATTGAAACTATGATTTTGGAAGATTTGATGGGATTTAGAAAATTTGGAATTTTGAAAGATTTTAGGGAAGTTGATATGATTTATTGTAAAATTCTTTCAAATCCCACATAAAACCATGAGATTTGGATTTTTTTATTTTTAACTAAACAAATCCCACCTAAATCCTCCAGAATCTCAAAAATCATTAAAATCCAAATCCACAAACTATTTTGAATAACAGTAGATTTTAAAGTAGATTTTTAAATCATCAGTTCAATAACAGTGGATTTTAATAGACTTTTTAAAATACATGGTTGAATAACATAAGATTTGTAAGTTTCACACAAATCACTTAAAATGTCAAGTTGTTTTAGTTATAAATAATTTACTCCGCAGTGTACCACCCCGGTTACTAATCTAGTATTCCTGTATAAGTTTAAAAGGAAACAAATCTCATTACACAAAAAAAGAAAGAAAACAAATAAATGGGAAATATATATAATATATAAAAAAGGTAATTTAGCATTTCCCTCGCTTAAGTCAATTTAATGTTTCCAAAAAACCAAGCAAATAAAAATCCGCCGTTTCGTTTTTTCTCTTTCTCATTCAATTCAAGAAGCAGAAGAAAATCTCCGCCCAAAAAGTTTCCAAGTCCTTTCTGTGTCCCCCTCCGAAGGCTTAAACCCTAATCTATATCACCCGTCTATGAATCAACTCCTCCTGCGTTTGTTTTTTTTTCTCAGTTGAAAAAGATGATCATCGCAAAAAGCTTCATTCTTTTGCTCTGTTTCGTCGCAAAAAGCTTCATTCTTTTGCTGGAACATTTGGTTATCTTGCACCAGAATATGCAGGTATGGTTTTATATGCTTATTATGTTTGTTGTTACTTGTACTAAACTCATGCACCAGAGGAAAATATTGAAATCTCTATCTATATATGTACACTGCAGTGACCGGAAGAGTTACAACAAAGGTTGATGTCTACAGCTTTGGAGTCATCCTCATGGAGCTACTAACGGGTCGAAAAGCTCTTGATGATAAGCGATCTGAGGAAGAAGTACATCTTGCTACATGGTTTAGGAGAATGTACATCAATAAAGACTCATTCCCAAAGGCTATCGACGAAACAATTGAGTTCAACGAAGAGACACTTCGAAGCATCAACACAGTAGCTGAGCTTGCCAACCAATGTAGCGCCAGGGAACCGCAACAGAGACCGGACATGAGTCACGTGGTCAACGTTTTGGTCTCACTTGTTCTTCAATGGAAACCAGCAGAACAAAGCGGAGACTCGGAAGATATCTATGGAATCGATTACGACACTCCTCTTCCTCAATTTTCCCTTGATTCGACCTTTTTTGGAGCTAATACTCTGACGAGCATACCGTCGCGACCATCCGAGCTTGACAGCACATTCAAATCAGGACAAGGGAGGTAAGTGTGTTAGAGAATTAGCTGGAAGGAGAAATGCATTGTTGTTGGATTGAGTTCTTGTTTTAGGTTGAGGGATTGTGTATAGTTCTGGTTGGTTTACCTTGTTTTTCAAGTTAGGGTGTCATTTTCGCAAGTGTGGAACGTTTAAATTGGACACGTGTTTTGGTCCCTTGTCGTCGTAGACCAGTTGGATTGGGAAGAAGAAGTTTAGGTTTGGGCATTGGCATTTGACTTGAGAATTTTGTTGGATTGATGTTATCATTGACATAATTCGATTTATATGATTTTTTTTTTTTTTATGGTTTAAGACATGGTGCAGTGCATATTCTTGATTATATATATATATATATATATATATATATATATATATATATATATATATATATATATATATATATATATATATATATATATATATATATATATATATATATATATATATATATATATATATATATATATATATATATATATATATATATATATATATATATATATATATATATATATATATATATATATATATATATATATATATATATATATATATATATATATATATATATATATATATATATATATATATATATATATATATATATATATATATATATATATATATCACAAACAATGAACACATGTGATGCGCAAAAACTAAAATTTAATTTACAGAACATTTTATACATGGTTTGAATACCTTTGCACTATTTCTTTATATATCTTTTAGAAGGACCAAAGATGTAATTAACATCTTTAAATTTTTGACATTGAATGTGGTATTGCCTTAGAGCATGATTAGTGGGAGATACTCTGTGGGTTACTCATGTAATTGGGGCCCAATTTCCTAATAAAAAACTCATTTTCGAGTCCAATTATAGCAATTGTTCTAATGATAAAACAATAAATAATAACACAATATAATTCCTATTGTAAAATATATAATTGCATTTGAAAAAACGCTATATTTGACGAAGAGACGATAGCAGTACATAAAACCGCTATCTAAAATGGTCAACCTATTATCGTGGGCGATACAGAAGCGTTTTTAATAACACTATCGTAATATTAAGATAGCGTTTTTGTGGTGTTATTAAAAACCGAAATTCTTGTAGTGTTTGGTCGCTGTAATAGGTTCTCCAAGTTCCTCTCGTGTCGTGAAAGATCATTCACTAAAGGATAACCAAGTGGTTTTGCTTTGGTTTGTAACATTTGAGATTTGTACAACAGTTATATTTTTCTTATTCCAAATTTTGTTTAATATTTCTAATTTTGTAAAATATGTTTACTATTCCAAGTTTTGTAAAATATGTTTCATATTCCAAATTTTGTAAAATTTTGTTGTTTTCTATTTTATGTAATATAAATTTTTTAAATAATTGTTTTATTATTTTAGATAATTAAAGTTTGATAATTAATAAACACAAATTAAAAATTTATTATTTAAATGCTTGAGTAACTTTCTTTGGGGTTCTCTAGTAATGGGGTAATTTTGGTTAAGTTCTCTTAGGATTGCTTTGATTAATTTAGTATTAAATATATAATTAATTAATATGAGAGTAACTTAGAGAGTACCCACCATTAATGATGGTCTTAGTCACGTACTGTATAATAATATTCATCAAAATATTTTGGTGGTTTCAAAAAAATCGTATGAGCCCATGGGCCGGTTACAGTTTCAAGCCCAATTAAACAACATCATCCAAGATGATTCATCATCATCTATTGAGTAAACCGGATCCGGTTTATATTGAAATTGTAAAAACAATATAATGATTTCTACAATTAGTCCCTCTCCTTCTCTTCAAACAAAACATATCATCACACCGTCATCGTCTTCAATTCACTTCCTCCGTCAAAATCAAATGATCCAAAACCCTAATTTCTCTTTACTGCTCTGATTAAATTGTTCGTTCCTATCCCTTTTCATCTGTGATACTTTCCCGATATCGGGAAATGCTTGTTTTCTGTTCTCCAATCGAATTTTCCAGAAGTCTAAACCCTATTTTCTTCTTCGTCTTCTTCTAGGGTTTCGAAAAAGGAGGAGGGGAAGAGAGTTGAAAGATATTACACAGAAGAAAGGGGTTAAAGATGTCTCTTCCGCTACTGGAGTGTAAGTACGTGACGGAGGAGTTTGTTCGTGAAGGTAAGAATGGCAACTACGGAACCAAGCTGCCCAGCTCTATACCGATGCTTCGTTTCCTCTACGAGCTCTGTTGGATTTTGGTACACACACATATTCAACACTTGTTCTTCCTACTATCCAAATCACTGCGCGTATATGTTGTTCGAGTTCCTGAAGGTGCCTCGTGATGGATTATATATAATCAGGTTCGTGGCGAATTGCCAATTCAGAGCTGTAAATCTGTGTTGGAGTCTGTGGAGTTTTTGGATAAGCCGCCCAGAGAAGAATTAGCTTCTTGTTTTGCCGATGTTGTGACTCAGATTGCTCAAGACGTAGGTTTTTTTTTTTTTCTTTTCTTTTCAATTAACAGTTTTGACATTGCTTACAGATGAGATTCTGCTAGGGTATTGATACTGAGCGTTGGATTCTTTTCCTTTCTTCTTGTCTTTGCGTTTTCTTGCAGCTTACCATGTCGGGAGATCAACGTTCTCGCCTAACCAAATTGGTCAGTACTCTTTAACATATATTACGTTTTGAAAATTGATTGTTCTACTTGTTAGTATTAGGAACGATACCTCTAGCCCTTTGAATTGAAACTTGAGATTATAGACTACAACTATCATGCAATAGCATTATATGTTGAATAAATTTTAGCATGTGGTGTCTAGCTATCAGTAGTGTTGTAAGGGTTTAACTAACCGGTGGAGCAAGAATGTTCCTCATTGTAGAAGGTTCCTTCAGCCTAAGGAGCTGAAGCTTTACCCGTAGGGCCTTAGATTCTCTATTAGTGCAGTTTGTTGTTGAATTTCCCTTGTATGCTAGATCCAAACTCTGAGCTACTGACGTGATTAGTTTCTGATTTGTTAGCATATGTCATATTTGATCTAATTTGATGATTGCCTACTTCACTCTGATTCCTTAAAGTATACTTTATGTTCTCATTTACCATCTCCTCAAGGTTTCTATGCTCACAGCTGTTTACTGATCAGTTGTTTTCATTTGTAGGCGAAATGGCTTGTGGAGTCAAAGACAGTCTCTCAAAGGCTTTTCCAAGAGCGTTGTGAGGTAAGCATTATGTTACGTTCAGTCAATGAATAATCAGGAAAATGCCCAATAAACAGGGTAGTAAGAAGAGAATCTTTTATATTGGTAGTACTTAGAACGAGAAATACAGCTCTCAGAGGTTTCCTAATAGAGTCCCCTCTTATTACCCCTTAACTTTCACTTAGTTCTTGATAACTCCCTCACTGGCACCCCTCATATATGTAGCATTTTCACTATGCAATCCTACTCCCTATTATAGAAACGGTAGCAGGAACAAGTCTGGAGTAATAGATAGAGACTGCTAATTCATTGTTATTGTAGCTGCTAAGGTAGTTATTAAATGTAAAAAGGTCCTCTCAAAACCAGTGGACCAGCTGGTCTCACTAAATAGCCTCTTTACCTTGTTGTTGGTGTAAAGGATAGGAGGGTGCAGGTCCTGAAATGTATCGCATTATTCCCATTTTGAGTAGTTTGTCCCAGCTAACCTCTCTATTTTCTTGATCAGTTAGAAATTAACTGTTCTGTTGGCGCTGATGATTGATTTCTTTATTTCCTTTTAGGAGGAGTTTCTCTGGGAAGCTGATATGGTCAAGATAAAGGCCCAAGACTTGAAGGGGAAAGAGGTAAGGACTTCACACTTCTGTAACTGCTGTGTTTATGTGACATACAGTTTGCTACAGGGTTAGCGGTCATTATATGATATGATATTATCTTGTTTAGTCATCATTTCAGATGAACTGTGGTCTGATTTACGTAATACTTACTCTCAGCGAGTTGCTATTGCGGAAGATTAATACATTTATGAATTCTTCTTTACCAGTGTAACTGCTGCTCATTGTTCAGAAATAACAATTCTGGTTGGTGCTACTCAGGTGCGATTAAACACTCGTCTTCTGTACCAGCAGACAAAGTTCAACTTACTCCGTGAAGAAAGTGAGGGATATGCCAAATTGGTTCGTTATTAAAGATTCTCCAGCTTTTTATCTATTGTCATTCTTCCTGCCAATTGCGTTTCTATGCTCTTTTCTTAGATACTCTTTACTTCTTAGACATTCTGAAACGCATTTTAAGAAATGCTCCTGAATTTTTGGAAGGGATGATCTTTTTAAAAATGCTGATTTTGGCCTTCCTTTTTTCACATGGTTCCAGTTGGAAGGCATGTCTCCTACTAGTTCAATTATATTATAGCTAGGGAGAGTAGTAGACATGTTATCTCAGCAGAGTTTCTATTGATTTGTGTAGTTTGTTTGAATCAGATTGTACATACACCAACTTATTACAGTAGTTTCTGTTGTGGAGTGCAGGTCACTCTTTTATGCCGAGGATCTGCAAGTTCTTCGCACAATGCATCAGCAGCAACGATGGGAATTATCAAGGTTTTGATTTGGCCAATACATTATATATGTATTCCATTTACTTTTTCTCAACTTTTTTTTTTCTTGCAGTCATTAATTGGGCATTTTGACCTGGATCCGAACCGTGTTTTTGACATTGTAAGTTTCAACTGTCAGTTCTGTCATGTTTTGTTTGATATCACATAATGTATCGATTTGTCCTTCACTGTTAGTAATGTTCCCTTTGTTTTTGATGAATAGGTTTTGGATTGCTTTGAAATTGAACAAGATTACGACACGTTTCTCAACTTGATTCCTATCTTTCCCAAGGTTTGGAATGTCTTCTTCGTATTTTTATATTCTAATGCTTAGCCCGAGAGATTATTTTTTTACTAACACAAAAACTCTTTTACATGCAGTCCCATGCTTCACAAATTCTTGGATTTAAATTTCAATACTATCAGAGATTAGAGGTGAATAGCCCTGTTCCAGTTGGGCTCTATAAGCTTACAGCCTTGCTAGTAAAGGAAGACTTTATCAATCTTGAAAGCATGTGAGTACTTTTCCTTCAGCTGGTTTGAATCATTACTTATTTTAGCAGTGCACTGATTCCATGATTATCAGATTGCTACATTTCTATGTGCCTCTGATAAGTGAAACTATACTATATATGGACCTTCTGTTCTTATGCTGTTATACCTGACTGTTGTGAACAGATATGCACATCTGCTACCTAAGGACGAGGAAATTTTTGAGGATTATAATGCTTCCTCTGCAAAGCGAGTGGAAGAGGTACAGTTCAAAATATGAGCTCGGCCTTAAGATACATGCTTACAGATGTTTTAAGATAGTTTTGTTCTGGCCTAGCTTAGGTTGTCTATATGTTTCTTCTGAGTTAAAACCTTTATTTCCCTTAGGACAAATGAACAAACTGGTTTCCTCTAGTCTTGGATAATCTGCTCATCTTGCCTTTGCAAATTTTAATAGTTACTTAGATACGAAAAATTTCTGTGTTCCTCGAAGCCAGTCAATTATTTGTTGTTTTTGAGGTCTTACGTTCATATGTTTATCTATGAGTTATGATTTTACAAGTCCCTCATTTTCCACAGGCCAATAAAATTGGAGTGATTAATCTCGCTGCTACTGGGAAGGATCTTATGGAGGATGAGAAGCAAGGAGATGTCACAGTAGATCTCTTTGCTGCTTTAGACATGGAAACTGAAGCTGTTACTGAGCGATTACCAGAGCTAGAAAATAATCAGACTCTGGGCCTCCTTAATGGTTTCCTCTCTGTGGACGACTGGTATGTATACCATTCATTTCGTTTTACTTAAAAAATCCATTGTCATCAAATCAGTCCAGTTGGTTTGAGGAACACATTTCTCGAACCAGTGCATGTGTAATTTTAAGTTATATTCTTCATGAGTGTGAGATTTGTTCTTGGTCTACTCTGTATGTGATTGTTAATTTTGTGATAATTGCATCACCTTTTATTACCTGAAGTTGAGGATATATTGGATGACTGTTACTGGTGAATGCGGTAGTCATAGAAAATTTGTTTACATTCTAATTTTTTATACACAAAGCTATTTGTATAATTAGTTTATATTAAAGACTTACCTTTTACACTTCCTTTTTCTGCTCTTGTTTTTGTTTTTTTTTTTTGTTTTTTTTTTTGGAATTAACTCTTACTTCTTCTCAGGTATCATGCCAATATCTTGTTCGAGCGTCTTGCCCCTCTTAATCCGGTGGCTCACAATCAGATTTGTAGTGGCTTGTTTAGGTTAGTGAGTAATAGTTAGCTCAGACTATTTTGTACTCTGTTGTATAGCAGCTTCATTCTTCATATCTTCAGCTATATGTATCACCGAAGAGAGACTGCAGCTCTGGCCAATTATATATGATGACAGCAATGATTTTTTTGGTCTACGTTCTCAGGCTTATAGAGAAGTCGATTACTCATGCTTATAGCATTGCACGTCAGACACGTTTTCAAAATTCTTCTTCTGGGGGCACAGAAAAGATCACACACACTGCTAATACAACAGCTGATAAGAGTTGTCTAGACCTTCCGAAAGAAGTGTTTCAGATGCTTGTTACTGTTGGACCTTATCTTTATCGCAATACACAACTATTGCAGAAGGTGCGCTGACCTTTAAAATACTGATTGTTCTATACAAAAGATTGAAGATTAAGGCTGATATTTATTTATCGTTGTGACAGATTTGTAGAGTATTAAGGGTTTACTACTTGTCGGCCTTAGATCTTGTTCGCGATGGGTCTTCAAATCAAGAAGGTAGTGCATATGAAGTTTCTCGTGTGCACCTGAAGGAAGTTAGGTTGAGAGTGGAAGAAGCTCTAGGGACATGCCTTCTACCGTCGTTACAGTTAGTACCTGCAAATCCAGCAGTTGGCCATGAGATTTGGGAAGTGATGAGTCTCCTTCCATATGAGGTTGATTTGCTTATGCTTGTTTGTTCCAAATCTTTTTGTTTAGAACGTGATGGTAAACCGTGCTGATTAATTTTTGTATTTAGGCTCGTTATCGCTTATATGGTGAGTGGGAGAAGGATGATGAGCAGAATCCTTTGTTGTTGGCAGCAAGGCAAGTGGCAAAGGTATAGCAGTATGACTTCTTCGGCAAGTTATTTTCATACAATTCAAGTGGAAATATACATCCTTCAGATCCTCAGGATACTATTATTGTATGTCAGTTGGATACTAGAAGAATTCTGAAACGGCTTGCAAAAGAAAATTTGAAGCAGTTAGGAAGGATGGTGGCAAAACTAGCTCATGCCAATCCCATGACAGTGCTTCGAACAATTGTAAATCAGGTGT
>NC_025701.1:13167729-13170450 GCF_000633955.1 Camelina sativa | reverse complement strand
TTTTTTTGTTTTTTTTTTTGGAATTAACTCTTACTTCTTCTCAGGTATCATGCCAATATCTTGTTCGAGCGTCTTGCCCCTCTTAATCCGGTGGCTCACAATCAGATTTGTAGTGGCTTGTTTAGGTTAGTGAGTAATAGTTAGCTCAGACTATTTTGTACTCTGTTGTATAGCAGCTTCATTCTTCATATCTTCAGCTATATGTATCACCGAAGAGAGACTGCAGCTCTGGCCAATTATATATGATGACAGCAATGATTTTTTTGGTCTACGTTCTCAGGCTTATAGAGAAGTCGATTACTCATGCTTATAGCATTGCACGTCAGACACGTTTTCAAAATTCTTCTTCTGGGGGCACAGAAAAGATCACACACACTGCTAATACAACAGCTGATAAGAGTTGTCTAGACCTTCCGAAAGAAGTGTTTCAGATGCTTGTTACTGTTGGACCTTATCTTTATCGCAATACACAACTATTGCAGAAGGTGCGCTGACCTTTAAAATACTGATTGTTCTATACAAAAGATTGAAGATTAAGGCTGATATTTATTTATCGTTGTGACAGATTTGTAGAGTATTAAGGGTTTACTACTTGTCGGCCTTAGATCTTGTTCGCGATGGGTCTTCAAATCAAGAAGGTAGTGCATATGAAGTTTCTCGTGTGCACCTGAAGGAAGTTAGGTTGAGAGTGGAAGAAGCTCTAGGAACATGCCTTCTACCGTCGTTACAGTTAGTACCTGCAAATCCAGCAGTTGGCCATGAGATTTGGGAAGTGATGAGTCTCCTTCCATATGAGGTTGATTTGCTTATGCTTGTTTGTTCCAAATCTTTTTGTTTAGAACGTGATGGTAAACCGTGCTGATTAATTTTTGTATTTAGGCTCGTTATCGCTTATATGGTGAGTGGGAGAAGGATGATGAGCAGAATCCTTTGTTGTTGGCAGCAAGGCAAGTGGCAAAGGTATAGCAGTATGACTTCTTCGGCAAGTTATTTTCATACAATTCAAGTGGAAATATACATCCTTCAGATCCTCAGGATACTATTATTGTATGTCAGTTGGATACTAGAAGAATTCTGAAACGGCTTGCAAAAGAAAATTTGAAGCAGTTAGGAAGGATGGTGGCAAAACTAGCTCATGCCAATCCCATGACAGTGCTTCGAACAATTGTAAATCAGGTGTCAACCTACTACAAACTGTGCTGTGCTTCTATNTAGACCTTCCGAAAGAAGTGTTTCAGATGCTTGTTACTGTTGGACCTTATCTTTATCGCAATACACAACTATTGCAGAAGGTGCGCTGACCTTTAAAATACTGATTGTTCTATACAAAAGATTGAAGATTAAGGCTGATATTTATTTATCGTTGTGACAGATTTGTAGAGTATTAAGGGTTTACTACTTGTCGGCCTTAGATCTTGTTCGCGATGGGTCTTCAAATCAAGAAGGTAGTGCATATGAAGTTTCTCGTGTGCACCTGAAGGAAGTTAGGTTGAGAGTGGAAGAAGCTCTAGGAACATGCCTTCTACCGTCGTTACAGTTAGTACCTGCAAATCCAGCAGTTGGCCATGAGATTTGGGAAGTGATGAGTCTCCTTCCATATGAGGTTGATTTGCTTATGCTTGTTTGTTCCAAATCTTTTTGTTTAGAACGTGATGGTAAACCGTGCTGATTAATTTTTGTATTTAGGCTCGTTATCGCTTATATGGTGAGTGGGAGAAGGATGATGAGCAGAATCCTTTGTTGTTGGCAGCAAGGCAAGTGGCAAAGGTATAGCAGTATGACTTCTTCGGCAAGTTATTTTCATACAATTCAAGTGGAAATATACATCCTTCAGATCCTCAGGATACTATTATTGTATGTCAGTTGGATACTAGAAGAATTCTGAAACGGCTTGCAAAAGAAAATTTGAAGCAGTTAGGAAGGATGGTGGCAAAACTAGCTCATGCCAATCCCATGACAGTGCTTCGAACAATTGTAAATCAGGTGTCAACCTACTACAAACTGTGCTGTGCTTCTATTTTTTTGTAATCAAATTGTTCAGACGGGGCTAATTGTCAGATTCTTGGTGCAACAGATTGAAGCATACAGAGATATGATTGCTCCTGTTGTGGATGCCTTCAAGTATTTGACACAGGTCCGTGACGCCTATATTTTTTTCTTTCTTTTTTTGTATGCTATGCTCGTATTCACCTTATGCCCTTACTCTCCCCTGGTTATGTTCATTTGTTCTAAAAAAGAAGTAATTTTAATGAGATAGACGGATGGTCTTTTTGCCAGTGATTAGGATTTGGCTTGTAGGTTTTCTACTGATACATGTTAACACATTCATTCTGGGGGGGTAGGTTTAAAATGTGGGATTCAGGGATTTGTTGGTTTGGTTGATATACTCGTACACGAGCCTTTGAAGTAGGTAACTATGAAGTGAGATAGTCATTGTAAATTGGGATGCAGTCAGATGTTTCCTATTTCCTAACATTCTAACATATGTTTTCCATGAGTTTTTTTTATTTGACGCTCTAGTACATTTGAGACAGTCTGTCACGTGTTTCGTTGTTTTTGAGATGCGCTGCTNCTCGTGTGCACCTGAAGGAAGTTAGGTTGAGAGTGGAAGAAGCTCTAGGGACATGCCTTCTACCGTCGTTACAGTTAGTACCTGCAAATCCAGCAGTTGGCCATGAGATTTGGGAAGTGATGAGTCTCCTTCCATATGAGGTTGATTTG
>NC_025701.1:13164453-13167519 GCF_000633955.1 Camelina sativa | reverse complement strand
TCCATTATGTACGCTCTGATGCTTTATTCCTGATGCACAGCTTGAGTATGATATCCTGGAATATGTCGTGATTGAGAGACTGGCACAAAGCGGGCGAGATAAACTTAAAGACGACGGGATTAATTTATCAGACTGGCTTCAATCTTTGGCATCATTTTGGGGTCACCTGTATGTGTTCTTCTTTGGAATCTTTACTACATGCTATAAATAGTTTCAGTACGCTTTTAGAGATATAGTTGTTTTTTATGGGTGTTTTACTTTCTTGTGACTCCTTGCAGCAGGCATATATCAGTTATGCCAAGGATAGAAAGAAAAGTGCAGTATTATTTTTATGTAAAGCTGTTTAAAGAGTGAACTTGCAATTCTGATGTTCGAAACCATTGTGCTTACTTAGTGAAATTTGGTGGTACTCTTTCCATTTTGGTTTGTTCATTTTGTATTTCCTTTCAGTTTAAAATTTACCCCTTGAATCGTTTCGACAACTAGTTATATAATAATGGAACTATCCGTTGTATATGGTAGTGATATAGGTTACTGGAATTTTGCGTAACATTTACTTGCTGCAGAAGTTGAGGAGCTTCATATTGCTCACATTATATATGCTAGTCCTTTTCCTGATAGGATGAAGAGTGCATTACTTTAGCCGTTAGTTTTTTCATGTGTTCCTCTTATTAGTCTTCTTCATATGTCTCTTTTATTTTTAAATCTAGGGTGTTGTGGCTGGTAACTTCTTCACATGAGGGCTCTATCTTTTTCTTTGACTGCCACTAGAATATTAGCATTCCGTCAGTCACATACAGCATTATTACGAAGGTATAAAAGCTATACTGCCATCTTTTTGGATTGTTTTTAACAATATCATGTTATCCAGGTGTAAGAAGTACCCATCAATGGAGTTAAGGGGTCTTTTCCAGTATCTCGTGAACCAGTTAAAGAGGGGCCAAGGGATTGAGCTTGTTCTTCTTCAGGTACCCTTTTGGTTTTATTGCCAAATTCTTATGAGTCAGCTTATTCAGACTAATGGGGCTGACTGTAGTTTATAATGATTGTAGGAACTGGTCCAGCAGATGGCAAATGTACAATACACTGAGAACCTTACTGAAGATCAGTTGGATGCCATGGCAGGAAGTGAGACTTTACGTTATCATGCAACATCCTTTGGCATGACGAGGAACAACAAGGTTTGTCTTTTTAGATCCTCAAAACTTCAAATTAACATATTAAATCCTGAAAGAGCCAAGCATTGGTCTACCATATGTGCCTTAATTTGCTTATTGCTGTTAGAGAAAGTTACCAATGTTCTCCGTTTGAAATTGGGTTCTTTATTTTCAGTAATCTGAACGACGCTAATTGATTTGGTTCTTATTATGCATTTGCATGAATACATGTTTTTACAAACATGTGGCGGGTTGTGGAAAATTTGTTTTATTTGAAGACATTCATTTAGAATGTCTGGTCTAGTAAGAAACGCTTTGTACTTCTTTAGATGATAGGCTTTATACAGATAAAAACATATGTGCTTGCGGTAGTGGCATCAGTATTAATAATCTTTGTTTATCTACCTCCGAGATCATTGAAGTATCTTAGTTCTTCCTGATTTATCTTCCTGGCTATTTCAGGCACTTATCAAATCATCAAACCGTCTACGAGATTCTTTACTTCCAAATGATGAACCAAAGTTAGCTATCCCCCTTTTGATACTTATCGCCCAGCATCGTTCTCTGTAAGTTTACAAATCTGAACTCACGAAATTGTTTGACATTTGTAAGTGTGGATTAATTGTTTGCATGGAGCATACAAGTCTTTACTGGAACAGCATGCCCATGTTTCTACATCATATACCTGGAAACATAAATAGATATGGAAAAGAAAATCGGTGTCTGAAAGTTACATATATACATTGTAGATTTTTCATTTTTTTGGTGTGACTACGGACAATGTTCCTATCTCTAAATTGAGTATGTGTTCTGTGCACTTACTCATTTAGTCAATAAACCATGCTGTTTGGGATTTATTCTGTTATAATGTAAACTACCTGATATGCAGAGTTGTGGTGAACGCGGATGCCCCATATATTAAGATGGTCACTGAACAGTTCGACAGATGTCATGGAATTCTCCTCCAATACGTGGACTTCCTTTCTAGTGCTGTCAGTCCTGCTACTGCTTATGCTCGCCTGGTACCTTCGCTTGATGAGCTTGTTCACACATACCATCTCGAGCCAGAGGTTTCTTGATTTTTTTTTTCTTTGTTCTTTACCCTTGTGTTGCCTCATTTTTCAACAATATGGATTTCATGACTTTAACTTATGTATTTCTGGTCTATATCTTTAGCTATTATTCCCGCCTTTTTGTGATTACATTTCTGCAGTTTGAAATCCATACTTATGTTCTAAATCCCATGCCAGGTCGCTTTTTTGGTATTTCGCCCTGTGATGAGGCTCTTCAAGTGTCGACGGAATGGTGATGTTTCATGGCCTTTGGATAGTGGGGAATCTATGGATGCGGATTCTGAAATATCAGAGTCTGAGAGTTCTATGATTCTCGATGTCGGTGCATCTGAAAAAGCTGTAACGTAATATTTCAACTCAACCTGTATAGTATATTTTGTTGTATTAGCAATACTCTGTACGTGATGTCTATTTGTAGTTTCAAATAGTCTCTTTCTGAAGATATGTAGTTTTTCTCGCTGATAAAGAGTTAGTTATTTTAATTGCATTTAATTACCTCATCATTGTGTTTGCAGGTGGTCTGATGTTCTTGATACAGTAAGAACAATGCTGCCGTCAAAAGCTTGGAATAGTCTATCGCCAGACCTCTACGCTACTTTTTGGGGGCTTACGCTTTATGATCTCCATGTTCCCAGAAATCGTTATGAGTCTGAGATATCTAAACAGCATGCTGCCCTTAAGACACTTGAAGAGGTTGCTGATAATTCTAGCTCAGCAATTACGAAGAGAAAAAAAGAGAAGGAAAGGATTCAAGAGTCTCTTGATCGTCTAACCGGTGAACTGAAAAAGCATGAAGAACATGTTGCTTCTGTCCGTAGAAGGCTTTCACGTGAAAA
>NC_025701.1:13161557-13163425 GCF_000633955.1 Camelina sativa | reverse complement strand
GATCGTCTAACCGGTGAACTGAAAAAGCATGAAGAACATGTTGCTTCTGTCCGTAGAAGGCTTTCACGTGAAAAGGATACATGGTTGAGTTCCTGTCCTGATACTTTGAAGATCAATATGGAGTTCCTGCAACGTTGTATTTTCCCTCGGTGCACATTTAGCATGGCAGATTCTGTGTACTGCGCGATGTTTGTACATATGCTCCACTCTCTTGGAACACCCTTTTTTAACACTGTCAATCACATTGATGTTCTGATTTGTAAAACGCTGCAACCAATGATCTGCTGCTGCACTGAATATGAGGTTGGAAGACTTGGGAGGTTTTTGTTTGAGACCTTGAAGATTGCATACCACTGGAAGGTCACTTTAAAATTTTATTTTACTTTGACGATGATAGTATAGATTTGGGTTTTTCTTTCTAACCTAGTTTCTAATGCTGTTGTTGTCTCTAATATTTTCTCAGAGTAAGGAATCAGTCTATGAACATGAGTGCGGAAATATGCCAGGGTTTGCTGTTTATTACAGATACCCGAACAGCCAGCGTGTCACATTTGGACAATTTGTGAAGGTTAGAAATTCTGACCCTTGACTTGTATTATCATGTTACTTTTAGTGGTATACTTTATACCTTGTCTCATGTTTTAGGTGACATAAACTCTATAACTGTCTCGAGCATTCTTGTTTGTTACAATTTAGTATTTTTAGTTGTGATAAACCACATGTAGAAGTGCATTTTAATATATTTCTGGAAAGTAGTAATGGCTAACTTGTAGATCGCAATAGCCTAGAAAAAAGGGAAGTATCAGTTTTTGATAAGAGTTTAGGGTGAAGGGAAAAAGGGGTTGCGTATCAGGAATAATATATTTATGATATACGATGAGTGGCTGAAGCCAAATCAGTGAAGAGTTTGTTCACACCCTCTCATGTGTAGTCAATTCCTGAGTTACTGACAGTGCATTTTCTCTGTATTATGATTCTTTCAGAAAGATATTATGACATGTAAGACTCGGATATTTTTATCATGTAGGGCTTAGGGCTTGAGTAAATCTTACACTATTTGAACTAGACGGTTATTTTAATTGGTGCTGGACGTTATATTGATTTGTTGAACTTATGGTATGACGCCTAGAAAAGTAGTTAAAATACCTTTTTTAATTTTATGGAACTGCTGTGCTTCTGCTCCGTGATTTGATATCTTCCATTTCATTTGTGGATTCCCTATGTAATTCCACTGTATTTAGCTATTACGCATTCTGCTTTAATTACTGTTAACAAAGTCTTGCTCCTTTGTGTTTCATGTCTGCTTCATCTGTTGATCTCTCTGAAAGGTACACTGGAAATGGAGTGGAAGAATCACACGGCTTTTGATCCAGTGTCTGGAGTCTAACGAGTATATGGAGATTCGTAATGCCCTAATTATGTTAACAAAAATATCTGGTGTTTTCCCAGTTACTCGGAAAACTGGGATAAACCTTGAGAAACGGGCAAGTACCTCTTTACTAGCCAGTGTTCCTGTCTTTTGAATCTGCTTTTAATTAGTGTGATTTCTATCTGTCGCTCTGTTTTCTTCATGAAAAAAATTAATGTTTCCTTTATTTGATGGTCTGATATCGCAGGTAGCCAAGATTAAAAATGATGAACGAGAGGACCTTAAGGTCTTAGCAACTGGTGTTGCCGCAGCTCTGTCTGCAAGAAAAGTGAGTTCTAACCATAGCAATTTCATGTTTAGTGTTTTATGGAATTTCACTGAATGTCTTTTATTTGCAGCCACATTGGGTTACAGATGAAGAATTTAGCATGGGCTTCCTTGAACTAAAGGCCCCGCCAGTACATGCTCCAAAACATGCTTCTTCCCAGAATGGCTTGTT
>NC_025701.1:13158341-13160521 GCF_000633955.1 Camelina sativa | reverse complement strand
ATTGGTGTCTCCCATGGTGAACCAACTGGGGAAAGAGCAAGTGTTAACCAGCAGACTGAGTCTGGTGGATTGGGCAAGGACCAGTTATTGAAAACTAAACATCTAGATGGAAGAACGGACAGTTTACCTTCAAAATCTGATCAAGGAAATCTTAAATCAAAGGGGGGTAATCCATTGGATGCCCAATCATCCATGTCTAAGAAGTCAGTGGAACAAAAGGAAACAGATGAAACACCCAAAATATCTGATGAACATCCTGTCAAAGCTGCTTCAAAGTATTCTGAAACCGAGGTATGGCTGTGTGCTTTTCTCTTTTATTACTAGCATGTGTTCACCAAAGTTATGTAGGAAATTTATCCTGCCCACTCTATCTTATTTGGTTTACTAGAGCCAATTCTATTTTCTTGACAGTTAGGATTTATTTAAGGGAAGTGATGGTTACCTTCTCCCACCCTTTTTTTGTGTTAATTGTTGGCTGAAAAAATTCAGCTAATCCGCATTTTCAGGAAATTTTTGGTTTCTAACTTTGTATTATGTATAAATGTTTTTGGCTGGCAGTTAAAACCTTCCTCTAAACGAGGTGCATCAGTGAACAAATCTACAAAGCAAGATTTTGGAAAAGATGATGGAAAGTCCGGTAAAGCTGGTGGAAGAACATCCACAGCTGAAAAAGATCTTACTTATTTGGAGAGCAGGCAATCAGGTTTGACCAAATCTATTTCCAGCACAGCAGCCAATGGTAGCATAGCCACTGGTTCGTCCAAAGGTTTGATCTCACTCACAAAATCATTAAATGTTTGTGGAAGCTAATGTAGTTGGATGGACTTATCAGATATTCTGACTTTAATTTCTGATGCAGTAAAAGACGACGGTGCTGAAGCTTCGGATGCACAAAAGCAATCTTCTCGGACTGTTCATTCCCCGCGGCATGAAATCGTCTCTTCTGTGAGATCAAGTGATAGGTTACAGAAACGAACGAATGCTGTTGAAGATAGTGAGAGAATAAGTAAACGTCGTAAAGGAGATGCTGAGCACAGAGAGCATGACAGTGAGCCTCGATCAAGTGATCGAGATAGATCAACAGACGCTCGGTTGGATTTAAACAAAACAGTTACTGATGACCAAAGCACACATAGGGATCAAGATAGATCAAAGGATAAGGGTAATGAAAGACAGGACCGAGACCATAGAGAAAGAGTTGAGCGTTCTGATAAACCTCGCGGAGATGATGTAGAGAAAGCAAGAGACAAATCTTTGGAGCGTCATGGTAGAGAGCGATCTGTTGAGAAGGGTCTAGATAAAGGAACAACTAGGAGTTATGATAGAAACAAGGATGAAAGAAACAAAGATGATAGAAGCAAACTGCGTCATGGTGAGGCATCACTAGAGAAATCTCATTCTGATGATCATTTTCATTCTCAAGGTTTACCCCCACCTCCACCTTTACCACCTAACATCGTTCCACATTCTATGGCTGCAAAAGAAGACCTCGAAAGAAGGGCTGGAGGTTCAAGGCATTCTCAGAGGCTTTCCCCGAGGCATGAAGAAAGAGAGAGACGACGCTCTGAAGAGAATTCATCAGTTTCTGTGGATGATGCAAAACGTAGAAGAGATGACGATTTCCGTGACCGAAAGCGAGATGACCGAGAATCAATCACTGTGAAGGTAACATAGCTCCCTCAGTACATACCCCTATTGATATTGAGAACTGAAGAATTTTTTGCTGTAGTTGCATCGTCATGTTTCTTTCTCTTATCGACTTTTGTGTTATGGTGATTCACATTTGATCAGTTTTTATCATGAAAAAAGGGAAACGTGATGGAGTGTTGTCCGTAATGATCTCCCTTTTTGAGCATATGAATGATAATCTTATTTTCTACTTGATGCAGGGTGAAGAAAGAGAAAGAGAAAGAGAAAGAGAAAAAAGCCTCCCTTTGAAAGAGGATTTTGAAGCATCCAAGAGAAGGAAGCTTAAGAGGGAGCAACAGGTTTCATCTGCAGAGCCAGGGGAATATTCTCCCATGCCACCACATCAATCCTCTTTATCGACTGGTATGGGACCATCATCTTACGAAGGCAGAGAGCGAAAGAGCAGTAGTATGATTCAACACGGAGGTTATCTTGAAGAGCCAAGCATCAGACTTGTTGGAAAAGAAGCTTCCAGCAAGATGGCTCGCCGT
>NC_025701.1:13155674-13157367 GCF_000633955.1 Camelina sativa | reverse complement strand
AGAAAGAGAAAGAGAAAGAGAAAAAAGCCTCCCTTTGAAAGAGGATTTTGAAGCATCCAAGAGAAGGAAGCTTAAGAGGGAGCAACAGGTTTCATCTGCAGAGCCAGGGGAATATTCTCCCATGCCACCACATCAATCCTCTTTATCGACTGGTATGGGACCATCATCGTACGAAGGCAGAGAGCGAAAGAGCAGTAGTATGATTCAACACGGAGGTTATCTTGAAGAGCCAAGCATCAGACTTGTTGGAAAAGAAGCTTCCAGCAAGATGGCTCGCCGTGATCCCGAACCGTATCCTTAAAGAAAAAGAGCCCCGTTACCAATTTATATAATCTCTCTGCTTGAGTTTGCATCATGAATTAAACCCTTATATGATGCATCATTAAATGATATCTTCAGAGTTGCAAAATCCAAATCCAAGATTTAGCAATTTCCTTGACCTTGGTATAGAATGTATGACCGTGAATGGGAAGAGGAGAAGAGGCAGAGAGCAGAACGGAAGCGGAGAGATCGGAAGTAGGTAGACAGTGATGAACTCGCATATACTTGGGTTTGTTCAATGAAGAGAGAGACAAATGGCTGGTACTGAACACTGCATTTTCTGTACACGTACTGTTAACCATTCCATGGCTATGCGGTCTACTTTGTCTTGTGGCTCAGCCGAGTTTGACAATGACTTTGCAAGACTTGAGATATGCTCATACCAAATTCGCAATTTTATTTTTCAGATTTTTGTATGGAGAAGCTTGTAAAACTATAGCTAGCGAGGGAAATTGATAGTGTAACAACATATCAAATTTTGTTTTAGCGTTTTCTCAATTGTTATAAAACAGTGGGGAAAAAACTTCCGAGTGAATGAATATATAGATGGTCCGCAAAAAAAAAAACTGATTGGCAAATTTAGCAGATCATCATAAACGTTGGATCAACTTTATATTTATTGTGGTCAATTTTGTCTATTCCCTTTGACTATATCATAAACGCTGTGAACAACCCCCACCTTAAGAGTTCCAATAACTTTGACGTAATCAAGTATTGACTTCAGTAAAAAAAAGTATGATCACAGTTTTGAAATATGCCGACTTGTTTCAGGTTTCTGAATTCGTCCTTCTTCGGAAATGTGTCATCAGTTTGACAAGGTCAAGATGAAACCAATAACTGGATTATTTGCCATTTGGTCATAAAGATTAAAAAAAAAAGTACAAAATTTCACTTTTTCATCTTGTCCGCTAGAATCACATTGAGGGTTTAGGTTCCATGGTTCGGGAATTTTTTTTTACTTTTGATATCAATCCAATATTGTCAAATTAGACTAATCTAGAAGACTAGAATGAAATCAAACAATTGATCCTGGTTGATAAAATATGAGATACTCAGATACTTTTAATTGATAATATCAAATTATTGAATTAGTCTTCAAATAATGTGACAAAAGGGTTCTGTTTCATTCATCAAGTTGATATCGATCGAGCTTGTAGAAAGAAGAGACTCAGATCCAAAACTCTAAAAACAAACCAAAAATAATCACGAGAAAACGATTTAATTTATTAAAAAAAATAAAAAAATTAACTCCTTCAGTTCAGGTCTCCAATTTTTTTCAGCACATTGAAATCTCAGGAGAACGAAAGTTTTAAGTTTTGACATCATCAGAGTTTGTTTTTTTTCCCACAAAAACCAAAACAGCTCGATTTTG
>NC_025701.1:13095397-13153390 GCF_000633955.1 Camelina sativa | reverse complement strand
CTCATCTAAGATCACCCCCACATGATCCCCCTATAAATATGCCCTTACGGTCTCATTCACTACGCTATTTATATGGCTGGCTACATTAGAAGAGGGAGGCTGAGTAGGAGGAGTCCTGGGTGACTAAAAAACCCTAGCTCTCTCTCTTTGAGTATATAATGGGCCTTTGTTATTGGATCTTTCTAAACCAGCCCATGATTTCTTTTAGTAGATTTTTTTGTTTTTTATTTTTACTTTTAAAAAGGGATAGGATAGAACTCTTTAAACTAATAAATTCTTCCGGTCTAAAGTAATATTTAGTAAAAATGACATATTTCGATAAAATTGTAAGATAATATTTTTTTTAAAAAATCCTATGTAAAATTATAGTATCATCAATATTATAAATTAATAATCAAATAAACTAATATATATATATATATATATGTAAGAAAATCTAGTGATAATGACTTTATTTTGTTTGTCTATTCTTGAATTTGCATTCTTATTGGAGCTTATCTGTAATCTTTTTAGTTGGTGTCTTCTTAAATATCATCCAAAAATTATAGAAAGTTCTAGATGCAATAATTATTTCTTTACATATAATTGGTTTTAAAGGTATCGAATATTTTCTTCAACCTCATCATTACCATGAAAGAATAGCAGTAGCAATTTCTTCTAAACTCTAAACTTCTAACATTTATCATTTTTAACTAGATAATCTAGTAAATAATTGACATTTATCCTATTACGATAGACAAGATTATAAATTAAAAAAATTCTTTAAAAATGTAAATGATAACAAAAGTATTTTATTTTGTAATAGAAATTTTTCAAATCTATGAAAATGAAATAAAACATCTGTAAATTAATAAAATTCCATGGTCTCGATCTTATTAATTTATAGAAGTTTTACTAATTAGTTAATTGTAATTATTTGGCATTTCGGATTTCTTTTTTTTTACTTGAAATTTATATTGTTTTTGAAACTACTAATAATTTGACTTGATGATAAATATACCACGTGAAACATATCCTGAAACATAGTCCACAAATTTGCGTTAGGTATCTTCGTGCGTTTTCCTTTACTTCCATTGATAGCAACTTGTAGCTTATCAGTATAGCAAGTGGGTGTAGCCATTTAAGGGTTTCACCAACCCAAGTAAGTTACAAGATTGTTTGATCAGTGTTATGCAACATCATCACCCATAGTGATTTGCCTCTAAACAATTCATAATCTACTTAGCTTACTTACAAAACGACAACTAATGTATTTCTTTTGTACACTCACCTGCGAAATCCACAATATATAATATTTTTTGTTCAATAAAATTAACCTCACTTTTTTTTTCTCAAACTAAAATGGCTTACCCTAATAAGAAAGTTTATATCCTCTTCTATAGTGTTATCTCCATTCCAAACTCTTCGATTTATCCGGGCAGTCACTAGCTAGATCCTCTCATTATATGATCATGTTCCAACAATTTTCCGTCCGATCTCATATTTGTTTACTTTTTCTCGAGCTGAACCTACCTCCTAGCTCCCACTGTGCTCTCAATATGCCAAATTGACACTTGCATCTTTAAAAGAATTTAAATGTTATCCAAAAATTAATTTATTCTTCATATCTAACAATCTTCTAAAAATTGCTCAAATGTTTAGTGTACTGGGTGTAATTACAATTTACCCCTTGGGTTTAGTTTTTAGATTTTGATTAAAAAAATAAAAAAAATACACATCAGCAAATTAAAATACACATCATTTTCAAGTTTCCACGTCACAACCCAAAAAAAAAATTTAACAGCTGAGTTATAGTATTTACAGGAAGACGAAAGGTCTCGTCGATTCATATGACGGCTGAGTTATAATGTTTTGTGGCTGAGTTATCATAAGAAATAACCTGAAAGCAAACAGTTGATTTATATTACTTAACGGCTGAGTTATAGTATTTACGGGAAAACGAAAGGTTTCGTCGATTCATATTGCGGTTGAGTTATAATATTTTGTGGCTGAGTTATCACAAGGAATAATCTGAAAGCGGAAAACGAAATGTCTCGTCGATTAATATGACGGCTGAGTTATAATACTTGATGCCTGAGTTATTGCACAAAATAAAACAAATGTATTACAATAATACTGCATCATACAAGTTTTCGCATTGTGCCCAACTTGTTTACATCGAGAGCATGCGTTTAGCCAACGCGTCCAATCCGTAGTTTTCAAGAACAAGCTCCACAAGCTTGTCCTGTGTTGTGCCTCCATCTATCTGCACAACTATACACCCTCTATCGTCGGTGTTAAATACATATTTGTGTTTCTTTACCCAATTACCGGAAACAGCTAGTACCAGAACTGAATCCATGAAAGAAAATGAAGAACAAGGTGAAGAATAAGTAGAAGAACAAGGTGAAGAAGAAGGTGAAGAAGAAGTAGAAGAACAAGGTCAAGAAGAAGGTAAAAACCATGTAAGAACAAGAGTCGAAGGAACGACGTTTCGTATCCGGAGAAGAAAGATAATGACATGGAATGCTGACATGGATGATGCGTCTGACGTGGCAAATCAGCCATCAAACAAATTATAACTCAGCCTAAATATAACTCAGCCATCAAACAAATTATAACTCAGTCACAACATGAATAACATTACAGTAATTAAAAAGTAAAAAAATGGCAGCCAAATTCAGCCGCTTCATTAACTGAAAATATGTAACTCAGCTGTATCGTTTAATAAGTCAACCGTAACGGAATAATATTCAAGTAATTAATCTTTTGCTACTAAGTCAGCCGTGAAATGGCCGAGTTGTACGATAAGTCAGCCTATCATGGCTGAGTTATAGTTTTTAACCATAACTCAGCCGTAACTACATCTCATAAGTCAGCCGTTTTTCATAACTCAGCCACCCGGAAAAAGTTAATTCAGCCGTGTCATAGTGATAACTCAGCCAAAATTTTGACAACTCAACCATCAGATGAAAACTCAACCGTAAGGACAGTTGAGTTAGAGCGCATAACTCAGCCAGATTTTAATAAGTCAGCCGTAACGCTTGGCTGAGTTATGCTCTAAGTCAGCCGTCCGCTCTTACTCAAATGTTTTTTCATAAATCAGCCGCAATGTACCCATAACTCAACCTCATTACACGTTATGGCTGAATTATTTAATACACATCAGCGATTTATGACGTGACGTCTGACGTGACAATGATATTTTTGTAATTACGTTTTTTCTGGTAACATAAAACAAGGGCACGCTGAGTATTTTGAAAATATCCGAAATATTCTAGTAATAAATTTTTTTTGTAGATTCTGGTAATATTACCTAAAATGTATCCTACTATATTAATTGAGAAGTACAAATATGAAACTGACCTTAAAATGTGTAAAAAATTACATTCAATAACCATTAGAAAAACTTGATTAAGGTTAATTAATTAAATAAATATAATTAATTAATTACAAACAAAAATTGGGGACACATAAAAGAAATTGTAGAAAATTAAAAAAAAACTTTTAGAATCAAAACTAACTCATACTTAAAAAAATTAACAGCTAAGATTTTAAAAATCTAATCGAATAAAATCTATATAACCACAAATTTTATCAAAAACTTTTCCAACACGGGTTAAAATTTTTATCAAAAATCTAATCGTAAAATATATAACAGTTCCGTTTAACGGATTAGATTGTAAAAATTAATAAATAAAAGATAAAAGATATAGATATAGTATCTTATCTACTTTTAAAAGTTATATTATTTTTTAGCCACAGTTTTTTTAGAAAAATAAAACTAAGTTGAGATTTAAAATGCTTGAAGGTGTTTATTACAGACAAGAAAGGGAAGCCACAGAAAAAAAAATCATTGTTTTTAAAGAGTTTTTTCAGAACCTTCACTGCCTATATTTAATGCCCTTTTTACATGTCATTTATATATTTTTACTTACTTCACAACTATAGCAAGAATTGTGTTTAATTGACAAAGATTTAAACAGTTTTATTCATTACAACAAATGTTTTATTGACATGTTTTCAATAAACATTTTTAAAATCTAAAAATATTAATAGAAGCAAATCGAATTTTTAGTCACAAACCATTATAAATAATATAATAACTAAATAAATGATTACAAATCTTTATCAGAAAAAGGCTCAGCCCGCGATTTTCTGCGGGTTAGTACCTAGTAATTAAATCTCCCATTCTGTATTGTTTCATATTTGTCATATAGTACTTCAACTTATTCTAGTTCTTCATATGTTTCATTATATATATATCATATATGATCTCGGATGAGTTACTATAACTCTGTATAAGCATCATTCCAGTATGTTTACATAAAATAGTTAAGTTGCGTTTGCATATATATATTCATTGATTCTATTGCTAATGTAAAATACCTATACTTATAAACTAACATATTCTATAAACCTATAAATTTAGTATGACCGACACTTTGGGTCCTTTGCGTTTGGGACCAAGCTAGGCAAATCCATATTTACAAGTTACAACTTTAAATAAATCGGCCCCTATTTCATAAGATCTGTTTTTGGTGAGTTGGCAAAATTTGCCTAGTACCATTTTGAACGAAGAATTTTCTAGTTTTGCTCAATAACATAATCTATACTAGTATTTTTATAGCAGTTTTTCTTCAAAAGTATTTTTAAAATTTTTTTACATTGAATGCTATTTAATGCTTATATTCATATCTAAACAAGTTTAGTTAACTTTCTCTATTGTCCTTATAACCAAACACAATTAAAATATTTTAAATATCCATATATAATGTTCTATAATTAATGTAGATATTTAGAAGATTTATTCTAGATTAAAAAAATTATTCTCCTATCATCTCTTTTTGATTTAAAATTTAAATGTAGTGAATCATCATATAAACCATAAAGTTAATAAAAATGTATTTTCCTGTATATATTATGATTTGAATTTTTTTAAACAAACATATATTACTCAATTGATATAAAAAGTGTGTGTTCAACATACATATATAGTAATTTTACTGTATATAGTAAATTATAAATTTTTAAGAAGTTTATAATTTATAACTGATATATCTAAACTTAATAAAAAGTTTAAATCTGTAAATATTTAAACATATTAAATTTTCAAAATTATACAAACGAGTTATACTACATGACGGGTTATATGACATTACAAGATTGAATTGATAATAGTAAAAAATAGACTATCATTAATATGATATTTCAATACGGATTAAATCCTCATTTTAATGTTTTAACAACACCAATATAAAATATGTCGAATCAAATTGATTTAATTAAGATTGTAGTAAACAAAAATTATTGTACGGTATACCACGGTTTATATATTAAATCACTAAAATTAATAAAATAATATATTAGCAAAATTAGTATTAAAATACTACATTAACAAAAAATTTTTTTAAAAAACTTACCCCGCGGTGGATCGCGGGTCATAGTCTAGTCTATACTAATATTTTTGCGACAACTTTTTGATCAAAAATATTTTTGGGAAACTTATAGAATTAAATGCACTTGCATTAAATTTGCATTTTTTTTCAAAGAAAATGTTAGTGAAATCGGGGATTTAAATCGTAAAATGATTCTAATAGAATTAATATATAAAATGAATTGAAGACCATTGATTTCACTTATCTTAAAAATCCTAAATTCAGAATCAAAGTGGGTTATTTTACTTGATATTTCTAAATTCATGCATATCCTCCTCCTACCGAATCAACCACAGAGGTTATAACAGTATTAGTTTTTTTTTAAGTTTCACCTGATGTGATATGTTGGTTACTAGTGTGCTCGCTAATCCTGATGATTTTGATTTTGTTCAATTTCTCAGGTTCCGAGCCAGCCAAGCAATAGCCAAGGAGATGGCCTTGTTAGCCTTCAATCGGGGGCTCCTAAGGCCTTGTTTATCGGAGGGATTTAAGAGAATTTAAGGGGAGTTCTAACTAAAAAGAAGAAAAAAATAAATCAGAAATGGAAAAAATGGGAAGATCTCCCCTTATATAAGAGACCGAATATATGTTTAAGAGGCGCTACGTGTCCCAATTCTATTGGTTAAAATAATAAAACAAAAGAGAAAAAAAAACATTTCCTCCTCGATTAATTTCTTTTTCGTGTGACTCTCTCTCTCTCGGTTGCGATTTCATCGACGAGACAAACGATGAATTTGGAATCAGAAGCTTGAATCAATTGGAAACGATGAATTTGATAACAGGAGTCGATTAAATCGGTAGAGAGGTTGAATCAATTGGAATCAGAAAGGTAAGTTTCTTAGTAGAATTGTTTGAATCGGAAATTGTTTTATGATTAGGGTTTTTTTATTTGGATCGGAATTGAGGGTTATTTGAAGTTTGTTGGAAAATTAGTGTTTTTGTTGTGCATGTGTTCCAAATTGATCATTTGATTTGATTCCTGACCGTAATGCTTATGTAAGTTTTTGTAATGCTTGTGTGAAGGTGGTGAGTTGTTTGATAGGATCGTCAAGAGAGGTCATTACAGTGAGAGAGAAGCTGCTAAGCTTATCAAAACTATTGTTCGGGTCGTTGAGGCTTGTCCTCTCTGTTTTCTGCAAACCAGGTTTTCATTTTTTCTTGTTCTTTGTCTAATTTTGTTCCGTGATTGTGTTGGTGATGTTCATGAGTTACTTGATGTATGTGTTTAGATTTGATTACTGCATTAGTTAAGTGACTCACTCTCTACTGTGTTGATTTATGGATGAAGCATTAGAACTTGATGTTTTAGTGATAGAACATAATGAACCGTTGCTTAAGATCCCATCTTTTTAATTCTGTGACTCTTGAGTTTGTGTGTTTGTTTTCAGTTGAATTAGTATGTTTGGTTCGTATGTTTGATTCGTATGTTTGGAGAATAAGATATTTGATCCTGTGACTGTTTATAGTTGATCTCTTTCAATTGGTGCTTTCATGATCGGATTGATCAGAATCAAAGAACTGTTTATGTTTGCGTTACAGAATATGAGAATCGGGAACCACGGGGCGTTACAGTTGGCAGGCGTTGGTGCTTGGAGGGGTTTTCAGCCCTATCATGGTAGCAGCTGGTCGGAAAAACGGGCTTTGGTCATTTGGATTGTTCGGTCTTGCTATAGGTTTGATGGGGTTGTTTGCGGTGGGATTGCCAGAGACTAGAGGGAGTGATCTATGCGACACTATGGACGAGGAAGAGTGCAAAGATCAGCGGAGCAAAAACGATAACACCGATAGGGTGATTGTTGCATGATATATGATATGTAAACTTATATATTAATGTAGAATCAAATATTAATCACGTGATTAATTATCATTTTGTTTATCTAACTTTAAGCTCAATGACACTACACCTATACGTAGGACATTTATTTTTTAGTCGTTGAACAATTTCTTTACCAAAGGATCAAATCTCATTCTACAACATATAATTGCTAACTGTATAGAAGTTTTAAATTTGTCTAAAGAATTTGTGTCTTCCTATATATATACGCAAATCCTCATTCCATTCCTAAGAAACTATCATTTATTCTCACCAAAAAAAAAAAGAAACTATCATTTATTTGTAGTTAATATCTCAAGACTCCTCTCATGATCAACAACTCCCAGATGGTTTACGATTGGTTTAGTTGTAGTATGATGTTCCATCTATATACTTTCCTACATTTACTTATGAAACAAAACGATCAATCTCTGTGCTTGCCATTTGGTTTAGAATATTTGGGCAAAATTTGGAGCAAATCAGTATTAAAATTAATCATTCTCTCCATTTATAAATTGCACTTCTGTTATAATATGTATTAATGTTTTTATTATGTTTTGTATGTTTGAAAATTAATTAAAATGCAATATTTTCTAATTTTATAAAATCTTAAATGTTTACACATTTATACCACTTCTATTCTATTTAATATTTTTAAAATTTAAAAACAATATTTTCAAAAATAAGAGACCCAAAATAAGAACCTACCAATAAAAGAAAAAATTTTATCTAAGAGATCATAGGTTCTTATATTCCAAACAGTACACAATTAATTCATAAAAAATTTAAGAACTCCCCTTATATAAACCCCCTAATAAACTTGCTCTAAGCTCTCTAAACATACCTAGAGGTTTGCTTTTTTACATCTTTGCATATATAATTTGGTCTCTCACACCATATTACGTGGTTTCTTGTTGTTAGCAATTAATAGATAGAAGAAAATCATGGATTGGTCTAACTTACTTTTTATCTCTTGTATTTTATCTCTTGTGATACCAACTCTGGTTGAATGTGAAAGGGTAAGTAACATTCTTAATAATCATTCTGATAACATTTGTAATGATCTGTGAGATGTGCGGACGATATAGAGATGTGTTCAGAGAGTGTTTGCTCTGTTTTCTGTTTACCACACAATTTTATTAAGTACACTGCTCTGATTTTTTGTTTCTTTGTACCCTTTACCACAAATTTTAGCAACTACATCTCTCCATTTAAAGCATGTAGGACCATATGTTTATGCGTATTTATTTCAATCATTCTCCTTTTTTTTTTATTCTTATTACTTTTACTGAAGATTAAAACATTTATACGTGGTCCAAGAAAGACATGTGACATTTATGTTTGGTATAAGAAAGACAGGAAAGAATAGTTTAAAAAAATTGATTTGACCATTTATATTATCAAAGTGCCACTTATCTTTTCAGTTAGTAATTATGAGAAAACTCCAGAGTTAAGCGTGCTTGAGCTGGATTAGTTTCAGGATGGTGACCTTTCGGAAAATGATTGTCGGAACTACGCGAGTGAGGACAAAACACATAGAAAAATCATGTAGTGATTTGTAGGTACGGTGAACAAGTCTTTAAAACCTTCTGGACATAGCAAACCGGCCGTCAGATTTGGATGAGCTCACGGGCCTAGTGAGAGGACGTAAGGCCCGTTAAAAAAGTGGATTTTTTTTTCGGTTTTAATGTTAAACTATATACCAAAAGAAAAAATGGTTTCAATTACAAAAGAGCTCTTAACCAAACACACTTGATGGAACAGACAAGAAATTGAGCATTTCCTACTTTAAAGTGAGTAAGAAATACAGCCAAAGTAGAAATCAAGTAATTAAAGACATTGAGATATTCGGGTGATTTAATTTGGTGGAATAGAGATGAGAGTGTAAGTGGAGGATTACGCGAGAGACCTGTGTGATTTGGTAAGATTACTAAATGAGGAACGTGAACAATAAAGTTCTTTTAACCACGAGGTGGTGGGCTAGTGGTTCTAGCATTGATGGAAGAGTCGTCCTGTTGGTCTAGACCAGGGATCGATTCTCCCTAAGCGCAAGAATTGCTCAGCTTTATCCCTTTGGCCACATGGGTATGGGCCCATTGCTTACGGCCCATTTGCATAACCGGGGGACCCTACCCATAAGATGCCCTTCCCTCAGAGAGATTAGTCTCGGACCCCTCCATAAATTTGGGGATTTACTCTCTGAGTTATATAATATATTAATTATATAAAATATATTAATTATATAAAATATCAAAATTAGAAACCCAAAAATGAGAGCGTGTTTATATAATGAAAAAAAAAATAATGAAAAAATCGAACCAATTCAAGGATTTTAGATAATGAAATGTTTTTTGTGTTTATATATATATACACAGGAGCGTGATGGAGGTACCCGTTGATGAGGGGCATTTCCTATCAATGCTTATAAAGATAACGAATGCCAAGAAGACACTAGAGCTCGGTGTTTTCACGGGTTACTCACTGCTCACGACAGCTCTTGCGTTGCCTGAGGATGGGCATGTATGTATACTATTACTATGCACAGTCGTCGTCTTCCTTAATTAATTTCCTCGAAATCAAATAAGCGAAAATAATAATCAGAGCTAACATCTATCAACTCTTTGGATATACAGGTTACTGGAATAGATATTGATAAAGATAATTACGAGATGGGTCTAGAGTTCATCAAGAAGGCAGGTGTTGATCACAAGATCACTTTCATCCAATCTGATGCTGTTCAGGCCTTAGACAAGATGTTAAACGTACGTGATCCTTTACATCATCAATCATGTTTCTTACGTACGCACTTCCCTGATTATTTGTTTTCCTTTATGTATGTATGTATGTACGTAAACCGTATGATGATGGAAACCATCAGGAGAATCCAAAACCGGAGTTTGATTTCGCATTTGTTGATGCTGATAAACTAAACTATGGCAACATGTACGATAGACTAATGAAGCTGGTGAAGGTAGGAGGAATCATAGCGTTTGATAACACACTGTGAGTGGGGTTTGTGGCAGAGGAGGAAGAAAGCGTGCCAGAGAATATGAGGGAGGAGAGAACAGCCATTATGGAATTGAACAAGCGGCTTGCTGCTGATCCTCGCATCGAGCTCTCTCAAGTCTCCATTGGCGATGGTGTCACTCTCTGCAGGCGCCTTGTATGATTAATTACGATCGAGTCATTAAAAATACTGTGACAAGACTAGATCACAGCCCATCAATCTCTATCTTTTTATCTATCGCAATATTTTCTTGTTTTCAATAAGTACTGTTTAAAACCATCTCCGGTTTGTTTATCCGGTTAAGCTCTATTTTGGTCAAGTGTTGGACCACACAACCCTTATGCAATATGCGTTAATTCCAAGAAATTAATCAGCAACTTATGAGTAATTAAAAAATATATATATATACGTACGAAAACAAAGATAATTAAGAAGAAATAGCCTCAAATTAAAGCTCAGTTCAGGTCTCCATAATTTCTCCGCATGATTTAAAATCTCGGAAGAACGAAAGTTATGATTTGATCATCATCGCTGGCAATTTCTTAATTAANAAAAAAAAAAAAAAAAAAAAAGAAGAACGATAAAAGAATCACTGCGTGTGAAAAAAATTCAATACAGAAACTAAAAGACCAAGTTTAAAACAAAACCGACTAAAACTGAGTGATTGATAGCTAGGTTACTACAATCTCATGACTATGCTATTTATATGGCTACATACACTGGAAGAGAGGGTGGCTGAGTCGTTGTGACTAAACCCTAGTTCTATCATTCCGTCATCTGGGCTTAGTTATAATGGGCATATTTGTTAATGGATTTCTCTAAATTAGCCCATGCGATTTCTTAGTATAATATAGAGTTAGACTGACAAGTGGCTCGCTTTTGATCCTCGTATCGAGCTCTCTCAATCAAGTTCTCCATCGTCACTCTCTGCCTACGACGCCTTGTATGATTCAGAAGAGACTCATCAAAATACTAAATGTTCTCACCAGTTTGTTTTGGCTTTGTGATTTTTTTAAGGAGTACATATTTTGTAACTCTTCTTCGAGTTTTACTTATGTCATTGTCCCTATAGAGAGATACTGAGATTCAAGATTTTGATCATGCTATGAGAAAATTAAAGTATAGACGTGAGACTATTTTATTAGTCATGTGAGCTCAGATGATGAAATTTCAAGACCTCGAAGGCTAGAATAAAACCTCAATCATATGCTTTTTACTGTTTCCATGCTTTGGTTTTTTTTTTCCACAGTTTTCACATTTCTTCGTGGAAGTCGGCTGGCTGGTAAAACACAAACATTATAGATCCTCCAATATTGCCTTTTTTTTCTCTATTCAACAGTGCTATACAGCTATTGACGCTCCACAGCCGTTGAATCACTGTGATAATGGCCAGTACCCAATCATCTATATCTGCTATTTTTCACCTAACAAAAGCAATATTGATACTCTTTATTTGTTCTTTTAAGTAATGTCTTAAAAGAGTACAAAATGAACTATTCTTCTGTTTTTATAATTAAGTAATTTGGTGAAATAATAATGATGTACAATTTGGAGCAAACGATTCTCTTTGATTAGAAAAAGTTTGATTCTCGTTCATTATTAACTAAGTGCCTTTTTCCGTGAAAAAATACTTTGTTTTTATAAGAAAATATATAGTTGATGAGTTTGAATGGGAGATACATAAATAATAAACCTAAGCCAATGAAAGCATTATAACTCTCGACCGGCAATAAAAAATAACAGTAGCTAGTGTGCGATGATAAAGATCATCAAGATAAATTAGCTGGCGATATATAAGAGATGACAATAGGTGTTGTCTAAAATGTTTTGTATGATTACTGATATTGTAGCAGCTTGAATAGTAAGCTGGAATTAAAAAATCGAATATATAGATCACACAAAAACGTTTTAAATTAAAGTATAATATACTTAAAAAATAAAATACACCAAAGATGCAAAAAGATAAATGAAAATAGTTCCAAAGATATATGCTTATTCGATATACAGTAGTCGAACTGTTGATAATTACTAGGCCACTAACTTTAATGATTGTCTAAAGAGTAAAAGAGACATATATAAGATGGTGGTCATATACTCATGTGCGTTAAAAAGCATTTCTTAAGGCATCTCGAGAGAGGCAGAGAGCTATGGAGGAGAAGCTGCTTCCGCCCAAAGGGATTCTCAAGAGCGAGGCTCTCAAAAAGGTCTTTTAATCACTTTCTATATATTTTTCTCCCTACTTGTTTTCTTTTTTGTTCGGATCCCACCCACAGTCTTGTTTGATCTGCACAATTAAAGTTTACTTAGTTTGTCCGATGAGATGAAGCTTTATTATCGTTTAACGATTAATATTTTCCGTGAATGCTAAATCCGTACCAATACATATATTCTATTTATACGGTTGTGGTTGTGAATCAAAACTTGTGATTATGTACGTGAGACAGTATATATTTGAAACGACGGCTTATCCAAGAGAGCATGAACAACTCAAGAAATTACGAGAAGCTACGGTCCACAAGTATGGCAATTTGTAAGTCTGGCTGCAACCTCTATAATCATAAGTTGACTTGAGCTGATATTTTGCAAGAGTTTATACGATCATACTCTTAAACTTTCTAACAATAATTGCAAGTTTTACAACCTTAAATCCTAAATATGTGTATGTACCTTGTATCCCACTCGCATAAATAAATTGATTTTGTTTCTTCTTATGAACTTTTAAAAAATTAACATTTATAAATTTTGACTAGACTTACTAGCTTAGTGGTTGGTGCTCGAGTTGTTGTGCCCCAAACCGCAGTTTCATTGCTAAGACTGATAGAATATTATATTAATCGAATCATTTATTAGGATTATACTAATAATTAATGAAAAAAATGATTTTTGTTTGTATGCATAGAAGCGAGATGGAGGTACCGGTTGACGAAGGGCATTTCCTATCGATGCTTCTAAAGATAATGAATGCCAAAAAGACGATAGAGCTTGGTGTTTTCACGGGTTATTCGTTGCTCACAACGGCTCTTGCATTGCCTCATGATGGACATGTATGTACCCAACAGTACTCCTTGATTTACTCAAAATCAAATAAGCAAAAATGATAGGAGCTAGCTAGCTAACATCTATGACTCTCACAGATTACTGCAATAGACATCGACAAAGAAGCTTACGAGGTGGGTCTAGAGTTCATCAAGAACGCAGGTGTTGATCACAAGATCAATTTCATCCAATCGGATGTTCTTCAGGCTTTAGACAAGTTGTTGACCGTACGTAATCCATTATTATTAGCAGTCATTTTTTATTTTTTTATTATATATCACCCATTTTTTTTCTTCTCTTTTGGCATATTCTCTTAATCTGATGACATTGGTTTATGCATGATGATGGGGCATAGGAGAATCCAAAACCGGAGTTTGATTTCGCATTTATTGACGCTGATAAACCAAACTATCCCAACATGCACGAGAGACTAATGAAGCTAGTGAAGGTAGGAGGAATCATAGCGTTTGATAACACACTGTGGTTTGGGTTTGTGGCAGAGGAGAAAGAAGAAAGCGTGCCAGAGCATATGAGGGAGAACAGAACAGCCATTATGGAATTGAACAAGCGGCTTGCTGCTGATCCTCGCATCGAGCTCTCTCAAGTCTCTATTGGTGATGGTGTCACTCTCTGTAGACGCCTTGCATGATTGATTATGAGACTCATCAAAATACCAACTGTTCTTAGTTTGTGAATCGTCCAGTGATTCTTGTGATGTGATTTGATCAGTACCTTACGTTGCAGACTTGCAGTTTTTATATATATGAGTGCATGCATTTATTTAAATCACATATATATATCTCAGAAAACCCAATATGCAAACAAAGAGCGGAGTAACAAACATATAAGGAATTAGAGGTACACAAACAAATAAGGTGGTGATGGTACTTCGTACACAATCTAAGTAGGAATACGTACTAATTCCTTATTTGTTTGTTACTCGACGTACTACGCTCTTTGTGTGATTATTAAATCCATATATACTACTGTATGCAAATATATATTTACTTACACACAGTAACATAAGTTATAATTGAATTCGTACGTATTCCTGCTTTAATTTGCATATAGCGTAGGCTTTTTTGTTTCACATAATCATATTGTCTGTTTTAACAATGTAATATTTTACATTTCCACGTCGAAATTGGTTTACAAACACTAAACTTCTATACTCCATTATTGCTATGAATATATTGTTCTCTTCAACAGTATCATTGACCACACCACGTTGGGTCACAATCCTCATCTTGTCTACCTATAAAATATGTTATCCTCGTGGTTGAAACTGACCACCAAATTAAACATGTTCCTTTTTTTTTCTAGATTTGCTAGTTTTCTCCTAACAAAAGGAAAAAGAATGCTATTTTTATTATTATTTATTTATTACTATTAGTAAGATACTGTATGTCTTAAGAGAAAGAGATGCATTGTATACTTTTCTTTAACCTCCTAGATCTCGTATGGTAAAATGTAGAACAACTTAAATTAATTTTTGTAGTGTGGGCACGTTGATAAATGATATATTAGTTTTGACGTTGATTTTTCGAATCGAGATCGTTAAACTGTCGCAATGTATACGGAAAACAAAGAAGAAAAAGACAAAGAGACAAGTTTTGGATTTCATTAATCAAATCATATCAACTGAATACCACCAAGATTTTATTTTTACTAACTAGAAAAGAAAATCTCACAACCCTATATAATTTCTAAAAATTAATATACAATATTATTAAAAATACTGGGTATGGAGTCCACGCGATATCGCGGAGGATCTCATTTTAGTAAAATATTCGTTACAAATTTTCTTTATTTAAATTTATTTATTAAACTATTGGGATTTCTAAACAATTTAATAAAAATTTCAAAAACATACAAATTTTTGAAACATTTTATATATCTTTATTGAAAAATATTCTTTAAAAATAATCTTACCTTCACATATGATTAAATATATAATTAACGATGCTACACACATCAAATTAAACAAATTTTTACGATTAACTTCCATGAGATTACATTGCAGTTGTGTTATTTCGTTCGCTTTTATTCGTCATAACATTTCGTACACATCTTTTCAATGTAACATTTTATCTGTGTATTTTCATCGTAATTTTTCGTAAAATATTTTTTAATTTCTAAAAAATGAATAAATACAATATGCAGTCGTGTCTTCTCTTCTTAAACTTACAGTCATATTTTTATATATTTTATGAACCGTTACAACTTGTTCTCTTGTTGTCAAATATGATATGATATGTAAATGATTATATTTTTAATTTTTTAAAATGATAAACTAAAAATATTAAAAATATTAATTGAAGACCATTCTTAAAATGACATAATAATTTGTTTAAATTCATTTCAATTAATTATTTTAATATTTTTAGAATAACTCAAACATACTTCTATCTCCAAAATCAATTTTTACTTCATACAAAATGAATAAAAATATTACTATTCACTCAATCAGTAAGAAAATTACCAATCCTCTCAAATTTGAATATAACAAAACAGAAAATTATAACATATTTTATTTATTTGAATCAAAACTCAGTTATATATTCATATAAAAAAAGAATACATCTATTTTCATAAAGGCAGTATTGTATACAAACAACTATCGTTTCATAGATGAAACATATTTTTATGTAAAACAACTTATAGTCATTAAATATTTTGGCAATTATAATAGATTATATATATATATATATAAATATATGGTTAATCTAATATTGAATGTACTTACTACTTATTTTTTTCCGCGTAAGATGTTGGTTAATTATTCCGAGTCACACATAAATAAATAATATAATAAATATTAGAGGGGAACAATAATAGTTATAATCTTTAACAATAATATTTAGGTGTATGATGTAGCATCACAATGTGCGCGTCTAAGGAAGATGGTCGGCCAAGGACGGCCAGGTTCATTGCTTCCACATGCTCCTATTTCTTTTTGGTAGTCAAAATCCAAACCTTTTCAAACTTTTATAATATTTCATATTCAGTATCTTTTGTTGTTAAGATTTCAATTTGAGTGTATTATGACTAGAACTAAATATACAAATTCTCAAAGTTGTAGATAAGTCTTTGTCGTCAAGATAGTTTATTGGACAATCATCTCAACCATCAATCTTTCTGTTGATCACCAGTTTTCCATCTCCCAATAAACTGAATATTCCCAACAGTAGAAAATATAATAGAACAAACTGTGATATTTTATTTTTATTTTTACCTTGATATTTCATAATCAGATATTTTTTTTTAAATAGAAATATAGAAATCCATTTTGTTTTCTATAATACAATTAGTTTTCTAATCAAAAAGCATGGAGTAGACAAATATATACTTGTGACAAAAAAATAAGCAAACATATACGAGCCAAGATGCTCTTATTTTCTGAAAAACCAACTTGAACCACAATTTTTAACAGCTAAAAACAAAATTTTTGTTTTGGATTCATACCAATAGAATGATAACCTTTGATAAATAGATGGTTGTATACTTAGGGACTGAATATAATTAAATATTACAACGATCAACAAAATATATCAAACTGAAATAATTTTTTCACAGTGATGAGACATCATTTCCAACAAATTCTCTTTTAACTAATGCAAATATAAAGAAAATTTGAATACAATGATGAGAAGTTATTTATATATAGATTTCTAAAGATGTGAACAGACACTACTGTTTGTAAAAGACACAACTCTATATTCAATAGACACAACTTTTTAGAGAGACGCAACTGTAAAAATTTACTGTCCAAAATATAAAATAAAGAAAATTTNAATAAATATTAGAGGGGAACAATAATAGTTATAATCTTTAACAATAATATTTAGGTGTATGATGTAGCATCACAATGTGCGCGTCTAAGGAAGATGGTCGGCCAAGGACGGCCAGGTTCATTGCTTCCACATGCTCCTATTTCTTTTTGGTAGTCAAAATCCAAACCTTTTCAAACTTTTATAATATTTCATATTCAGTATCTTTTGTTGTTAAGATTTCAATTTGAGTGTATTATGACTAGAACTAAATATACAAATTCTCAAAGTTGTAGATAAGTCTTTGTCGTCAAGATAGTTTATTGGACAATCATCTCAACCATCAATCTTTCTGTTGATCACCAGTTTTCCATCTCCCAATAAACTGAATATTCCCAACAGTAGAAAATATAATAGAACAAACTGTGATCTTTTATTTTTATTTTTACCTTGATATTTCATAATCAGATATTTTTTTTTAAATAGAAATATAGAAATCCATTTTGTTTTCTATAATACAATTAGTTTTCTAATCAAAAAGCATGGAGTAGACAAATATATACTTGTGACAAAAAAATAAGCAAACATATACGAGCCAAGATGCTCTTATTTTCTGAAAAACCAACTTGAACCACAATTTTTAACAGCTAAAAACAAAATTTTTGTTTTGGATTCATACCAATAGAATGATAACCTTTGATAAATAGATGGTTGTATACTTAGGGACTGAATATAATTAAATATTACAACGATCAACAAAATATATCAAACTGAAATAATTTTTTCACAGTGATGAGACATCATTTCCAACAAATTCTCTTTTAACTAATGCAAATATAAAGAAAATTTGAATACAATGATGAGAAGTTATTTATATATAGATTTCTAAAGATGTGAACAGACACTACTGTTTGTAAAAGACACAACTCTATATTCAATAGACACAACTTTTTAGAGAGACGCAACTGTAAAAATTTACTGTCCAAAATATAAAATAAAGAAAATTTGAATACAATGATGAGAAGTCACTTATATATAAATTTATAAAAAAGTGAACATTTGAATAGATACAACTGTTTGTAAGAGACACAACTCTTCATTTAAGACGTAACTTTTTAAAGAGATACAACCATTAAATTTTTCTGTCAAAAAAATATATTTTTTACAAAAAGATACGACAAATATATAGATTTCTAATGATGTGAACAGACACAAACTGTTTGTAAAAGACACAACTCTATATTCAACAGACACAATTTTTTAGAGAGATGCAACTGTAAAAAGTTACTGTCGAAAATATAAAATAAAGAAAATTTGAATACAATGATGAGAAGTCACTTATATATAAATTTATAAAGATGTGAACATTTGAATAGACACAACTGTTTGTAAGAGACACAATTCTACATTTAACAGACGCAACTTTTTAAGAGATGCAACCGTTGAATTTTTCTTTAAAAAAAATATATATATTTTTTATGAAAAGGTACGACGAAAAATCGCAACTGTTGGCATTTTTCAGATTGTTATTATTATATAGATTAATATAAAATAAAAAAAAAAAAATATTTTGTTACATCAGTATCAGTTCTTGACTTCTTTCCAACGAGGGAAAAAAATCCAAATATTTGTTATTTTGTTGTAGCCTAGGCTAATTCGTTTAATTGTCGACGATGAAGATTGAAGAACCTCCAAATCAATTTTTAAATGATCAGAAAATGATCTATAATTTTGTAAAACCATATAATTCTGCAACATCCTGAGCATGTTCACCTACTATATATATTTCCATTTTTGTTTCCAGCCAATGATGTCATGCAACGTATAGGGAATCCATTTTATCTTTGTATACCAAAGAAAGAGATACTAGTTAGTTAGGCTTCAAGATCTGAATATAAAAATCATATATCATATATCAGCAAACCCAAAATACAAACGAATAAATCACACAAAGAGTGCAATAGAGTAACAAACAAATAAGGAATCAGAGGTACACAAACTCAGAGAAGCCAATACCACCACAGCTCTCTCTAACCCTATACACCCAAACACACTAACTTCCGATTTCCGAAAAAAGGAGAGACGAAAATGTTAGCCAAAATGTCACATCTCTCTCTCTCTCTCTCTTCCTCGGCTTTTCTTCTCCTTCCTCTAACCCCCACTTTAACACCAAATCTATGTCACAAACTCTCACTCTCTCTTTTCTTATCTTTTTTACTAGGTTATAGGGTTGAGGATGGGAATATCAGCATGCTAAGTTATATATGATAATACAACCAATCACATGAGGTAAAAAGAAAAAAAAACAAAGTAAAAGCATAATATATAAGGTTAAAACAGCTTAATAACAAGAGCCTAGTAGGACATTCTTTTACTTGTTATTATCTGGATTCTCCCCTCACTGAGTACTTTTCGTTAACCCTCCACTTCGTCCAGCAGCTCTGTGCAAATCCAAAACATCAAACTTTGTTTGAATACCATATTATGAACTAAAACTCTGGGAATTATATAGCTAGAGATAGATATAATTTATTACCTTCCAGCAAGAATCTGCGCAGTGTTGGATGGGGTCTTAATATTGGAAAACCTTTTGGCTCTGATGTCCTGATCTTTCTCCACACGCATTGCAGCTACTTCTTTCTCCATCGCAGATACTTCCCTTCTCATCTTCTTCGCTTCAACCTCCATTGCCTTTGTTAATGTTTCCACCTTCTTTGCTAGCATCTACAAAAAACCTCAAATCATCATTACTTCATCCGTTTACAACAAGCAAGTTTTTCTTTAAACAGATTGTTATGGCATAAAGACATAGAATTGTTACCTCGATAGCATCATCTTTGTCTTTGAGGCTTTGATCCTTTTCATGAGAAGCTTTCCTCAAAGAGACAACTTCTTTCTGTAGTAAATCATACAAGACACCTGGGACACTGTCCTCAGTTGCTGCTGCTGCAGGCTCTTCACTTTGTGGCTTCTCCTCTGAATTTTCTTTCCACCCATTACCTGACTCTGCTTCCTTAGAGTTAGAGTCATCAGTAGCCTTGTTGAAGGAATAATTCCCAGGTCCGTTTACAAGTGCTTTGCCCCTATCCAAGGATCTTGTGCCTCCATCAAACGACTTAGATGTTCCTTTAGCATTCTTTAACACCGAAGTTGAATTAATAGACAAGGAATGCCTCATCTGAGAAGATGGAGTTTTCTTTAATAAAGCACCGTTTGATGGAAACTTTTGTAAGTTTTCAGCTCCACCAAGCGACTGCCTACGAGAAGGTCCATTACTCATGCTTCTTGCCTCCGGTGTGTTCCTGGTGCTGATGCTTGAAGTTCCTCGAAGTGTCTCCTCAAGCACTCTAAGCCTCAGTTGAAACTTTTCCTGGTAATTGCAAAAACAACACTTTTACTTCCTTGTTCTGTGAAAAACCCTGAGAGAAGCTAGCTAATGTATAAGATCGATTACTTTTAACTGTGCTTCAGACTTAGCAGCTCGATCTGTTATGGCAAGCTTATCACGAAGTTGCTGCATTTCTCCCTGCAAAAAGTTAAGAATCTAGAAATGAGAATGTAGATATGGATGGGCATTGCTCACTGTAAATAATTTTGCATCCTAAGATTCTAAGAGAGGGGCCATCATATAAAAAGTAAACCTGTAGAAACCTTCGTTCTTCAAGCCATTGCTTCACAGGCATCACTTTATCATTACCATCTTTCCACTCATTTGCTACCACCGTGGCAACTCTGTTTGCTGTGACCTTCGCACGTGCAAGCTCCCGGTCAAGAGTTTTCCGTTCTTCCTGAAAGACACAGCAAGAATAATTCCTTCATCAGTATTCATTGGGCAAACGTTGTGACAAGAAACTAGAGACTCTATGACTCTTGTGTGAAGTGTGTTTAGTTACATTCATCTCTTGAAACTTCCTCTGGTAATCCCTCACGGCATTTGCAGCAGCACCACCTGCAAGAACAGCCTCTTCCAGTTCTCGTACTGTCTGAGTAAGCTTTTCCACTTCAGCTACCTTCTGCCTGTGCATTCTGTCTAGAATTTTGTTTTCTTCCTAAACCATAAAACAAATTTAATCAGATTGTTGGCAACGGCATGTTATGGCATATACATAGATTAAGATGGTAACTACAGAACCTGACAGATTTCTATTTGTTTCATTAACTCCTGGTTTTTATTTTGAAGATCATCAACCATAGCGGCTTTTGCCATGGCAGCTTCAACGGTCCTCTCAGCTTCAAGTAAGGCAGCTTCCTTTGACTTAGTCAGACGGTCCAAAGCCCTGTTATCTTCTTGAAGCTTTCCAATCTATACAGATATACAATGACCTCAGAAGTATTCAATATTCCATATGAATGTAGACACTAGACAGCAAGCAACTAGACTTAAAAACGGCAATGCAAATACCTCTGATCGTGCAAGCTTAAGCTCAGCTTCTAACGGAGCAAGGATGGCTTCAATTGGAGGCATGTCATCATCTTTTTGAGCAGCATGGACCCTTCTTAAGGTAGCTTCAGCAGCAAACTGAGCAGCCATTGATGCTTTCTTTTCCTCATTGATTTTCTTGATTTCTAGATTCTGCAACACAATTGACATCAAATGTCTTTATTATTAGCATAAGAACTGAAAGGTGAACATAAAAAATCGAACCAAGAAAGGATCATTGAGCAATACTTTGCTTTGGAGAATGGATTCAGTCAACTTGAGCTTCTCATCCAATTTAGTAAGCTCCTCAGTAAGCTAATATTACAAACAAACAAACAAAAACATAATAGGGGAAAGTCAATCCACAAGAAGCATGTAAACTCACTTGCAACTACATTAGACCTAAAAAAGTCATGTGTACAAATTAAAACTTAAAAAGTCAAGATCAAGCACATGGTGTAATAATCGATCAAAACTAACCACATTACCCTAATACCACATTGCGATAAATGCACCTGAACCCATATACAAATAATTTCTTCAACTAACAAGGAAACTTATATAAACTTGTGGTCAAATAAATCTGACCACAAAACTCACAGATGTGGATTGAACCAAAAAAAGAGAGATTAAATAATCTTCCCTGAAGAATTTGCTAAAATGAGTGAAAATTTATCAACCCATTATTAATTGGTTGAACCAAAATGGAGTGAATTTACCAAATCATCGATACATGATTGATTAAACTTCCCTTAACAATTTGCTAAAATGTGAAAAATAATCTTCAGACAAGAAAAAGAAAAATATTTCAGACACAAAACCTCTTCAACAGCTTTCTCTCTTTGTCTCTCAGACAACCTAAGAGCTTTGATCTCAGCGTGTGCTTCTCCTAACTCCCGATCCTTATCTGTTTCATCCCAAATAGATTGTTTTTAAGAAATCGAATCGACACAAAATACAACTAAAAAAATCAAAGTAGATCGAGCAGCATTATCGAACCTCTAACATCATTCTCTAGTCGATTAAGCTCCACTTTAACTGGATCCGAGCCATGAAGCAAAGTAATAAACTCATTATCAGCCGCAGCGTCGAAGCTCGGCCTAATTGGTCTCCGCTTCGACGAGCTGCTTTTACCTCCGCCGCCTCCGCTGCTCTCTTTGTAAGACGCCGACACCGTCAGTGACGGATACGTCGCATTCGAAACCGGAGGTTGTGTAGAATGATGCTCATTAACCGTCGCCGATACATCTCCGTCACCGGAAACATCCGACATCTCTCAGATCTGATGCTTTTTAGATAACCACACGAACACTTTGCAAATCCCAAATGCGATTTGAGATTGTTTGAGAAAGAACTCTCAAGTGAGAGAGAGAGAGAGAGATTATATAAATGCTGTTACAGTTGTTTTCTCTCTCTCTCTCTCTCTCGGTCTAATAGATTTGACAAGACAGCGAGAGAGAGGGATGACGCAAGATTTGTAATTAATTAAACCATGATCTCCTTCTTTAAACACTTAAACATGTTACCTTTTCTGATTAGTCAATTAACTAATTTAGTAGTAGTCACTAATCAGATTAGAGAATTTATTAGTATTAGTTTAGTCCTATGTTTTCTACTATTTTTCTTTTAGTATCTTACAGTATATTGTGTTGCCTGATCTATTGTTAGCATTATTAACTATATAAATAAATAAGTTAATTCTTATTGTGTAAACTGTATTATAAAAAAAATTCATACAAAGTAATATTAAAAATAAATCTGAGTTTTTGTGTAGCAGAAAATTAGTTGATTTTATTTTTTGACTATTTATGAAGTATTTGCTGTCAATCACTTTGTATTTGTACATTCTCTTTGGAGAAAATAATTCATATATAGCCATAATTGGTTATTATGGATAAAATATGTGAATTTTGTTTACTATTTATTAAGTATTTGATGTCAATCACTTTGTCTTTGTACATTCTCTTTGGAGAAAATAATTCATATATAGCCATATAGGCAAATTTTGTATTCCTAATATGGTTAGATACTAGTATGTGTTTAACTTTTGATAATTCATAATTGATTATTATGGATAAAATATGTTGACTTGGTCCAAAATGTTCAATTGTCTGATTATTAGTAAGAGAAAAAGGTATAATTAGTAATTAGTGAAGAAGATTAGGATTTAGATGCTTTGCGCATGAAAAGAGGGAAAATGTTCGATGTCCCAAATATCTGTTGTGTGCCTTTTTCTCTTTTCGAGGGATAATGCTTCTTCTCTTTTTTCTCAAGTAAGGTTGGTTTGGTTCTAACTTCTAAACCCTTTTTCTAAAAAAATTAATGGACATCGATAAGAAAAGTATATGAATTTTAACACCTAAACCTACTCTTATTTTAGAATCCTATTCGTAAAAGATCACTTCAGATTAATACTCCATTAGCCTTAAGTTTGGAATCAAGAGCTATATACTGTATATGATTATTTTCATAAATATATTAGAATTAGAAAACATGTTTACATTTGTGACATTGAAACATTAAATCATTAAGTAGAATTTAGTGTTTTAAACATTGTTTTAAGTTCATTAACAAAAGAAATTGCTTAAGTGATATTAGTATAGTTGTGAAATGCAAGTTATATATGTGAATAGTTCAAATTGCAGATTAAATACAAGCAAGATGGAGTAGTTATTTTATTAAATCAAGATGGTTTTCTAGTTAAATATATAAAAACAGGATAATGTCTGAAACTTTTTCTTCGATTTTGCAGAAAAAAAATTAAAAAAGAAAAATATACTTTTGTCCTTTTTCCCAGATAGAAGAAGTACACATTAAGCAGCTTATACAATTTGATATTCCTCAGTCGGAAAATCTGAAATCTTACTTAACCGATCATTTTATTAAAATTAGTTGTTCCGTACTCTCTCTCTCTCTCACATGCTTGGCATTACAACGAGAGACCTGTCGATAAACTGTAGATCTATTAATATGATATATGGGTTTTACAATTCAAAGTAACGGACATAACGATCAGACTAAACTCAATTGATATTTTCCTAAACTATTGCTAGCTATATAGAGTTATACGCGAGAAGGCTTGTTTTGTTTTCAAGTATCATCGCAATTTTGTGTACACATCAAAATGTAATTGCGACACCATATACACATATTTAAAATTAAAAAAAAGGAATACTTAAAGCATCGTTACATATACATAACCAAACGTGTGGTTTTTTATGGCGTGTAGTAGCTAAAATAACTAGCCGCACTGCACCGAACACATTATGACTCATGCAAAATACTGACATGTAGACTACTTTAGTACCATATGTTTTGGAACGCTAAACTCGAGAGAGGTACTTTCTCATGAATACAACATTTTGGGCATCATTTAATTAGATAGGGAGAGAATGAGATGAACGATCGATTACTCAAAATGAGAACTATTCTCTTACGTTTTAGAGACAGAAAATATTAGAACACACTGAACTCAGTATATTTTATGTGCATGTCTTTTTATCTCACCTTGTTATTGTTTCATAATAGTCCGTAGTCGTTATAGTGTGATGGGTACGATTGTTAAATGGATGGCATGCATAATATAGTGGTGGATTCGAATGTAATTATGACCCCGTGCATAAGATAATCTTTTGTACCGCCGGCCACGTACTTAGTTTTTGTATACCGCAGATTCGTTACTGTTTCTTGTAACCATTATTTTTTAGGTACGCTAACTATTTGTTAGATAGTAGTTAACAGATAAAAGCGGTCCATATTTTACCGCAACGTCGTCACTCGTCACCAAATGATTTGAAAGGAAAGAATAAAATAAAGATGAAAAAGGGGAAAAAGGGGGAAGCAAAGGGAAGAAAGCTGCGTGCACCCATGTGCCACTTCTTTGCTATGCCTTGAAGAATCAAACAATGAGTGGAGGCAGTCTTGTGAGACTTTGATCCTAATACCACTCCTCAATATATGCCCATCCATCCTATCATTATTTCACAACGCATATTATATATTTACTTTTGGTATATACTTCTTAACTTTTGTTTTCAATAGGTTTGTAACGTAATTTATAGGTTCCATTCTAATACCACTGTGATTAAAATTTATTTTCTCTGCATATGCATATGTAAGAATTCCCATTTTTCTTTTTCAAAAAAAAAAAAAAAGAATTCCCATTTTTATAAAAATATACTAGGATTTATTAATCTGGACAATTTGTTTTTGTATTTAGTGATATTTTTTATCATCAAGTTTTTTTTTTATATTTATTTATTGTAAGATATATGTTTTTAAAAAAATTACAGGTTTTGGTTATTTGTTTCTTGTATTTGTAAATTAATTGTTATTACAGATGTGTAAATTTGATTATTTTGAAATCAGTAGTTGTAAATATAGGCCTTGAATGTTTATAGTTTTTGGTTTTTGTTTTTGAGAATCTCCTTTTTCATCCATTTAAGATTTTGTAAAAATGGTTTTCCTAAAATCTAGGAAATCTGATTTTAAGAAGATTTTAACAATTTTTTTTTTCACAAGATTTTAACAATTTTCATTAATAACCTAAAAACCATCTTAGGTGAGTTTTTCACCTTTCCTATATAAATTTTTTTATTTATATATTATTTCTTTTATTTTGTTAAAATCTAAAAACCAATAACTAAAATCCAAAATTCAAAAACCAAAAACTGTAATCTAAAAACTATTTAAAAACTAATAACCATTCATGGTCATAAATCATAATCTACATAATACAGTTTATATGAATACTAGATTAGGCCCGCGTATTAACGCAGATATAAAAAAAATATTTAAAATTTTATTCAAAATATTAATTTTTTTTCATTTGATTTTTTTAACTCGATTTAGAGTTCACACACTCCATCTTGCAATACAATTTTTTGTATTTTACATGATAATAAAACTAGATTTTAATTCTATGCACTCAATCCCAATGAGTAACATTTATAATTTTCATATCAAGAAAAATGTGCATTATAACAAATTTATATCTTACTTAATAATTTTTTTAAAAAACTAAAAATTAATAAAACATAATTCTCAAAAAAAAACTGAAAACTGATTTTATCTCATATTTTAAAAAGTAATAATATCTTAAATATATTTATTTCATATTTTGTAATCTCATATGTAATAGTTTTACTACTTGTCCAACTAATTTTAAATAAATCTATACTAACATAAACATAAATTAATCAAAAATTCAAAAACGTTATCATGAGAAAATTATTTGTTTATGTAAAGGTGAATATGTACAATCCTTTTTATTTTAGGATTAATAATTGACAGTATAATTTCTTTAATTATGGTATTATAGTAATTAATTGTAAAATTTTCTTAATTCTTTTTCTTATAGAATTAGTAATTTAAAATTAGAATTAATATTATTTTTATATACATATGTGAACTATCTTTTTATATTTATTAAATTTTTTAAATTTTTAATTTTTTATAATTTACAAATAAGTTAAAACAAAGCTTTTGTATAACACATTACGAAATCTTTAATTGCTAAAATTGACACGTGTTGCGATCACATTAATTACTAATGACACGTGTTGCGATCACATTAATTACTAACCTTGAAAACCAATGTTTATTTAACTATCAAATCATTCACCGATTGAAAAACTTAAAAAAATTATTTTTCTTATATTATGTCAATCACTAATTTTAACACATTAAACCTTTTTATACTTTAATCACTTTTCTGTATAAATTTTTATTTTTACTATATGGTTATAATAAATAATAATTGTAATTAAATTTCAAATATTTTCCTTATTAATTGCACATATTTTCCTTATTAATCGCACATATTTTTCTATTGAAATTAGTAATTTAATAGATAACTTTCCTATTAGAATTAGTGATATAATATATTACTTTTGGTTTTATATACTTTCAAAAATATTAATTGTAATCTTTTTATTTTTAGGATTTTTTGATTTTCTTATAATTATTAAATAAATTTTCTTTTTACACATATCAAAATATTATCGATATAATTGACACGTGTCGCGATTATATGAATTACTAACTTTGAAAACTTTCAAATGTTTATATAATAAGATTGTTTTATATGAATTTCATAAATTGTATTATACAACTGTTTTCTTTTGTAGATTTTTATCTACAAATATAATCTGTCCTAAGCGTATGTTAATTTTGTCATCACAAAAACGAGTCACGTAAACAAAAGAAAGAAATGATTAGATCAGACTACAAGTCAATTTCTCAGTTCGTTTCTATTAGTCAACTGATATCTAAAAATTGCTCCTGTCACATGTTCTTCTTTTTATTCAATTGAGCATTGCACCATCCCGGTTTAGATGCTTACTCATACTTACTAATCCCGATTTAGAACTCATGCTTTACTTAAATAGTGAAATCAATAATCCGGTTACGTGAATCTTTACTCTTAATCCCGGTTTAGCAGCTCACTGTACTTAAATGTTAAATCAATTATTGGGTTAGGTTAATAAAAGTTAAAAACTAATCCGCCGTCGAATCAATGAGACTCTCCGTCACCGTCCGAGCCACTAAGCCGTCGTTTCTCAACACTTGTATCCGATTGTCCTCCTCCACCGCGTCGTCGTTGTCGCCGGCAGTCTCTTTGAATCCGGTACACCTCTCTCGCTAACCCTTCATGTATATACGACTTTTATATATCTATTGGAATCATTATAAGTGTTTTTCTCAACACTTGTGGTTCGTTACCGTAGAGTGGACGATTACAGCAAACTCTCGCGGGATCTGTGGAGGTGAAAGGGAAAACTCTGCATTCCGGTAAGATTTCGACGGTTAAGCTAATCCCGGAGATCGCCGGAGCTGGTAGATACTTCGAGTTTCGATCCAGAGTCATCATCCCTGCGTCGATTGAATTTGCTCAGGAGTCGCCTCTTTGCACTACGCTGTTGAAAGATGAGCTCAAAATCCGAACAGTTGAGCATTTGTTATCAGCTCTTGAGGCCAAGGGAGTTGATAATTGCAGGATTCAAATCGAAAGCCAAAGTTCAGATGATCAAGAAGTCGAGGTTTGTTACCTGAATACATTTTGAGTAAATCATAGGTTGAATCAATGTCTCCTGTTACTGCTTTGATTGGATTTGTATGCTATAGATTGGTTTAGAGACTTGGTCCATAGGATGAGATGAGTGTAGTAGGGAACACTAACCAAGTGAACAGGTCCCTATTTTTGATGGATCAGCTAAAGAGTGGGTCGATGCGATAGAAGGAGTTGGCATAAACGTGGCTCAAAACCATGTTGGTGAAACTGTGGAGAAGATGGTAGCACATGTGAACAAGCCTGTGTACGTTTACAAGAACGATTCTTTTGTTACTGCATTTCCTGCTCTTGAGACTCGGATCACTTGTGGTATCGACTTCCCACAGGTTCGGTCTAATGGCATTTTTAAGGAACACAGGAGAACAAAAACTTCTTTTTTCTGCTTGTGCTTAGACTGTTATTGACTCGGTCTGTTGTGTATGATGATGAACTTTATAGGTGCCTGCTATAGGCTGCCAATGGTTTTCTTGGAGACCTATCCATGAGTCTTCCTTTGCAAAGGATATCGCACCATCAAGAACCTTCTGTGTTTATGAAGAGGTAGGTTAGTTCCATTGTTGTTGCTTAGGAGCTTTAGAATCAGTAAACTGCTTTTCCTTCTTCAACCATCTGTGTCTGAGGGTTTTGTATGTAGGTGGAGCGCATGCGTGAAGCAGGGCTCATTAAAGGAGGTTCTCTGGATACCGCCATCGTTTGTAGGTAAATAAGCTTGCATTTTGAATGGCCAAAGGGACATAATATTCAACTGAAGCCATCACTAATGCAGTGCCAAGCATGGATGGATGAACCCTCCTCTGCGGTTTGATAATGAAGCATGTCGACATAAGATCCTTGACCTAATTGGTGACCTCTCCCTTTTAGCACGAGGTGGAAATGGAGGACTCCCCGTGGCTCACATAGTCGCATATAAGGCAAATAGTTTTTGAACATTTTCTAGTTTTCTTGACATCTAAAGAGATCAGTTTTCTAATAGAAAGGCTTTTTTCTCTTTCAAATGCAGGCGGGTCATACACTGCACACTGACTTAGCACGTCATCTCACCCTTGACTAAAGAGTATTTGCTCCTTGTGAACCATATTCTGCATAAGTTTTGATATTTTCTGTTTAATTGTTTGTTTAATCCTTTATGCAACCTTCGTTTGTTTTTTAGTTTATGTTAAGTTGAGTTGCAGAGAATATTGTAATTTGATGTAAATGGTAAAAAAAGCATGATGTAATAAATCGCTGTAAGAATATGATTTATATTAATCTTACCAAAATTTCTTGACTGATGACATTTTTGTGGTAGATATTAATGTATGTAATATTTAATTAATAGCTAATATGAAAATTTTCATAATGTTGAATAATGTTTTGAATTAACAATTTTATAAATGACATAACTCAAAATTGTTCATCAAATATAACACATTGTAACTTGATCTCAATTTCAAAAAAATTTATTTTGTTTTTGATCGGCAACATTGTTGAATAATCTTTGATTTAAGTTCATAAATCAACTTAACTCAATGATAACTCATGTTACCAATCAGAGCATGAGTTACCAATCAGAGCGTAGTTGCTGTCAAAATTAGAAATGCAAAGTTGGCAGTTTTATGACTTTATCCGGTTTTTGATTATTTGTGTGGCAAATTGTGTTTGACTCCAACCTATTTCTTCTGGTTCATCTCTAAATATTTTGGGGATTGGTTTTGGCTTTATTAAGTATGATGTATGTTTATTTTTGATTGATTAAATTCTGTCTTTCAATCTGAAATTGCACTACATTGGCGCGATTTCAATGTGATGAGAAAGCAATTTCAGAAATTAAAACAGAATAAACATTATGAAGTCATCAAAATTGATGCATCATGAATCATTTAATATATCTAAAATATCTAAATTCAAAAAGTCATCAAAATTTTAAAAATATCATTTATTTTGGTTTAAAATATACTAATCTACATACCATGGGTCTTTTGTGTAAAAAAGAAAAACATATCATGGGTCTACATATATAGATATATATAGAAAAATCTAATTCCAAAATTTCTCCATTATAAATCACAATAAACAAGTAATTTATATGTAAAATTTATCATTTGAATTCACATATCTAAATATATCACACAAGTTTAAAACTCTAAAATATGAAATGAATTACAAATTAGAGTATAAATGTTTACTAAATTACTAATTTTACCAATATTTTAAAAATTCAAATGTAATCTTTACTATTAAAAATGATGACTTAAAATTTGAGCTAAAATAGAATTTGAAAATTTGAAAATGCACAAAAAAGGACATGAACGTGGCAAACCAAACAAAAAAATGTACCAAAGAAAGAATAACAAAAAGGTGTTATGGCAGCAACGAACATGGCACTCCATCTCCATTGGTCATTTTTTGTTGAGTGTCCAAGTTTCTTTTTATAATTAAAGTTAATTTTATTTAATGAATAGTATTTTCAGACTATCTTAAAATGAGTAAAAATGTCTCCAAATAAACATTTAAAACATTATTTTGATACTTGACACTTACTATTTAAATATTATTAAAATTAATTATAAGAAAATCCTTAGACATCACCCTAAAATAACTTATGGAGATGCTCTTATACAAGATGTGGCACATCACACAACTACCAAATGAGCTAGGAGACTATATTTGGCAATGCTCAGTCAGAAAATAATTTAAGTACAATATCATCCTAGATCCGCCCCTGTCAATCCCGTTATGAAGAGCTCTAAGACTAATGTAAAGAAATAAAAACACTGGATTATTCAAATACAAACTACATCTACATTTTATGTGTTAAAAGCATGGTTAAGACTTACTTATGTGTTACGCTTGATCGTTTATTACATATTTCTGACACACCACATAATCAGAAAATAATTTTCAGAGGCCAAAGTAACCAGGTTACGTTTTAAACAGAATGCATATAGTTTCCTGTTAACAATAAGGCTTACTTATGTGTTACGTTGGAAAGTTTGATGGCCAGACATAACGACTCTGATCACATTAACAAGAGAGACTCTACATTACATATAGTCTTGTCCTTAAATTTATGGTTTCGGAACTAGATTGCATTGAGAGACAATGAGATTATAACATTCAATCACAATGCATTGCCTATAAAATCAAGGACTTGCAATTAGCCAGGACCCTTATGGTTCGGATTAAGACATGGTTGATCAAAACCAAAATTATAACATTCTCAAACTAATCATCAGTTCAGAAGATTTGAGATTGTTAGAGTGAAACGTGGCAGATATTATAAGTGAAGCTGTCGTAATTATCGATGACGATGATAGGACGTCAATCTGCTTAGAGGAACTGATAACAGCGGAAGAAGGTGTGGTGGAGTTCGATGCCGCCATTTCAATCGAAGCTTTCGCAAGAACTCTTAGATCAACTTTTACATGAAAAATATCATTGTACCAAAGTTAATTACTGAAATCTAGATGTAAGGAGTAAAGAAAAATGGAAAGAATTTGTTTTTTTATTTATTTATTAAGTTGGGTATATTAATGGAAAGAATAAGAAACCTAAGTTAACATATTATTGTCACCAAAAAAAAGACAAAACCCTAATTGATATTGCGTAGCTTCTGTGTTGTTTCGAACAGTTTGAACAATGATGAGAGCCGAAAAAAAAAGAGTTAGAAGAAGAATGAAGGGGAAGAGTATGCGCGATCTTCCACCGCATTTGGTAGGGGAGAAGATACTCACGAGGGTTCCGATAACATCTCTAGGAGCAGTCCGGTCCACTTGAAAATTATGGAACGCATTAACCAACAATTGGATTTTGGGTAAAGCGTCAGCGGCAAGGCAGAATTATTTAGGGTTCATGACGATGGATTCAAAGGTTTGTTCAATTAGATCCCATCTCTGCCGCAGCAATGAAAAGGAAGAGGAAGACTTGGTTGATATATCTATAAAGCAGATAGATAGGATTAAACATGTGGAGATGTCTAAAGTGTATCACTGCAACGGGTTATTGTTATGCGTCACCAAGGACCACTCGAGGCTCGTGGTTTGGAACCCTTATTTGTTGCAACAATGGTGGATCAGCCCCAGAACAGATTTCCACAGGCTAGACAGCTATGCTCTCGGATACGACATGAACCGTATCTACAAAATCTTGAGGTTTTTGGATTGTTTCGAGAAAGGCGTTTGCATGTACGAAATTTACGACTTCAGTTCATGGAGGGTTCTCGAGGTCACTCACGACTGGGAGATAGAGTCTCATCAAGGCGGCGTGTCTGTGAAGGGAAAATACCTACTTTTATGCTCATGAGTCAACACTAGCACCAGGCTGTTCTGGTGGATACATGGAAAATGGAGATTTTGTGGTAGATGACTATGAGGTTGAAGATTTCTTGCTTTGTTTTGACTTTACAAGAGAGATATTTGGACCGCGTCTGCCTCTTCCGTTTCACTCTTGGAGTTTAGAGGACACTGTGACCCTCTCATGTGTTAGAGAAGAGCAGCTCGCTTTGCTATATCAGGAGGACGAGGATTCTGGTATTCCATGTAACATAGTTCATATTTGGGTTACAACTAGCATTGAGCCCAACTCTGTTTCCTGGAGCAAGTTTTTGACTGTGGAAATGAGACCATTTGCCCGCACTGGTGTTCGCTTTGACCATTATACGGGTGGGACCTTCTTCATTGACGAGGAACAGAAAGTCGATGTGGTGTTCGACATAGACGGATACCTACCCAGGGGTCCCAAGACAGTTCGTTACCACACTGCTTTTATCATTGGAGAAGATGGATACTTCAAATCTGTGAGTCTTGGAGTAGCTCCCAAAAACCCTTACGAACCTCCTTGTTCCGGGTATGTCCCAGAGCTTTATCGTCCCCCACTTGTGTGCTCTTCTTCTTATCTTCCAAGTTTAGTGCAACTCAACCAACAGCACAAAAGGAAAGAAAGAGATGCTTAATCTTTGTTTCTTGCATATCTTAAGACTACTCATCTGCAGATGAGTTCATCTCATTTTCGTTTCTACTTAATTATCTAAAACATTTCAGTTTTTTCATGTATCTTTCTACCCCTTTTAATTGCTCGATCTTGCCACTTGTTCTTATCATGGTTGAAGATTCTTTCTTTTCGTACATGAGATGGTTAAGTGCCTTGTTTCTTCCTTGTCCTCCTTCAAATGGTCAAGTACCTTATTTGTTTCTTGTAAACATTGTTCTAGTCACTTTGTTCACTTGCAAGATATACCAAACAAATTGAGAATTGCACCATGTCGCATCCTCAAAAATATGAATTACTTTATAGCCGCACTTATCTCAGAAATATGAATTACAATATCATACCTCCTTATCTCGCCATACAATCCCAAACTCCAGGTCATGATCTGTGATGGTGATCAATTACTTTATAGCTGCCCAATATGAGCTCATATCATATCCGCATAGAAAATTATCAGCTGCTTGATTTCCACGACCCTCTGGGAAGAAAATCAAGAGGAAGAATGAATATATATTTACTAGAAAAATGTAGACATACAAAACAAAAAAAAAATTCTTACGGATGTCTTCATCCCATAACGCATTATGGATCCTAGAGGTGATGCGATAAGGTTCTAAGAAGCCTACAGCTCCCAAGATGTAAAGGTCATTGAGCATACCTCTTAGGTGCAAAAAACGCATGAGCATTGGCTTAACGTGTTGACAGTTAAGACGTCTGGGAACTTGAACACCTTCGATATCCCAGAAAGTAAATTTATCATCAGGATCATCCTGAAAAAAAACATTTAGAAAACATTTGGATTAAGAATCTGGATTACGGAAATCAAAAAAGATTCTATCAATAAAGATCTCTATGCCTAATCTATCAACAAAGATCGCTATACCTAATCTGAATCTATAAGATTACGAAAATCACCAAAGATCTATAAAGATATGAACTTTAGGAGAAAATTCAAAATATTAGACGATCCATTATTATAAAAGCATATATACATATATATGTGTGTAAATTTATATGATTATTAATTTATGATATTATTGGGATAATTTTTGACATGGAATCTTTTTAAAAATTATTAACTTATTACCTTCTCGAATTTTATATTTTTTACACTAGAGGTTTTACTATAGACCTCTTTGATATTGTGTTATCGTTGCTTGAGATGCTTCTTTGATGATAATTCAAAGTTTTTTTTAGTTTATTCTGTTTTCAATCTCAAATTGTACTACATTCGCGCGCAATACAATGAAAATCGTCTAGATTAATAAATCCTAGTATATTTTTATGTACACATGGGAATTCTTACATATGCATATGGAGAGAAAATAAATTTATCACAGTGGTATTGGAACCCATAAATTACGTTACAACCTTTTGAAAACAAAAGTTATGAAAGTATATACCAAAAGTAAATAAAAAATATGCAATTGTGAAATAATGATGGGATGGATAGGCATATATTAAGGAAAGTTTTGGGGGCTTTGGTTTGGGCTTTATTAAGCCTGTTGGGTATGTTTATTTTTGATTGATTAAATGTTACCAAAAAAACAAAATTACCTTTAAAATTTTAAAAATTACTAAAACTAAAAACAAAAAATCAAATTCATAGGAATCGTTCCTCAGCGGGCACTGATGAACTAGAGAACATAATATGTATTGTTCTGTCTAAAGCCGGAGACTCTTGTCTTGTATAAGAGGATCAATCTAAATCAAGCAGACACTCATGAACTAGTGAAATCAATACTCTCTATATATAAATATATAAACATTCATAGTTTTCCCACACTTCTGTGTCCAGGTAACATAATCTACATCATATCACCAACCAATGTAACCGGTCGTCATTTTGTACTAGACTATACAAGGGTCAGAATCTAGTTTATTGTAAGAGACGATACGTGTTTGTTTTCTGTTGGCCGATAGAATAATACAAAAGGAAAAAGAAAATTTGGGAACCTAGATTTTATTTGTTTTCCTCTCTCTCTTTCTCTCGCGATCGAATTCTCGAAACAATAAAGGAAGGAATTTGGAATCAAGGATCTGGAATCAGAGGAAGGGTTTAGAATCGAATCTGCTAAAAACCTAAATAGCTTCACCGCCGTTTGTTATTCTTTCTCCGCGCCGTGTTCTCTATAATCTCAGGTGAAGGCTTCTTCGATTTGAACTTTGTTTCGTTCCTAAAAAATGTTTTAAGAGTTATCTCTATCTTCCGCTGTTTTCGTTCTATCGTGAACCATAAATGAGGCAGGGGGCTAACCAGAATTAGTCAGGATTTAATGGGTTTTCTTAATTGTAATTGAGTTGTATGATTTGTTTAGGTGATAAGGATCAAAATGGAGCTCAGTTCAGAGGATAACAATCTTGTTTTGCCTCCTGTTGAGTAGGTACTACCTTTGTTGTGTTTCAATTTCTAACAGTTCATTAGTTCTGGGTTTTAGCAAAGTTGGAGACTTTGATTCAAATTTGTATGCAGGAAAGCAATGTTGAGTTCGAGACTAAAGTTAAGAAATATCTTAGAAGAGAAGTGCTGATCTTGAGGTATATAATTTGCATATATAGCTTTGAATTGATGATTGTGGCTTTTGGTGTTGTGAAAAATGTACTAGTTGATTGTGGCTTTTGGTCTAATGATATGTATATCCTCATCAGAGACATGGCTGTTGTTTTGGAGAAGGAGCGTTACATTGGGACGACGTGTCAGCTCGTCTTTGGCTAAAAGTCTGAAACCAGTTGGTTCAGAAGCAGTTCGAAAAAACAGTATTAGCTCTATACCAGTTTTATTGCATCTCTGAAATCCATTTGCTCTGTTTCTCTACATGGTCAAGCCTTTTCTTCTTTGTTGACTTTAGCCTTTATTTACTTAGTGCTAAAATGATTTTACTAATTAGGGATTACATGGTTGTCTTTGTCTCTCTTTTTTAGTCATCGTGAATTTTATCGATAAAACTATAGTAGTGGAATACATGATGTGAATGATGTGGTGATACAAAAGCTCACGTACGTGCTAACAAATTTAAAATTTTGCTAAAGCGTCTTCTGTAATCCCATATTATTACTCACAGTTGACCATTTGAAGAAAGTGCAGGAATCAGCTTAAGAGTTATATCGTTGTAGGGTTGGTCTTGCTTCATCTGTTGAGATGGATTCGATGAGTTTAGCTTATGGCTGTCCTGATCTCAGAACTCTTGATCTTTGTGTGCGAATGTTTGTTTTGCTTCTTGTAAAAATAAGCTAGGGTGCAAGCTTTGCCTCGATCCCTGCGAAACCAGACATGAGGTAAGACCAAGTCATTGTTTGTTCTGTTTTATATTTCCTCTGTTTCTTTTTCTCGGAATCCATATTGTTTGGTTCTTTTTCTGATAACAACAAAGAAGGAGCCATACACTTTCAGGTACTCTTGTTTTCTTCTTTTGCATATATGTTCCTCTTCAAGTATGATGTTATTGGTTTATTTGCTGCTGGCTTGGATTGGTCATTTTTTAATTTTGTTGCACGCTTGTCTTGGTCACCGTTTGTTTTTGCTGCAGGCTTGGCTTGGTCACATTTTAATCTCGGGTCTGATTGGTCACTGCTTAATTTTGCTGCATGCTTGGCTTAAACTAGCTAAAAAATAATCGATGGCAACATGATTGTATAATTTAAGAGTACATTGTTCTTGTTCTATTTAGCTTGTAGTAATATCCTTTGGTATGCTTGACAAATTTGATTTTATTTGGCCATGAATTGTACTTCTAAATTGCAATTAATCATTTTTCCCATTTATGAATTGCACTAATATGTATTAATATTTTATTGTGTTTTGTATGTTTAAAAATTAATAAAAATGGAATATCTTTTTTTATTTTTATAAAATCTTAAATGTTTACACATTTATACCACTTCTATTCTATTTAAAATTTTAAAAAACAATATTTTCAAAAATAAGAGATCCAAAATAAGAACTTACCAATAAAAGAGAAAATTTTATCTAAGAGATCATGAGTTCTTATATTCCAAACAGTACACAATTAATTCATAAAAAAATTTAAGAACTCCCCTTATATGAACCCCCAATTAATTCATAAAAAATTGCTGTGTTTTTTTCTTTTGGGGATGTAGCAAAAAAAAAGAGTTAATTATTGAAATCTAGATGCTAAAAGGAAAAATGGAAAGAAACTGATTTTGCTAAATTGACTATACTTATCCACATAAGAATAAAATGTATCATTCATTCATTCTGTAATTGTAANAAAAAAAAAAAAAAAAAAAAAAAAAAGAGACAAAACCCTAATTTCTATTGCGTAGCTTCTTTTAAACAGTTGGAAGAAGAATGAAGAGGACGAGGATCTGCGATATTCCACCGAAATTGGTAGGGGAGAAGATACTGACGAGGGTTCCGATAACATCTCTGGGAGCTGTGAGATCCACTTGCAAATTATGGAACGCTTTAACGAAAGATTGGGTTTTGGGTAAAGTGTCAGCGCCAAGGCAGCAGTTTTTGGGGTTTATGACGATGGATTCAAAGGTTTGTTCAGTAAAATTCCGCAGCAGAAAGGAAAAAGAAGAAGAAGAAGAAGGAGAAGACTTGGCTATAAAGCAGGTAGATTTGCTTAATCAAGTCAAGATATCAAAAGTGCATCACTGCGACGGCTTACTGTTATGCGTCGCTGAGGACAAGTCGAGGCTGGTGATTTGGAACCCTTATTTGGGGCAAACAAGGCCGATCAGTCTCATTGCACTGTAAGATTAGACATTAACTGCGCCTAACTAAAGACTAAAGAAAGAGTTGTTGTAATAAATTCTACACATCAGTACCTAACATTCTCTGTTTGTAAATGCATCCACTTATTAAGAGACACTTACCATCCTCCTTCCTAGTCGAAGCTACTGTAACTGACTAACTGTTGTCCGATTAACCATCAACAACATAATAACTTCAGGCTTAATAAAATATTTTTCTCGATAATACAATATGTGTAAGTCATATAAGAACCTTTTCTGGTATGATTTCTTTACTGAAATGCTAGTTATAACCCTTTTATTTAGTATCTTTGTACAATCTTGTAGTATATCTATCGAATTCGAAAGAGTAGTATATTTTACGTTTGTATCTACAAGCAAATTTGCATTTTCAAAGAATATACCTTTAAAAAAATGCTTTTGCTCTCCAAAATACAAAAGAGTGAAACATCAAAGACTCTGACGCTGGATTTATCAAACACATCAAAAGACACTGAAGTCAAGAATAATTATTTTGTTATGTAAAGGCATATCTAAGCTTAAACAACCAATAGAAGCTTACAAATGTATATAATCTAGTAGACTAGTACAATGCAACTATGATTATGAAAACTCACACACACACACACACACAAAAGCAGCAGACGGTTATAATTAGTGGGAATTAAAAGGGTGAAACGTTACATTACGTTTTCTTATTATGATAACTTACGTGATACTACTCCATTTTCATGTTTTCGGGTTTTACTCCGCATTTCACTAATCAAACTCCTTCCCATTCAAAATTCTTGGATTGTCTGTAATTGTAAACCAAAAAAGATTTGGACATTTTAACCCACGCCTTTGCTCGCATTTCACTTTCTTCACACTCGCACCGTTCTAAAAATCTCTTAAACAAAGACAAAATTTTCAATTCCCAATATACAATAAAAACCCATTTTTGTATTAGACGTATGATGAGATGTTCTTTCTAAGATTTAGCCGATTTTACACCATACATTAATTAAATTATTAGGTTCATCCAATTCTACCCAACTAGAAAAAAGAAAGTAGATAATGTTGGGGTTTTCAAAGAGTGAACATTAAGTCACTAACAAAAGTTTTCTAGATTCCTTTCCAACTTATCTTTAAGACTCCACAAACACTTCAAGAAAAAACTGTCACTCACACTAAGCCTACTTTGGTACTTCCCATGTGAATCAAAAGCAACCAAAAACGAGCGAAAGTCTCATTGGAAAAAACCTGCAAATCCGTTCATGATCAATAACAACATTCCTTATTCACCTTCATCGTGTTTCATCATCATCTTCTCAACACGATGACCAATCCTACTACTCTCTCCTTGTTCCTCTCTCTACTTCTTCTTCTTCTTTCTTGTTTCCTCCAAGTTTCTTCCAACGGAGATGCTGAGATTCTAAACCGGGTTAAAAAGACCCGACTTCTTGACCCGGATGGAAATTTACAAGATTGGATCATAACCGGAGATAACCGTAATCCGTGTAACTGGACGGGAATCACATGCGACGACAACATCAGAAACGGTACGGTAGCACCGTCACTGCCATCGATCTCTCCGACTATAATATCTTCGGCGGGTTTCCTTACGGATTCTGTCGTATCCGTACACTCATCAACATCAATCTTTCTCAAAACAATCTCAACGGTACGATCGATTCAGCTCCTCTCTCCCTCTGTTCCAAAATCCAGGTTCTGATCCTCAAATTTGTTTCCAGTGTATTTTGAAGCTGCAGAATAAAAACTCATACGTTGTTCTTCAGTTGCAGCTCAGAGATAAAAGCATAACAGCGGATATTTGATTCAATGTTACCTTCGACACCTGGATTGGTCATGTCTGTAGATCCACTATAGTTTTGTCTGGTCCAGGAATTGACTGGTCGCATGTCCTGGATATCAACAGGTTCTGTTTGCTGTAATAACAAATGGAGAAGGAGAAGACTATCAATCTCTTAAATCAGAGGCCAGAAGCATGCAAGATAGAGAGAAATAGCAGGAAATGCTTTAGTCCCCTCACTGGAGTGCACTAAAAACACAAAACAAGAAAAGGAATGTGTAATGGTAACAAAAGCTTGAATCTCTTACCGGAGGACCACTCTCATCGCTCAGGGATTTGATTAACTGCCGCTTGAATGTCTCCAACTAAAAAAAAAAAAGTAGAAACATTAGCTCGCAAAAAGTATAATGATGTGAAATACAAAATCAAACATGCATCAGATAACCAAACAAAAAAAGTATCACCTTAGCCAAATCACGAGTGAGTTTTGTTACAGTCATTGCCAGTGAATCCTTCTCCTTAGTCAGGTTCATCTTTAGCAGAAAAAAAGAAAAGGAAGACAGTTACAATCTATAAGAGATTTTTACACTTAAGCGCAGATATGTTCTCATACACTGATTTGGATAATGAGCAAACAAAACTCAATATACAGACCACAGCTGCATAAATAACTACCTATATATACCAACTTCACAGTATAATTTATACAACAACACTTGTCAAGTCTAAACATCAAACCAATACACCAAATATTAAATCATAACACACAAAATTGAAAATTGTCCTGTAACACCAAAAAAAAAAAAAATCCTGAATCTAATTAGTCATTCCCCTAAGACTATGTCTCCATCAACAAGAAACTATCTCGGCAGAATTGGATACTGAAACGAAACTCACATCACATTGTCCTCGAGGACAATCTTCAATCTCGAATCAGCCTCGGGGCAATCTCTCTCAAGGCGAGAAGCCTTTCTCCTCAAGCTCACGCACAGCCCAGCATTCTCCTTATCCACAAGCTTCTGCCTCAATTCCACAACCTCAGAGTCTAGATTAGAGACCCTTGAAGCTATCGCCATTGACGTGATCTTTCTAGCGAGAACCTCTTACGGGGAGCTCGAAATCTAGCTGGTCTTCTCCCATTTCTCCGCTCCCCTTCGAAGCCGGAGACAAGGATAGAGATTGAACCCTACTAAATTTTGGAGATGACAACCCCCCCGAGAAGATTAGGGTTTTCCAGTGCGATTACATACACAAAAATCACACATCTCGGTGCGAAGAAAGAAAATGAAAAAAANAAAAAAAAAAAAAAAAAAAAAAAAAAAAAACATCACGATGATGTTATGTTCTTGCCCTTATTACTTTTGTCTTTCTCAGATTCTTCGCTGTGTTCCAAAATATCTCAGCAAGTGAATCAAGTCGGCGAGCCGGAAACGGCGTCGTTTTGTGGTTTACTGAGAAAGAGAAAAAGAGAGATAGTTCCGGGGTCCACATATATTAAAGCAAGAGAGAGAGAGAGAGAGAGAGAGAGAGCAAAAGAAATGATTGTACAAAAAGACGAAAACCCTAATCATTTTCTATTGTGCGGCGGCGTCGTCAGACGAAAGGCTGGAAGAATGACGAGAGCCGGCAAGAAAAAAGCTGGAAGAAGAATGACGAGGACGAGGATCTGCGATCTTCCACTGGATTTGGTAGGGGGGAAAATACTCACGAGGGTTCCGATAACATCTCTGGGAGCTGTGAGATCCACTTGCAAATTATGGAACACTTTAACCAAAGATTGGGTTTTGGGTGAAGCGTCAGCGTCAAGGCAACAGTTTTTAGGGTTTATGACGATAAATTCAAAGGTTTGTTCAGTTAAATTCCATAGCAGAAAGGAAAAAGAAGAAGAAGAAGAAGGACAAGACTTGGCTATAAAGCAGGTAGATTTGCTTAATCAAGTCAAGATATCTAAAGTGCATCACTGCGACGGCTTACTGTTATGCGTCGCTGAGGACAAGTCGAGGCTGCTGGTTTGGAACCCTTATTTGGGGCAAACAAAGTGGATCAGACTCAACGATTTCCACTGGCAAGACAGTTATGCTTTTGGATACGACATGAACCGTAACCACAAAATCGTGAGGTTTCAGGATTATTACCAACATCCAAAAAAAGTTTCCAGGTACGAAATCTACCAGTTGAGCTCTAATTCATGGAGGGATCTCAAGGTCCATCGACCCGACTTGGATATAGTGTTTAACCATAGCGCGTCTGTGAAGGGAAATGCCTACTTTTTTGCTCAAGAGAATCGGCAGTATATTGAACCTAATGAAGATGGAGAGATAACGGATCTTGAAGATTTCTTGATCTGTTTTGATATCACAACAGAGACATTTGGTCCGCCTCTGCCTCTTCCGTTTCACTCTGGTATCGACGAGACTGTCACTTTCTCTAGCGTTAGAGACGAGCAGCTCGTGGTGCTCTATCATAATGAGGGTGTTTATTATTGTGATAAGATTAGCACAGTTGAGTTTTGGGTTACTACCAAGATCGAGCCCAACTCTGTGTCCTGGAGCAAGTTTTTGCAAGTGAATATGAGACCGGTCGACCTCACTGGTGAACTGTTTAACCATGAGATGGGTGGGGGCACCTTCTTCATTGACGAGGAACAGAAAGTCGCTGTGGTGTTTGACATAGACGGATACCTAACCACCCTACCCACCCTACCCGAGAGAGTTCGTTACCACACAGCTTTTATCAGTGGACAAGACGGATACTTCAAACCTGTGACTCTTGGAGTCGCTCCCAATCGCGGGGAACCTTGTCAGTCCTCATCAGGGCCTTGTTTTGCGAGTCTATATTGTCCCCCGGTTGTGTGCTCTTCTTCTTACCTTCCCAGTTTGGTGCAACTCAACTAATTAACTGCTCAAAAGGAAAGAGAGATGTGTTTAGTTTCCTGTTTCTTTCATATCTCAAGACTGCTACTTCTCAGTTTCGTTTCTATTTTATCAGCTAAGTAAGTTAAACGATTTCAGCTTTCTATTAATCTACCCTATTTCATTCGTCCTTGTTCTTGTCATAGACCATGGTTGAAGTTTCTTGGTGAAGTAACCTTTTTTTTGCTTTCTTGCATTGTCGTCTGGTAGTCAATTTATCGTTCTACCCACTTTCTCACTTGCGATATTACTTTATATATACCACAACTTTGAATTATATTGCAGTATTGCACCATCCCCAAGCAAAGCATGACATGGTTTTTGAAGTATATATTGTCAGACCAATTTTGGGGTTAAACAAACTTAAAATGTATGTTTCTGCGTTTACTTGAAAGGGAATCCAGTTAGTATGATAATACGAAAGTGATCTCTGATCTTTATCTCATGTGTGTTATGCTTCCAACACCAGTGTATCATATCAATACTATCGAGCCTTTTCAGGTCCGTCCTGAAGTGAAATTAGGTACTACTAAAACTGAAAGGCCCGTGGCCATTTTGTTTTCACTATGCATGCATGCGTGAATCACCATAGTTTTCTCTTTTAAATTTCACAAATTAAGTAAAAAGTGGAGGAACAAATCTAATATTTATGATAGAAACAATGGGAGGATGCATGACCAAGCTTGTAGGAACATTTTCCATTGGCAAACATTTATTACAGGGGAGGCACTAATTCGAACAGCTGCTGATTTCCTCATTCAGGCTAAGTCTATGTCAGCTTCTCAGATTCCTTTTTCTCTACGAGTTTGATGAAATTGCGGACAATTGTCTTGCCTTCGGTTGTTATAATACTCTCCGGATGAAATTGAACTCCCTGTGGACAATTTTTAAAAGACTTCAAGAGTTCTGCTTTGAAATGGAGGAGGCAAGAAGAGATACATGACAACATTTGAGTGGGTTTTACCTGTATATGCTTGTACTTCCTGTGACGGGCAGCCATAACCAGACCATCTTCTGTCCGTGCAGTCACCTCAAGTTCATCACTGGGAAATGTATCTTTTTCGATCACGAGGCTGTGATATCTACCTACAAGGAAAGGGCTGGAAACAACAGACCAACAAGATTTGTTTTACTACACATTTAAACAGACTTATGATAACTGTTTCATGATACAACACAGAAAATAATCTGATTCATTACTTGGATAATCCAGAGAACAAGCCTTCTTCTCCTTTCTCATCATAGTGAACCATTGAGCTTTTCCCATGCATAACACCAAACGGTGACCGCACAATCTTTCCTGATAAAAGTTCAAACAAAAATGTTGTGGATACATAACATACAAAGAATAAAACCATGTTTAAGATGTCTTCTTTATATGCAACTAACCTCCAAATGCTTCTCCTATACACTGCAAACCCATACAGACTCCAAATAAAGGAACACGAGGTCCGAGTTCCAAAACAGTTTGCAAGGAAATCCCAGAGTCTTGAGGGGCACCTATCAAATTTAAGAAAAGTGTTAACTTCTTTCTCCAGCATTTCAGAAAGATAGTCATAAAAGAATTTCAGAGGCCAAAAAACTTACCAGGCCCAGGAGAAATCAATATCCCTCTGGGATTTTTACTGCAAAGAGGGAGAGACATAATATAGGAATCAACACCAATTGGACTAGCCAGATTACGTTTTAAACAACAGAACACATATATAGTTTCCCTCTTCTTACCTTTTAAGCTCCTCTACTGTAAGTTCATCATTGCGGTAAACTTCAAAATGGCATCCTAGCTCTCCCATATACTACAATAAAACGATACAATTCAAAATTTTGTTTGTGCTAAAGCAGAAGACACCACATCAAGAGAACTAGAACTAAGACATGAAAACCAAACTGTATATTTGGGATCTACGTGTGTTATGTGATATTTTAAACAACGAATAACCAAATCAAAAGGTCAACAAAAGCAACTCACACAATCACCAATTCAAACTTTGAACAGGATTAAAAGATTCTACTTAAAAAGACCAAGACTCTAGGCAGCGAACAATTGATCACATAACAAAAGAGAGTTTACATTACATCATTGTCTATTCTACTAGCATGTCCAAATTAGATTGTATTGTGAAATAATGAGATTCTAAGTTCTAACAATCAAATCAACATGCATACTTGAATACATTCCTATAGAATTGATTGGTTGACCAAAAAACCAAAACACTATAAAATTGAGTCTGGAAATGAAACCTGGCAGAGATTGTAAGTGAAGCTGTCGTAATTATCAATGACAATGATAGGACCATTCTGCTTAGAGGTATTGACAACAGCGGAAGGTGTGGTGGAGTTCGATGCCGCCATTTCAATCGAAGCTTTCGCAAAGACATCTCTACGACTCTTCCCCAAAACCGAAACTCCTAAAACAGAGGAAACAAAACAGATTTAATAAAAAAATTCGAAGCCTTTTTTGATTCGAATAAGGAACGCATCTATCCCGAGCGAGAGAGAGAGAGAGACTTACTCGTCGGATTCGGAAGAGGGTTGAAGAGGGAAGGGTTTAATCGGCGAGTGGTGGAACCGGACTTGGGTTGAAGCAGACAAGACTTGTACAATGTAGTAGCCGCCATTGTCGGAAAAACAAAAGATTTTGGATTCCAAAAGAGAGAAAGAGTCTTTAAGTTTATAAAATGCTCAGAGAGAGATTGGGGGAGTTTGACAGGTGAAACGGTGCGTTTTTGTTGGAACATGAACCACGTGCCTAATCAGTAGGTGAGTTAATTAGTTTTGATTTCTTATAGAGAATCTGTTTTGGTTTGGTCAAAGTCAATATATATATTTATCCAAATTGGCGTTTGGAATCAGTCTACTTCCAAAAAGGTTGCTATCGTCTATACTCTATAGTCACTAACTACGATGGCTAACCTAACCTAAATATAGATTAGAACAAATTGTAAGGGCATGTTTATAGGAGATCAAGTAAGGGTGTTGTTAGAGGAGAAATATTGTAAAAATAATGTAAGATCAGTTCTTAAGAACTTTTGTTAAGAAGGTAGTTATTGGGAAAACATGTATAAGATCTTAAGATTTAATAATATAATATTCTTATAGAAATTTAAAAATGTTTAATAAATACATAAATTAATGTTTAATAAATAATTTAAGAATGTTTAATACTATTTAATAATATAATGGTTATTAATATTCGAATGAAATGAAAAAAATAAAACGTTTCTTTCGTTTACAAGGTGACACGTCAGCAAAAGAACACTTGAAGACAATGTTTTTAAAACCGGACCGGTAACTGAACCGGAAAAGCTTCTGGGTCATGAGTCAACATGGTTCGACCGGGGTCGACCGGGTTCAATTGATTTTGATGATACTTTTATAAATAATAGGTATGAATAGGTTTTCTATTTTTTTTCAATGATTATAACTATGATATAATTGGATATGCCAAATAAAATACTTCAATAATCATAATGTTTTTAAAAAACCTTAAAAAGTAATAAACTCAAAGTGTAACAAACTCAAAGTGTAACCAGTACTAATAAAATATTTTAGAAATTCAAACAATAAGAGAATAAGAGTGTAGAACATTTAATCTACATTCTCTAAGAAACCCTACTATTGCTAATTTGCTTAGAAGAAAACTAGAAAAGGTAATTAATTAAATTAATTGCACTCATTTTTTCAAAAAAAAAGTAGAACCCGGTTTTATCCGGTTTAATGGTTCACCGGTTTTTGGTTTTTTGGCGGGTTGATATGGTTTTTTACCGGTTCAATTTCTTTTGGGTTTTGATATTAACCCAACCCGGACATGTTGCCGGTTCGCGGGTTAACGTGGTTCGACCGCCGGTCCGGTCCGGTGAACCATTCATTATAATCATACAAAAATATATATATATATATATATATATATATATATATATATTGATACAATCCATACTAGATCTGACCAACTGACCATCCTACCTCCACGTTATTGACAATATATCAATGTATGTTTTAAAAAATTGAATTTTCTCTAGCTAAAAACTTTATTTAAGTTTTCAATTTCTATATACGCATCATTTTCAATTTAATAGTTTTATAAGCTATTAAAATACGACAATTGAGTTCATTATTCATAAATTTATATTATATGTCAAATGTACAAGTGAATTATTTATAGTATTTTTAATTTATTGTCAATAATTTTTTCTAAATATCAAATTATAATTCCAAAATTATCGATTTTATATCATCTAAAAATATAATCTTATTTTGTGAAATTGTCTCAATTCATATTTTTCAAAAATTTTAACAATAAAAAATACATCTATAATATAAAATAAATTAATATCACTATAAATTAATATTATTAATTATACTAAAATGTCATGGTTCCAACATTATTAATTTATAGAGTTTTACTGTAGTTATTAGATTGGTAAGTACTGAATGAACCTCAAAATATTTTGGTATGTGTTTGTTTGGTCCCATGTTTAATGGATAAAAAAAAAATTGCATTTAATTGACACCATGGTTTGGTATATGCTTTAGTTCGGCATTAGAAAGTTCAATTTTTGTTCATGTCCTCTTCTGATTTGTTTTTGTTCAATTTTTTGAATCTTACATGAGTTTTTCTTTGTATATATTGCAAGTTCACTGAAGAAAACAGTTATTTGTGAACATTTTATAGAAAAATTGTAAACATTATTCAAAATATAAATATGATTCAAGTATTAACATGTTTCTAACTCCTAATATATAGGAATTTATTTCTTAAATGTAGATTCCATTTACATTCTTGGTATATTATTCTTTAATTTGGGTTTACCTATCTTGTTTGTTGATGGCTTGGTTTTGTAATTTATGTTGGTTTGAATTGAAATAAATACATCAATCTTGAAGTTTTATCTTGAATATATATATATATATATATATATATATATATATATATATATATTTCAACATTAGAGCACAGCATATCGGCTTATTAAGCAAATCTCTCCATTCGTAAGTAACAAAACTCGATTCCTGATGTGATGGAACATGTTATTAGTAAACTTATCATGTGACATTAGACTAAAATCATTTCACATAGATAAATATATCTATTTACAGATTATTTTTGTGTTGCTAACAATATAAACATTTTATTAAAACTCAAAATAATTTAAGTTTACAATCGATAATTAATCTACGCTAATGGTTCCATGGCAAAAAAAGAAAACATATTTTATAAATTGAAAAAATACCGTACGAAGCTCCAAATATTTTGGTATTTGTTTGTTCGGTTCAATGTTTAATGGATAAAAAAAGAATTGCATTTAATTTGCACCATGGTTTGGTATAGCTAAATCAGTTGTGATATAGATCCCATGATGAGGATGGCCTCGTGCATAAATTCTCCACATTCTGCATGGACTTCAACGTGGTCTTTCATATTTTACTTGAATTTGTGGAGTCACTCATAACAATCGTATTTATATGTAAAATTTATGTTCTTGAATTGATTTTTCATGTGATTAACAAATGAGCTTACAATGGGAAATAAAAGTCAGTGTCTAACATTTTTGATGTGTCCCACTTGTGCAATATTTTGCCGGAGACATCATAAAAAGCGATACCCATTTCGGTTCTAGTGATTTTAACTGACATGAAACCTTGTCCATCATAGAAGAATTTCATATCTTCTGGTGTTGTCCAATTGTAATAACCTCTCCATGCCTTTGACCCACCACCACTAGTTAGAAACTGAATTGGACTGCAAGATAGTAATACAAATATTATTCACAATTATCGGCTTTTATCCAACCAAACACGCAACTTTAGTTTCTAATATATAACGAATCATTGGTGTTACCTCTGAGATGTGCTAATATGTTGCAAGCAATGATCATGCCCGTTCATATAGAGATCAACTTTATTCGCCTGAAACAAATCCAAGAATCTATACATGTTACATTTGTTTCTTTTCCGTAAGGAGTTACAACTTTTAGTATTTAAACATAAATTATTTGTTAATTGCAAAAATATTTAGTGGATTGAATAAAAATGTCAAAGTTTTAGAAATATTTTTTAATTAGAAACTAAAACTATAAGTTCACTTTTTTTCTTTTCTATTAATTGGGTTTGAAACAGTACTGAAGACATAACTCTATTTATAAGAGTGAGAAGAAAATGAACCTCAAGGATGGGTAAGAGAAGAGATTCAAGCTCTTTTGTATTCCCATGAATAGAAGCACTCTTGATGGCATGATGACCCACCACGATTTTCCAGTTTGCTCTTGATTCTCTTAGACCCATTTCTAACTCCTACACATTATAATTAGTAATACATGCATGTGAGCGCCATCGATATCACACGATAATTCCTACAAAACTAATGGTTAAGACATATATGATGTATTCTCAAGTACCGTTAAAATGGTCTGGAGATAGGATTCTCGCGGTGATACTCCGCTCCAGTCGTAAGTTTGACCATCTGGATTGAGGAAATAAGCGTCTACAAAAGGTGTTGTGTCGACAAAGAAAAGCTCTACGATCTCTGTCCGAATTTAGAGACAAGAAGTGAGAAATTAAACTCGTATATATGATTATGTAACAATAAACTTGTAAGATATATTCTACGTATTTATATATGTAATGGCTAGTACCAGCGTCTACTATGAAAGATCTCATGCAAGTCCAACGGCTATCTATTGATTTGAGGACAGGACTCAACTGTGCTTCAACATCTCCTCTATAGTCGTGATTCCCCAACACTGAGTACCATGGCTTTTGCAAGCTAGGAGAAGTATATATATTGGTGAAGGAAAGTTGAAAGGCCGGATCGTCGATGCTTTTCATCCCACTATCGTAGATGTTATCACCCGTCGATACCACAAAATCGATATCCATATTCTCTCCGATTCTACCCATCTATATATGTTTCCATTAAATTTACTAAATATAACATATATGGGTATATATATGTATATACTATATATAGTATGTAATTTAGTAGTACATACGTACCTGGAGGGCAACTTGTGATTGGTTGTAGAGTCCACGCCTACCCCAATCTCCAATAACCAGAAAACTGATTGAGCCATCGGGGTTTGGTGCGTGTTCGACCGTTGTGAGCTCGGCCTCAAGTTTTGGAACCATAGATAATAATAAGAAACAGAGAAGCAGAGTCATTACTGTGCCGCCGATATTAAACGTAGATCCCATTCTGTTCTTTTGCACAACGAGCTTTATGTGAAAAAGCAACATATTTATATAAGTCGACTGTGCATGTGAGTGCTAGTGGGTTTCTCGCTTGTAAGTCACATTTGGATAATATAGCGTCCACATGGTGGACCGAACAAGATTATTATAACGTATATGACTGTTTCTCTTCATATATTATTTATTCATCTTTCCTTTTTTTTGTTAAAGGGGTTAACTTATCTATATTGCTTTCCTACAACTTTAAACCAAAAATATTCGGAAAATCTTGAACATTTTATAATTCGTTTATGGTCAGTGGTCACGCAATAATACACACATGCACAGGCTCAAAACTTTGAACCCAAAAGCCTTGTCATATAAAAAAATTCTGACCAATTTGACCATATAATAATCTTGTTTATTTATAAATTTATTTGAATTCACCGTAAAAGAAAATACTTTATTGTTTTGCTTTTTCAACATTTGATTACACTGCTTGTTATATCAATCCACGTGAATCAGTATATATATATATATACAAGACAAAAAAAAAACTTTGTATTATAAGGAAGCTTATGAAGTGTGATTGATTCTTAAATGCTAAGAATGCGTTTAATATGTGAGTGATGAGTATGTTGTAGATATATGTGTCGGAAAGGAAATTGAGAAATAGAAGAGGATAAATTATGCCCATACGCAATCATGGATTGTTTACCTGTCATGTCTCTTAAAACAGCTTCGCCGATATGCCAACTAAGCAAATGTGGTCTAGCCGAATCAAACTCTCTACCAAAAGCAAAACAACAAAATAATTGCATCACGATATTATTTATATATCTTTATTGCCTGATCTGTTATATCCAATCATATTGTTCAATTAATTTTTTCAAATATAATAATATGACCAAAGGAAAAATAAAGGGATAAATCGTTACACAAGGCATATAAAATTTAACATCCAAAACTTTTTCGTTTATAAATGCACGTACAAAAACAATATTTGTTTTCACTATCTTATTCTTCTGACTAGCTTGTAAACACTGAAAAAAAAGAGTATAAGAATAAATGTAATATGCAATACTATTAATTTTGATATCACGAATTTTAAAAGCTTAAACTACCACAATGAATGATAATACAACGTACTATTTTGAGGTCGAATCTACGAAAATAAGATTGATGCACACAAAAGATAGGGAAATGGATTAAACGAAAACACAATGAAATTATGTATATTAGGATTTTCTGAATGTCAAACAAATCAAATTCAAAAAATATCTAATGAAAATCAGCAACGTCCGCCGTAAACTAAATATCACGAAAACCATTTTCATATTTATCATAGATCAAATAATGTTATAAATAAGGGTCCTATAAATAACTATGTTGTGTGGTCTAAACATCCGAGACATTGTGCTACAGATCCGAACTGACGGCTGCATTTTATCAAAGGTCTCTGTGAAAATTACTAGTATAAGTCTAAATTAGATCTAAAACGGGCTACTAGCTAGCTAGTTATAAAAAAACCTACCTAGTGCTTACAAATTATGGAATCAATTAAATGACACGCTGACACGAATGACTAGACCTCCGGCCAAAAGGATCTCTCTTTTATTGTTTCGTGTGCCAAAAAAATTAAGGTGAATCATTGTCAAAAAAAAAAAAAAAAGATTAAGGTGAAATGGTGAATCGTAGAAATGGATCCAGTGACTTTCGGAATCATTGTCGGGCTTATCATTCTCTTCTTCTGCTTAGTTTGCTTCATCACCATTGAAGCCACTTGCATTCGCCGCTCTTCATCTAGATAAGGTTTTTCATTTATTGATGATCCAAACCCCAAAAAAAAAAAAAAAAATTTGAATCTGATGAGGTGTTTGTCTATTCTTGTTACTAATCTGTTTGGAAAATGTCTTTGAGTTTACAGCTTTGTAACGAACAATGAACAATGTTTGAATCGAAGTAACCGGGGATCTCATATTTTTTATATGAAATTTGGTTTTGAGAAATTTTCTAACGAATCTTTGGATGGATCTTGCCGTAAGGTGAGTTACATAACTTGTATGTAAATATCGTCATATGAATATAATTACATAGGAAAAATATATTTTATAGAAGTTGTGTGTGATAATACTTTCTTAATTATTGTTAAATAGTAGTATAAAATTTGTCTTAAGAGGTTTATCATTTGAATTTTGTGATTGTGAATATATATACAACTTGTATGCTTTTTTTTCCCCCCTTTCTGCCATGCAACCTCATATTCTTTGAATCTCTATTTGAAACATAATACTTAATCAACGTGGATAAGCAAATTCGATATGGCATTAGTTTTGTATATTTAGTAAAGAACAAGCTTTAACTCAACAAAAAGGTCTGGGTGGTGTAGTCGGTTATCACGCTAGTCTCACACACTAGAGGTCCCCGGTTCGAACCCGGGCTCAGACATGTATCATTTTTTCCTAACGTTTTGACTTTATCCTTTCAACATGGTCCCGAGATTACTAAAAGCTCGGCCGACAGCTTTTCCACAACTCCCTTTCTCTATCATCAGTCTTCTTTTATTACAGTTCCAGTTTGACCTCAGTTTGTTTTGTATTTAAAGGTTCTCTAGTTCAAAACAGTTTTGTACAGTTCGATCTAGCTTCGGTTCTTAACTTGATCAGTTATATCATAAGATAAAAGTATATATAATAAGGTGATGAAACCGTGTCTTCATCAGGCCAGCCGACGTGCACAAAACTAACCTAAAACGTGTATTGATCACACGTGCCAGCTTTTAATGTCTATACTTGTTTTAAAATTAAAAAATAAACGAAAAACCGTTTACAACGGTCAAAAGCAAGGGTGGCAAAAGAATTAAAACTTAAAATAGAGACAACAAGGTAAAGCTTTTTTGGTTTGAGAGAAAAGAGAATTTAGAGAGGAAAAGGGCGAAAGAAGGAGGCNCGAAAGAAGGAGGCTGATGATGAAGCTATGGAAACGGGCTTCTGGTGCTCTCAAAGACCGGAAAAGCTTGTTTTCCATCGGCTTCTCCCGGAAAACCTCCTTCCGCAACCCTGACCTTGACTCCGCTATCATCCACGCAACCTCTCACGATGACACATCCGTCGATTACCGCAACGCTCACCGTGTCTACAAATGGATACGCTCCTCTCCCACAAATCTCAAGCCTCTTGTTCATTCCCTTTCCTCTCGTGTTAACCGCACAAGAAGCTGGATCGTTGCCTTGAAAGCCCTTATGCTTGTCCACGGTGTGCTTTGTTGCAAAGTTTCGTCCGTTCAGGAGATTCGTCGCCTCCCTTTCGACCTCTCTGATTTCTCGGATGGCCATTCCCGTCCCAGCAAGACTTGGGGTTTCAATGCTTTTATTCGTGCCTACTTTTCGTTTCTTGACCAATACTCTTTCTTTATGTCCGATCAACTCCGTCGCCGCCACAGGAAACCTCAGGTTGAATCCGTTAGCCAAGAGCTCGAAAGGATCCAGAAACTCCAGTCTCTTCTCCATATGCTACTCCAAATCCGTCCAATGGCTGATAACATGAAGAGGACGCTGATCCTTGAAGCCATGGACTGCGTGGTGATTGAGATCTTTGACATTTATGGAAAAATCTGCAGCGCTATCGCCAAGCTTCTCATCAAGATTCATCCAGCTACTGGAAAATCAGAAGCTGTTATGGCTCTTAAAATTGTAAAGAAGGCTACATCTCAAGGAGAAGACCTCGCACTCTACTTTGAGTTCTGCAAAGAATTCGGGGTCTCAAATGCGAACGAAATCCCTAAATTTGTTAGCATACCGGAAGAAGACATTAAAGCAATCGAGAAAGCTATCAATGGAGTCGAAGAAGAGGAAGAGGAGACAAAGAAGGAGGAGATGGAAGTAGAGGAAGAAAAAGGTATCATATTAGTGGAGAGACCGGAGTTGTTGCAGACAATCATAACCGATAAATGGGAAGTTTTCGAAGACGACTTGTGTTTCACATGTAAGGAAAATACAGAAACTGATCAGCATAGAAAGTATAACGTGGATCCAAGTCCGCTGCCTCTTATAGTTATTGACGAGCCAGTTTACTTTACTCACACGTTACCAGATCTGATTACCTTCTAATTTGCAATTTGATCAGATTCATTATTTTTTTTTTGGGTTTTATCTTTTTGTGCCTTTACTTCACTTTTGTTGAATATGCGGATGATATAATAAACGTTAGACAAACCTTAAGTTCTCTAAGATAATTTTTAGTATACACTTTTTATATATATATTCGTATAGGCGTTTGAGAATCAGTCTTTGAGATGTTAATATATGGATAAGATCTATTTGGCGGGTTTGTCTCAGTCCCAAATGGATGGGATATACCTTTAGGTATATTTACTTACAGTTCTAATTTACAAAAACTAAATTAATTCTTGATTGATTTTGGATCCGATTGATAATATATATGAGACAAGGTTTTTAATGGGTATAAAAATGATAAATTATATAAAAATAGTTAAAAGGGTACAAAATAACTATATGAGAAACGGTACCAGAAACTGAAAATATCACTTTTAACATCGTTTCTAATAACATTTTTATAATTGATAATTATTGGAGCAGTATACTCTTTACCGTAGCAATACATGACTATTAATCAAACTTTTTAACTATATTAGCAAATGATATATGGTATGAGCTCTATAAAGGACCTAAGTCTGCTGCTTCTTCTTCTTTAGTGCCGCTTTCTCAGCCACCACATAAGTTAGCGGATCGGAAGTCCTAAATTTTATTTTTCCATGATTTCTTTGGACTTTGCATTGATTCCATCTTTCCCTCCCACAAGTTTACCAACCCATCCTTTTCTCCTTCTAAGTATTTTGGACCATTTGGTTATCGCTTTTAACTCGTGCTTTGTTAGGTTTTAATTTTACTCAAAAAGTTTCTGTATTGAAAATAATTATTCTATTTCTCATATACTTAATAAGGTAATATAGTATTACATATATACTATATGTTATGTAAAAATAAATATATATATTTGCAGCGCCTCCTTACCACTTTGCATGGTGAGTATTTTATTGTCTTTTGTTTGGTAATAGAAAGTTAATCATTTTGATTTGACTTCTTTGATATGAAATGTTTGTAAAATTTGTAATGAAAGCAATAACGCAGATGACAAATCGCTATCGAACAGAAGAAATGGTATGGCCAAAGCAACGACTTTAAGAATGGATCATATTAATTTTATTAGTTCTTTCTCATCACTAATAATTATAACCCCAACTAAGATAACTGAAACATAAATATTTGGTAAAAAAAACGGGATTATACGGCAGAGAGACTAATTGGCTTCATCCACGGCTACCATTAACATCCAAAAATAGAAACATGGAGAGGGAGTGGATTCGGATTTGAAGATAATAGCATCGAGTATAGAGAGTAGGGTTAATGGCTTTCCCGCCCATGTGGTCATGTGGGCATGAGATATACTCCCTCCGTTTCATAATATAAGATGTTTTAGAAAATATTTTTGTTTCATAATATAGGATGTTTTCACTTTTCTATGCAACTTTTAGATTAGTTTAATACTTTCTATTATGCAGTCTTGTTTATAATTGGTTGAACTTTTTTAAAATAGTTATTTCTTAATATGCATGTTTTACTCAAAACATCCTATATTTTGAAACGGAGGGAGTAGTATATAATGCTTTCTATGTAGATTACGACGTAGAGACAATGTCAAATTTCTAAATTATATATCATTTAAATGCTTTGAACTTTCTTTTATTTTTGTTACTTTATGGGTTGTCGATAAAACTTTTCACCTCCTCCATCGTTACACCTTGAAAAGCAAAAAGCCGATGGGACCAAGTCCCATGTTATCATGACCCATCTTCGTTAAGTATCAACTAAATTAGATATAACAATGCAATGATACTTCTTATATCTTTTGTACTTCGTCTCTCATTTTTATGGATTGAAACAATTGGTACTTCTCATTTAATTTGAACGAATCATGATTGTAACAGTTTACTTTATCAATCTAATTTTATTGTTCTTAGCAATATAGGTATATGCATGGCTGTCTCAAACTTTGTAGAGACTTAAGTTAAAAGATTTAGACTTTAGCACATTGGTGTAATTTTTTTTTAGAATAATGGAATTTGAAAAAAAAAACTTCTTGATTTTTAATTAAATTTCGAAATTTGTTTCTACTTATGACTAGTAACATAATAATCTCATTATATTTTTCAAGGAAAAATTATTTTTTTTATAAATTATAGTCCGTTCATTTTTTAATATAACCATTTGATTGTAAAGATATTTTGTCATATATATTCTTTTATAAAACTTTTGGTGGAAAACTTAGAATTTTTTTTTTAGTTATTAAGCAAAGCGTATTCTATTTAAATTGCAGGAGGAAATAAAACTTTACGTATTCTGAACTTTTTGGAATGGACCATGCTCACTAAAGCTCATCATATGGATATTAATTTTCAGATCATGCTGATCTGTTTGGGCTGCAGGTTGAAACAAAAATTGTTATTTAGATTACTAATAACTTTTGGCTACTCTCTACAAAATATAAATACTCTTGGTATGAGCCAATATAAACTCTTAAAATTAGAGACTTAGTCCATAGATTCTTATGAAGGTAATTAAAAGATGGGAGGAGCATTTTTCTGGTTAGATAATTGGTAACTCGCAAATTTAAAATGCTATATAGAACAGAATGGCCTTGTTCTCAGCCGCAACTCAAACTCTGGCTGACGTGGAAATTACCTCCGGCAAGGTCAGGCTCTCAAGTCAACCTCAAAACCAAATAAACTACGTACAAAATCCACCTTAATTGGTAGCACAAATATATTAGAAATTAAAAACCTTCAACATTAAAAAAATATATAATTAGTATGAGTAAAAGATTATGTGGCAACTACTTCTAGCCAACAGTTGGTAAGATTAAGCCATATATTACTTAAGATCCCGTTCAATTCTTAGGCCTTGTATTTTACTTTTGCACACCAATTCATAGCCAATAGCAAGATTGTAAGGGTACCAACTAATCAAACTACAAGTCAATGTTAGAGAAATTTCGTGCCTCTTACGAGAAATAAATACTACTACTTACGAAAGACGGAATTAAAGACAATCTTAATTGGGGTATATAAATAAAATCGTTGGGGCCAAACAAGAGTTAAAGCGAAGAGAGGAAGAGTCAGTTTCGATTTGGATCCGTGTTCCACCTTCGTTCCGCGTTTATGGATCTGGTCATTGTACACTTTTTACAAAGTGGTTCTTTCGTGACACTAAAAATCTGTCCAAGGGTCTTCATCCCGTTTAAAAAATTGTACTATAGATATGATGACACCACATTGTATGGATTCCCTTCTACGTTCCTCACACACACACACAGAGACATGAGTTGATTATGTGCACACGACATACGTAATAATAAGTAATGATTTGTCCGACTTCCAAAACATAAATTCTAACCCCTTTATTTACTTGTGCTTCCTTTTGAGTAGTAAACAATAAACAAAATATTAAATTTTATAAGATCTCTTAATTAATTTGTTTTTCCTTGCTAAAAAAAAACAACGGGAATAATTTGTAGTAGTTTGATAAGTATTTTACAATTGTGGAGAAAAATAGCGAGTGATATGAAATAATAATGACTTGTATTTGTTTTCTTGTGAAAGGGGATGTTCTTTTGTTTCTTGTCCAAAATATCTATGTGGGCTCTAAGTTTCAACCCCGTTTCCTTTAGGTCACATGATGTATCTGTATGCATACATAGAGAGAGAAAAGAAGATGATGAGTGTATGTAAAGAAGAAGATTAAACAATCAGAGACCATACAATGCCTTCTCCAGGTAAGGTGCGAGGTCAATGAATCAATTAACAAAAAGAAGAAACTTTTCTCCAG